>NC_071506.1:151540672-151843703 GCF_027887155.1 Malaclemys terrapin pileata | reverse complement strand
CAAAGAAGACATGCAGCAAGAAGTGATGCGGCAATCTATTAAAGAGAATGAGAAAGCACAGAACTGGAGGGAGAGAGAAAGCAGGATCCACCAGGAAAACGCAGTGCACCGGCGGTAAAGCACAGAGCACCAGCAGCAAAGCACGGATTGGCTCATAAGCATCCTGGAGCGCCAAGCAGACGCTATCCAGGAGCTCGTAGCCATGCAGAAGGAGCAGTACCGCAAGCGCAAACGCCACCCCCCGTACGGCCCTTGTCCCAAAACTCTTTCAGTTGTGCCCCACTGTCACCTCCAACCCACTTTCCCCAACTTCCGTGTTCTTCACACCACCAGCTGCCTCCAACACCAGTATCTTCACCATCCAGCCCTGAAAACCACGGCCCTTACCCTCTGCACTCAACCCCATCACCATGCAGTATAGCTATCCTGAAATGCAGCACTCACTGCACAGCACACCAGACAGGACATATGCGAATCTGTGATTGTACCGTTCCCCACTCCACCCCCTTGTTTCTTTTCAATAAATATTTTTTTTCTTTTCAATAAATGGATTTTTTGGCTTTGAAAACATTCTTTATTATTGCATAAAGTAAAAAACTTCTTAGCCCAGGAAATAAACAGGCACTGCAAGTCTGCTTTTCTGCTTGGCAAACACTGATTCCTAAAGATTGGAACTACTGCATTTCACTCCCGTGCAGGGCACCAGATATCACTGCTGGTTTTCAGCCTCAAATTTCTCCCTCAAGGTATCCCTAATCCTTGCAGCCCCAGGTTGGGCCCCTCTAATAGCCCTGCTCTCTGGCTGTGCAAATTCAGCCTCTAGGTGTTCAACCTCGGAGTTCCATGCCTGAGTGAGGCTTTCACCCTTCCCTTCACAAATATTATGGAGGGCACAGCACACGGATATAACCGTGGGGATGCTGTTTTTGGCCAAGTCCAGCTTCCCATTCAGAGATCGCCAGCGGCCCTTTCAGGGCCGGCTCCAGGGTTTTTGCCGCACCAAGCGGCAAAAAAAAAAAAAAAAAGCCACGATCGCGATCTGCGGCGGCAATTCGGTGGAAGGTCCTTCGCTCCAAGTGGGAGTGCGGGACCGTCTGCCAAATTGCCGCCGAACAGCTGGACGTGCTGTCCCTCTCCAGAGTGGCCGCCCCAAGCACCTGCTTGGCAAGCTGGTGCCTGGAGCCGGCCCTGGGCCCTTTAAATGCCAAAGGCACACTCCACAGTCATTCAGCAGTGGCTCAGCCTGTAGTTGAACCGTTCCTTGCTGCTGTCAAGGCTCCCTGTGTAGGGTTTCATAAGACACGGCATTAACGGGTAAGCGGGATCTCCAAGGATCACAAAGGGCATTTCGACTTCCCCTACCGTGATCTTCCGCTCTGGGAAAAAAGTCCCGGCCTGAATCTTCCTGAACAGCCAAGTGTTCCGAAAGATGCATGTGTCATGCACTTTCTGGGCCAGCCTGTGTTAATGTCAATGAAACGCCCACGGTGATCCACAAGCACCTGGAGAACCATAGAGAAATACCCCTTCTGATTAATGTACTCGGATCCTAGGTGGGGTGGTGCCAAAATAGAAATGTGTGTCCCATCTATTGCCCCTCCACAGTTAGGGAACCCCATTTGTGCAAAGCCATCCACTATTTCCTGCACATTACCCAGAGTCACGGTTCTTCTGAGTAGGATGCAATTAATGGCTCTGCAAACTTGCATCAACACGATTCCAACGGTCGACTTTCCCACTCCAAACTGGTTTGTGACCGACCGGTAGCTGTCTGGAGTTGCCAGCTTCCAGACTGCAATAGCCACCCGCTTCTCCACTGGCAGGGCAGCTCTCAATCTCATGTCCTTGTGCCGCAGGGTGGGGTCGAGCTCTTCACACAGTCCCATGAAAGTGGCTTTTCTCATCCAAAAGTTCTGCAGCCACTGCTCGTCATCCCAGACTTCCACGACGATGTGATCCCACCACTCGGTGTTTGTTTCCCGAGCCCAAAAGTGGCATTCTATGGTGCTGAGCATGTCCATGAATGCCACAAGCAATTTCATGTCATACACGTTACGCGGCTCGATAGCATCGTCGGACTCCTCACTCTCACTGTCACTTTGGATCTTAAGGAATAGTTTGACAGCCAAACGTGACGTGCTGGCGAGATAAGTCAGCATACGCCTCAGCAGTTCGGGCTCCATTTCCCGCAGACAACAGATTGCGCTGCACAAAAACCATTGAAAGATGGTGCCAAAGGTGGATTTCTGGGATTTTCTGGGATGTGAAGCGATGCATCATGGGGCGTTGGGACAGGACCCAGATGCTCCACACCCACGCCTCCTTCCCACAACCCACGGTGCCAGAATGGGAAGAAGTGCTCTGTGGGATAGCTGCCCATAAAGCACCGCTCCCAGTGGCACAGCAAATGCTGCAAATGTGGCCACAACAGTGTGCTGGGCAGCTGTCAGTGTGGACAGACTGCAGCCCTTTCCCTACTCAGCTGTACGAAGTCAGGTTTAACTCACAGCACTGTACATCTGCAAGTGTAGCCAAGGCCTCAGTGCATTTTTCTCCACTAGCCATTCCAGCTCCTGTGACTACTTCTGAAACTGGCTGTTGCCTGCATGTTTTCAAACTTGGGATATAAGCAGCACATCTTCTGAATCACTGTGTTGTTTGGCTGTTGTTTGGGGAGAGACCTCTAAGGACCTCAGTACAGCAACAAGAATTGTCACAATGTCTTTACCTGATTGCTCCCCTTGACCATTATAACATAAGCCAGTAGAGTCAATAGATACTGATCCCTGTCATATGATAGTACAAATTACCTTGGAACCTTGATCTAGGTCAGGTGACCAAGGCCGCAAAATAAAGTTCAGCCTCTAGCTAGACATTTTGAGTCTTTAGATAGTCAAGTTGAAGCTGTAGCCAAGAGTATATGTGTATTTTCATCTGTGGTTGGCAAAGAGTAACTTTTTTCTTGCTGTGACTCTCACACACCAGGAACCTTGTCTTTTTCACATCCAGCTTGGAATAAAACAATGCTTTCTACATGAAGCTACATCTGAAAACCGCTCATTCACTTTAGCCAGTGCAGATTGGTGCCCCTTGTTTATTTAGTAATTCTTCTCATGGGTACAACATAATACCTCTGTTCCATAGTCCAAACTAATTTCCAATCCATTTCCAGGTACAATGCAAGGTGTTTGTATTAACCTGTAATGTCCAGTAGGATTTGGGGAGTGGCCATCTTAGAGTTTACATTGAGAGGTGATCTCTACTTCCAGCAGGTAAGATCTGCCAAGGTTCCTTAGCTAAAAGCCTCCACGTTTGAAGTGTCTAGGAGCTAGTGGTAGGGAGTCTGAATTGGTCCCTCAAGTCTGGACTTTTCTCCACAGCTGGCCCAAATCTGTCAATCTTCAGGTCATGCTGCAAGGCACAAGGTTGTTTACACTTGCTTTTACCTGGAGAAGTAAGGGCTTGTCTACACAGAGACATTTCCTGGCATAGCTATAGTGGAGTAATTTTTCCACTACAGTTATTCAGTATAAGTCCCCATATGGACACTATTTTGGAATTAAAGTGATTTTAGTCTAGAATAATTACTCTTCTTAGGAAGTGGAAAAGTTATGCTGTAATAAAGTCACTTTTATTTCAGAATAGAGTCTCTACTCAGAGATTTATACCAAATAACTATAGCTGAACAATGATTCCACCATAGCTATGACAGGAAATATCTTTGCATAGACAAGCTCTAATCTGAAGAGGGCTGAGTCAGGCTGGGGATATATTAAATTATTTAGAGTTCTGATTGACTCTTATTTGATGTTGGATCCATGTGCAACTGGTAGTTAATTCATGTGCTTGACTTTTATACATCCTTTTGCAGACATTTGTTAAATTCAATTTACAATTTTAAAAACAAAATAATTTAAATTCATAAAGATGAAAAGTTAAGTGAAAAAATTTCATCATTCCAATAAAAGTAGCATATGTATTTTAAAATAAACATTTAGTAAATTGCAAGAAACCATTACCCCATTCAAGTACTATTGCCTTCTAGAGCTGTGACAGTGTACACCAGCTAAGGAGCTGCCACACACTCTGTTTAGCCATGCACATGTTATGAATATTTGTAAAATATTTGACTTTTATAAGGAGTTAGCATGACTGACTGCAAGGATGGACTGAGATAAGTAAAGTGAAGGGACTATGGAACAGTGCTAATATACGACAACTGCCTTGCATTGTTTTTGGGGGGGGCACCTGAATTTTGGAAAGGGTCCTCTTTTTATGTTTTGAGTAGCAATATCATCCTTTTTTGGCCCATGAATAAACATAGAAAGTTTTTACAAGTGGGAGAAAGTTAGGAATTACATATTGACTTTGATTGACCCTCAAACTAATGCACTGACTGAAGCAGGGTCCTGTGGAAAAAATAGTATGCGATCTTGTTATTAAAGACTGTATCATAAAGCAACATACAAGAGGATCAAATTAATGTTGCACAGGCAACCTTAATTCCGGCATTTCTTAACTTTTGAGTGCTTGATTTTGAAACCTTAATAATGTTCTTTTAACATAGGGTTTTTGTGTGTGTTTTTCAAAAAGCAAACTAGAAAACCAGAAATTCCATCACATGGCATTCAATTGATACCCACATGATTTATCAGCAGGGTTGGAACTTTTAGATCCACTGCACAAACCTCTGCCACTTGAAGTAACAGATTAACTGATAACAGTAGTAGGTTGTCATCCTCTATGAGAACAAGCACTAGAGGGGGATGAGACACTTCTCCATCAGTTTCACAGTATTTCTTGACAGCAGAGGAATGGTGAAATTCAGGAATCTTGGGTTCCATTCCAGATTCTGGAGGGGAGTGTTCTCAGGCGGCACAGACCCTTCTTCTGCCCATTGCCCCACAGGTATCACCACTTCTGCTCTGTCCCCTTCCCACCCTGGCTATTCTTCCCCACCCATGGCTCCCCCCGGTCTCATTCTACTCATCTGGCCAGTACCAGTCTCCACTCCCAATCTCCTTGCCTAGCAAGTCCTAGTCTCATCTTTGGAGATTGCCCATCTCAGTCTTTCCACAACTCCCAGTCCCAATCTCCTTGTCCAGCAATTCACAGTTCCTGCCCTCAGCCTCCAAGGTCCTTGTTCCAGATTCTTTGCCCAGTCAGGCCTAGCTCCCTCCCCCAACATTTTGGCTCTTTGTCAGATCTGTCTCCCTTCCCCTCCTTCTCCAATCCCACTAGTTCTCAGTCCCTCTCTTTGTCCAGCCATTCCAAGCCTCCCCCCATCTTGGCCCCTTATCTGAACTAAGTCTCCGCCCACACACATTTCCCTCCCCTGCCCCCAGTCCCAGTCTCTTTACTCAGTTAGTCATGTTCCACTCCCTCAGCTCTCAGTCTCCTTTTCCAGATAGTTCAAGTCTCCCCCCTCCAACATCCAATCCCAGTTTCCCTCTCTCCCCCACCCTGCCAAACTCTACTCCCAGCTCCTCCTCCCCCAAAGATTTTTCAAAGGTTTATAATTTGGCCAAATTTGGGCAAATGTTAATGAGGATGACAAAAGGCACATCCTCAACACAAACATCTTCTCTGTCAAATTTCAAGTCCCAGATACAAAGAATTGGGGCTCTAGAGCTTTTAAAAGAAAATGTTGCCAGAATGTAACAAAGGCAAAACAACATATTTTCCCCTAGTCTTGTTCTCAGAAACAGCTGAGCCATTTTAGCTGAAACTTTCCAGAAAAGAAAGAAAGAAAGAAATCAGCCTGAGGCAGATATCCTGCCTAGGAAATTTCAGACTGAATGCTTTAACTTTGGCAAAGTTGTAAGCGACTTCAAACAGGGTCTCATAATGGTGAGCGTAAGGAAATCTTAATAGGCAATGCTACCAGCCCCACCTATAATAAGTGGTTCCATTGTACACTGAGTAAGGATTTATAGGACTGGCCTACAATAATGTAGACTTTTTGCCCAGATGTAGCTTTAAACTTAATATGGCTATGAGAAGAATTTACAGAGTAACAATGCAAGTGTCAGTGGAACAAAAAAGTGTTAAGCCACAGGACTATCATGAGCTGCACACAAGTGGCAACTTGCATCCACATAGGACCACTCTGAAGTAATGGGAGCTTTGCATAGATTCATAGATTTTAAGGTGAGGGGGGGAAGCATTATTCTCATCTGGTCTCACCCCCCCTGAATAGAATTGCATCAAGTTGCCTGGGTGTAGGGGTGTGACAGCATGCTGTTAGCAGCTATAAATTGAGCCCTTTGAAAACCAGCACATTGGTCACTGCGTAGAGCATAGGAAGAACTTAAGTAGTTTGGGTTGGGATGGGTGAAAGGGATCCCTTGCATCTGTAGGGAGCCTGCTGCACTAATGAGTTCATTAGTTCACACGCTGGGTAGCACTGATAAGAAAGCAAGTAGTATAAAAGGCTGAACCAGGGTGCAGGAAAGGGGTTCCATATAATTATTGTTATGTTGTACTGTACCTGGAGCATAAATAATAGTAAAATCTATTTGGTGAAGGTACCCTGGTGGACTGCATGTGCTGCTTAATTCACAAAGAGAGCTTAGCAGCCAAGGTTTCCAGGAGCTGAACTGGGAGCTGTTCACAAGAGGTCTGTCCACTCAGTATAGGGTTTGATCCTTGATTATTATCAGTCAGTTTAGGACAGTACATTATGGCTACATGTGTATTTTTTAGATCTTGGATATTATGTTTTTAAAGGGATTGTTTTCACTACAAACATTTGTCCTGAAATGTGAGATCCAGTTGGATGATGACTTGCCTTAGAAATGCAAAGGTATTATTCTAATTGGGGGAGGGATAGCTCAGTGGTTTGAGCATTGGCCTGCTAAACCTAGGGTTGTGAGTTCAATCCTTGAGGGGGCCCACCTAGGGATCTGGGGCAAAATCAGTACTTGGTCCTGCTAGTGAAGGCAGGGGGCTGGACTTGATGACCTTTCAAGGTCCCTTCCAGTTCTAGGAGATAGGATATCTCCATTAATTTAAGAGGGGTTAGGTGAAACCTTCTTGAAGCTAATGGATGTGATAGTGCCCTTCCTTCAGGACAAACATAGGCCATTTCAGGGATCAGGATGTGAGTAATCTGACCTACTAGGTAGAGCCCAGAACAGGAACCAGGAAATAAGCCAGGGATCAGAGCTGGAGATAAAAGCCAAGCAGAGTTGAGCATGACAGGAATGAGGCAGTAGCAAGGTAGACCCAGAAGAGATTGCAGCTGCAGGTATAAGTATTGTGTAGCTGGCCACCTGTCACTGCTGCTGAGCTTAAATGAAGACTTATTGGCTCCTTGCAGCCAATTGGGTGGGCCAGCCAATTAGTTGATCCTGACACAGCCCAGCTAGATTAATTAACTGGCCTGAGGCTGAGCAAGCTAGCCCTTGACTCATCTGAGAAAACTCAAGCCCCTAGTTCCTGACATGAAACAGTAGAAGTCAATCACAAGCAATACTGGTGAGAAGCTGAGCTGTGTGGGTGGGGGGGACTTCACTGGGCACTGAATGCAAATGTAGGGTACTGGGTATATTTGGGGGTGGGAACTATCTGTGAGTAGAAGCAGCCAGAAAACCTAAGAGGAGCACTTGGAGCGTGACTTTGAGCAAAAGCAAAGTGAAGGATTTGTGGGCAGAGTGCTGGGTGGAAAGAGGCTTGGAACTATGAGCAGAAACAGTGTTTCTGGTTTGATTCCTACCAGTTGGGCCACAAGAGGGAACAAAATTGTTTTTACTGTTAAGATATGTCTGGAAAGACTTTCTGTTTCAAGGGTGTTATTGCAGGATCCTCCTTTTAAATGAGCAAATGCCTGAGATTAACATTGTGTTCCTGAATAATTCTTAATTCTGTAATTTGAAAATAACACCCATTAAACCATGGTTTGCTGCTTATCCCATGAAAAGGCCACACCGACTGCTTTATTTACACCTAAAAAATTAAGCATAAAATAGGAGGGTTGACTCATAATGGCTTTCCATAGCTAGTGAGGATTTGATTGTTGAATCATCAGGAAGTTCACTGCAGAACAGTGTAAGGCTTTGAGCAAACCTCCTTTCACTTACACCAGTTTTATATGCTGACATAGGACCTGAGTTCAATAGATTTTACTCCTGATTTACACCAATGTGAAAGATGAGTAAGGCTCTTAATCTTAACTAGTAATGGATCAAGTTAATTATTAATGTTTATATCTGAATTTTAGTTCTTAACCACTAGGAGTAATAATTCAAAAATGTGTATAGCTGGCAGAATTTGGTTATATGTTTATAGCAGTTGAAGCAGTGAGTATTCCCAACCTTCCCATATGAAGTAAACAACCTTCTCATAGGAGAGGAGAAAATTTAGGAAGGAAGACTCCTTGATTGTTTCACAAACCTCCATATCTTCCTGCCTTGACTAATGTCTCTTCCTTCATTATAACCTCCTTAAGCCCCAGCTTTCCAAACTACCATCTGTTCAGTATAGATAGCGTTGGGATTCTCCTAGGTGGAAAAAGAATTAGAACTGCAGAATTTTGGAATAGATAGGTAGCAAACTTAGTAGCAACATGCAGAGAGACTTTATGCTTTTCTGTATCTATCAGGCTGGGTGCTCCTAAAGAGTCCTGAGATTGTGGGTCCAATTCACATGTTGTGTAAGCAGGTACAACTCCATTGGTTGGTGAGTTCAGTTTGCTTACACCCACAGTGCATTTAGTCCTGAGTGTCTGGGATCCTATGGAGCTCTGATTAACAGCATTAAGTGCATGTTACCCTGCCAATGATTTTTGTTCTCTCCTTTCTGTTTTTTGTTAAGAGTTCCCACAAGAGTGAGGATTTGATTGTTTACAAACTTATGCCCAGAACCACATTGTGGGATATATTGGGATTTATTGTTTACTTAATATGCTACTAAGTAATTACATTACATGATTTTAAAATCTTTATTCTACATTTACACAGTGATTTGTACTCAAAAGGATCCTAAATCACTCTCCAGAATGTACAGTGTCTAACCTAATCTCTTCATCTACTACTGAAATGCAGTCACCTCTGGATTTAGCAGCAGGCAACACATGTACCAAGAAGCATAAATCCATGATTCTCAATCAACTCCATGGCTCCCCATACATTTCAGATTCCAGTTTCTAAATTCTGTTAGGGCATCCAGGCATTGCCTTCCCATTTTTAAAATCTTGCTATGATCTATCTAAAAAAACTAGTCTTTTTCTCCACTTCCTCCTATAGTACCTGCCTCCTCTGCTCTTTCACACAACTTTAACATGGATAGGGAGAGAGAACAGTCTTTGTTCAGTTCCTGTCATCTTTGGATGTCTCAGCCTCATTGACTGTATATGAAAGTGTGATACCCACTTCACCCAGGGCAGAATTCTCAAAGCTTCTCCAACTGCCTGTACCAAATTTAAATATTAACCACAGCACTCTGCCCAAAGTGCTAATGGGCATATAGAATAAAGAAAATCTGTAAATTCGAGGCCAAGGTCGTTTGGAAAAGCACCTTCCAAAAATGTGATCAATAGTATAAAAATGAAATTTGATTTTTCTTCATATTGATATATTTTATTAACAACTTGGTATATTGTCCTCAGACTCCCCACAACAGAGTCTTTGGCAGTGGACTACACATGATGCATTTCAGAGGCCTGATTATTTGTGGTCATTTTAAGGTCTAACTTTCTTGAGTTATTTTGGGAAGTGGCTTGGGTCATTGTGGAATTACAGCTTTATAAGTTTGCTTATGTATTGGATTTTGTATGTTTGTTTGAATGGCTCTTTTAATTAAACTAGACAAAAGCAAAATTCCTGTCTGAGATTGTTCTTGTCTGTTCTGGGATTACAATGTAATCAGCCTAGTTTTGTCTTTATTTAGAAATAGGAAGGCATTTGTTTTTGGGTAAACAATGATATTACGCACTCCAATTTCAAGACTCTGAGGAAGTCAGGGAAGTTCAGGAAATTAGCAAGTATAGTGCTGGTAGTGGTAGTGGCATGAAGTCTGTCTGCACTTGCTTTTTGTGCAACATTAATGGCAATCAAGAACAGAGTAGAGACTAAACTGGGCTGGTGAAGAACTTCTGTTCCCAGCTGGTTAGAGAGGTTATGAATATTAAGAAAGCAAAGAATTGTTGTAGTTTTTATTGGCCTAGACTGTTCATACAACTTGTGCTTCCTCCAGCACCTACCATTCCCCTAAAACCCAGTAGCACCTATTTAATGCTTCTGCAAAGATGATGTGATTTGAATAGGTTGCAGCAATAAACTGTAGGTGGTATTTTGAATCTTGGATGGAAAAACAGAGGAGAGCAATTCTGCAGAGAACACTCATGGGATTTTTGATATGTAGGAAATGTAGTAGCAAAAAGATGGAGATTTCCAAAGGCACAAATGGCAGTTAGGCCCCTAATTCCCATTGACTTTCAGTGGGAGTTAAAAGACTGCCATTTGTACCTTTGAAAATCTCCCCCATAGACAATGTTAGTCTGGATTTATCAAGTCACATGCATGTCAAGAATATTGAGACTGTGGGCCAGTTCACAGATGAAGCAGGAAAGCTCTATTGCATTGGAGTGCAATTTGCTTATACCAGTGGTGAATGTTACTGTGTGGGTGTGGGAGCCCATGAGGCTCTGGCTAACAACAATAAGTGCACACTAACCTGCCAAAGATTTTTGGGTTTTTAAATATTTCAGCATTCCCATAACTGAGGATTTTCTTGTGGTTCTGAACAGAAGTTGGTATATAACATTGTGGGATATATTTGATTTTACTCTTCGGTTAATATGCTGGTAAGTATTTCCATTGCAGGCTTTTTAAATCTTTGACAGTTACACAGTGAGTTTCTTGCAAAAGGATCCCAACTCATTCTCTATAGAATCTACAATATCTAAACCTAATCTGGACATCTGAATCCTCTGGATCCAACAGCTTTACAAGCAGAAAGCAACCTCTTAGGTAAGTAGAGGAAGTGAAAGACAACATATCCGTTTTAAACTCCCAGCAGAATTGAGTCAGACAGAAGGAAATGACCTAAATTAGAATTTTGCCAGCACTCCAGACCTGATATCTTTACTATGGTGATAGTACAATGGCATGTGTCCTTGCCTATAACTAGGGTCTCCTGGGTGCTATGGTACTATAGATTAACAATAACCACAGCTGGGTTACTACCTCAGACTTGCATCTGATCCAAAGCACCACACCTCCAGGATCATAATGCCCCTAGCACCATAGAGCATGATGATAAGAGACATGTTGCAAATAATGAACAGCAAACACCATTTCCTAAAATGATGCATTTTCCTTGGAGGTGTCTATTCAGTCACTGACCAGGTGTTTAAGAATTTATCTTGTTTGTCATCTATAAACATCCTTTTTATTCCCAGGTTAACTTGAATAGCAAGATGATGGGCCATGGGGGAGGAGAGGAAAACTGTTTTATTTTGCTTTTGATACTCTTGTTTGAATGCTTATTGCAGGATATACAAAATACCACACTGAAGGTAGTTTTTGAGCAGCTACCATTTGGAGGCAGCTGTTAGTAGATGTTGGAAGAGATAGTTCTGTACATCCTTATGACAGATTGTGGATTTTAATGGACACCTTTTAAGCATTTTTTCTTAATGTCCTTTTAAAAACATGTTCATGTGAATTTAGTGCTAATGAAAGGTACCAGAGTGGAAACGCTGGAGAATGAAGCCCTTTATTTATCCATCCAGAGAACAGCTACAATATAGGCTGTTTCCTAGAACACCTTGCCTCCATCCTGACCTGCAGAGTCAATCTAAGGCTTTGTCTAGACTAGAGTAAACTAAGCAAAGAGGTCAAAGTTAGGTCAGGGTTAGCTAACATATGCTAGCAAACTTCAATCTCTCTTGGTCATCTAAACAAACGTAAGGCTTTGTCTTGATTAGGAAAAGTAGTTGCATTTAGAACAGTTTTAGCTAACATGAGCTAGCTAAGCCCAACCTAAACTTGACCTTTTTCATAGCTTAGATGCAACATAGCACATTGTAGCTCAGTTTTGCTTAAATTCTAGGCTAGGCTCCAGCTAAATTCAAGCTCAAGGTGATGGGTAGAAGGTTTGCTCCTTTTAAATATTTTCTGGGAAACGGTATAATCGTCTCAGGCCTTGGCTACACTGGCGCTGTACAGCGCTGCAACTTGCTGCACTCAGGGGTGTGAAAACATCCACACCCCGCCCCCCGAGCGCAGTGAGTACAGCTCTGTAAAGCACCAGTGTGATCAGTGCCTGCAGCGCTGCACGCTCGCTCGCAGCGCTGCAAGCTATTCCCCTCCGAGAGGTGGAGTACATACACTGCTGGAAGAGCTCTCTCACAGCGCTGGCGGTGCGACTACACTCGCGCTTCACAGCGCTGTCCCGAGTGTAGCCAAGGCCTCAGAAAAAATAAAGGAACATCAGAAGTTTAAGTTGGATGCAGTTGAGAACAGACTGTACTAAATTAGGTTTGTAGAGCTTGTTGTTCCTGTAATAGTAGCAGCTCAGGAGATATTGACTCACTAGATGACTGAAGTACTTGTGGTTTAGGACAATTCTGAGCCAATATATCTAGAATCAGTGAAGCCCTTCTATTTTCTCTGTGTAAGCAAGGTGTCAGATTAAACTGAAATCTGTCATGATTGCTTATACCCTTGAGTTGACGTTACAAAATTCTCAAGTTATTGAGGAATCTGTAGAGATGCTTAATCATCTGTCCACGTGATTCACCTACTGGCATAGTTTTATAAAAGGAGACAATCACTTAGAAGCTAGAGTAGCTGAAATGGAAGCATGCCCTTTTCACACCCACTCATTAGGAGGTCAATACCACATGTTATCCCTAGAAGCAGTGATTGAATTTGTCAGCCGTCTGGTGACTATGGACTTAATTGATCCCAACTCAGAGGTGTCAGACTCACAGGGCTGAGAGGAGTCAATCTGGCTAAATTGTTTAGCCTGAATTGAGCCTAATTTCAAAGAATCTTTCTTTGCAATCCAGCAACTGTAATTTCTCTTTGCACCTTGCTTTTGTGTTTGCCTTTGAGCTGTTTAGTTTATAACAAGGGCTACAATAAAGGGCGTTAGTGCTGTTGTTTTCAGCGTTACTTTTCCTTATTTAGATTTATAAAATTTGCCCTTTCATTGAACTCAGATTACATGGCTGTATATGGGTCTCTCTGTGGGGAGGATGGCAGATGATGTACTAAAAGACGCCATTTTTGGTCTTTAAACTCAGAGGTCATTGCGACCTTCTAGCAATTGGAACTATTCTAATACATGCTATTAACATCGGTGACAGTTTATTTGTAATGCATGTTACTTTCCTGCCTTGGGGTTCCTCAGCATCACATTTATAATTTTTTTTTTTTTTTTTTTTTAATTTTCTCACCCGTAAGAATAGTAAAGAATTGTCCCTATAAGGGCATTTTAGGGTCAGACTAGTCATTTTGTCTTCTCCCATATATTTAATTGTTTTGGCTTGTTCTTAGCAGGTCTGTGATCCAATCTTGGAGACTAATAATAAATTCATCTTAAATCAAGGCATGTGTTTTAATTGTACCTATGGCTATTCATGCAATAGGTAAAAAAATCCATAATTGGCTATTTGTAAATAATTTTTAAAAGACAGGTCGCCAAACTTAGACTTTGTAAAAAAAAAAAAAAAAAATAAAAGTGGGTTACAATATTTTAATAGGGAAATGAGGTTTTGGTTTTAATTCATTTCAACTTTTTAAAAGTTTAAGCAATCCCTTGGGTACTGGGAACAATATTAGACTTCTGCATCAAGTGAGCTATTTATATTTAAAAAGTCCTTCAGGGTCTGCTTATATTCAAGTCTATGTAGCTGTATCATCCCAGTGCTTTAACCTTTGTCCTTCCTCACCCTATGACCTCCTATTATGCGTTACTGTCACTCATAGGCATCATGAGTCTGTACCCACATGGGTAGACCACTGCAACTGTGGAGAGCCACACAAAGTCAATGGGGGTCTGCATGGATGCAGAGATTTACTTGCACAGATGCAACTGCAGGATGGGGCCATAAATTAGGCATCCATTCCACTCAGACAAACACGTGCTCACCCTTATGCATCTGAATAGCCCACCAAGCCATATATGTAAAGGAGATTGTGTAAGTCTTGGCAAGACTGGGGCCACTGATTGTAAGAGCTTGCCTTGTTACTGTTGTTCCGGAGAGCACCTACCATGTTTTCAGGCATTGCATGATTAATATTGAGAACCAGATAACCAAACAGTTTGGTTTCATTGTCCAAGCTGAATGACATGCAAAACTCTCCAAACCGCATAAATGATAAAATAAATTTCAGTTTTAAGAGCCTATCAGGTAATATTAGTAACTTGGGTCAGGGCATTTTTGAGAGAGAGACTTACTACTGATTAACTCAGATCAGTGCAACTCCAATAGCTGTAATTAAATGACTATGACATCTTAATTACATCTATGTAATTGAGGGATAAATTCAGAGTCCACTTAAGTAGTTGGGCCATAGACTGGGCAAGATGGGCAGTGTGGAGGTATACCCAGATTAGGCCATGAAGTGGTTGTAGAGTTGCTCCGGAGAGGCTACTTCAGTCTAGTGGCCTCCAAATGCTCCTTAACACAACTCTATCATGGATTTGCACAGTCACTTGCATTCTTTTGCCTCTTCCTGTGGCCTGCCTATGCTCTGTCCCCTGTGCTGCAGTTTAGGGATCTTGTGCAGAGCAGGGTATTCTGCTGCACACTGGGGCACACCTGTGCCTGGCCTTCTGCATCTAGGGGCCCTCCCCAGAGCTTGCACAATGGAGCAATGCAGTTCCACTGCAAAGAGGCCAGCTAAGCTTGCAGAGGAAGAGACTGGATTCATCTCTAAGAGCAGAACTCAGCTCACTGCCCCCATAGTTGCACTTTGTTTGTATTTAGTAATTAAAAGATCTCTACTGCTTAAAAAAAAGTCATAACTGGCTTGTTTTTTTGAGTGACCTCAAATTACCCAAACTCTACAATGTGGGGGATGTTTAGGATGCTCAGACCCCTTCCACTGCAGCCCTCCCCCACAGTCATGTAAGTCTTTTGTCCCAATTACATTAGATCTATGGACAGAGGTTTCCTTTTTAATGCTTGCACAACCTCTTAAAAAATTCACAAAGGCAGAATTGATTTTTTTGAAGGCTAATGCCAGCAGGAAACAGTACCGAGACTGGATCGCTCACATTTTGAGGAACAGACCAACAAAGGGAATATTGTCTCTTTTGTAAGGCAGTTTTTTTGCCCAGATTACTTTGACCTCAGCACTAGCCAATCTATATGGTACTTTACTGCAAAATCTGAATGCTGCTAGAGCAGCACCAGTGGTTTTGTGTGTTTGTAATATGATAATCCCACAGGACTTCTTGCAGTTGGTCTTTATGCTTACCCTGATCAAACAGCAATTGAAAATGCCATGATTATGCCTTATCAGGCCATGGTAGTAGTATACTACTCAGAAATACAGATGAGTAAAGCTTTCCTTGCTGCAACTCCCTCGGCATTTGAAATGTGATAGAGCATTTGCTGTATGAATCTCACATAGAATGTCCATCAGCTTTCTTGTGAGACCTTCTTGAACAAAACATGTAAGAGACTCACAATACTGAGCAAATACTTGTGTTCACTGAAGAGTCTGCAGCCATAGGATTATCAATTTTAAAAATCTCCAGTAACAAGACACAGGTACATAGCTAATTCTTGAAGCATCTGGTTTAATTGATTTTAGAAGCTGGGATAGTGAGCTATTCTGATTATGACTTTGTCTGAAAGTGCACTTGTACAGGAACTAGATAGTTTAGGGGATCAGTAATGGGACAGGGACTTTTGCACTACTAGATTACAGGTTCAAATCTAATCTAGGTTGGCAGTGATCAAAAGTTACTACCATACCATGGTAGTGTAGTAGACTATACCTCTCTAGCACCCCCTTGGGGGGGAGAGAGGGTGCTGTTTCTGTCTGAGTCCAGACACAGCCCTCCAGCTATGCTATTCAGGGTGTCTGCCTCTTACATGGGGAGTTAAAGTAGGCCAAACAAAATATGTCTGCATGCTTCTGCTGTCCACAAAAAAGCAGATTTCCTTCAGGAAGCCAATGGGAAAAGTACTAGGCTTTCTCCTGTCTGAGAGGGCTAGCCAAGGCCCTCAAACTGTTTCCCCAGTCAGCAACCACACTTCCAGGAGCTGGGGAGCTCTGGGTTGCAATTCTGTTACTTTCCCTGCACTAAGAGGGAATTCTCCCTTTTAAGGGCCTACCCATCTCCAGGCTGGACAAGCCTCACAGGTGCAATGAGTTGAGGTGGATTGGGAACAAAGGAGCTCTTTAATTCCCCATCCCAGTCAAGAAGGGAATCTGCCTTACAGGTGGGTGTATTGAATGAATTGATGGTCTCTGTTCCTACTGGATAATGGTTGGATCCGAAATATGGGGAAGATTCCCATTAGTTCATTAGGCTTTGGATCAGGTCCTAAATGTCCACCTCACAAAACCAGAACGAACACATGTTGCAGTTAACAGTCCCAGGGAGGCTAAGGATTGAGTAGTTATGGATGCTGAACTCTTGCTCTCACTTCAAGTGGTCTCTCCAAGTCAGAGGTGAGGCACTTTAGCAGGGTGGTGTGGGAAAGTCTATGCTGCTGAAGGGACAGACCTTTTATTTTTTTAATTAGTGGAGATATCCTATTTCCTAGAACTGGAAGAGACCTTGAAAGGTCATAAAGTCCAGCCCCCTGCCTTCACTAGCAGGACCAAGTACAGATTTTGCCCCAGATCCCTAGGTGGGCCCCCTTAAGGATTGAACTCTCAACCCTGGGCTTAGCAGGCCAATGCTCAAACCACTGAGCTATCCCTCCCTTCTTCAGAGTGGGATAAAAAGATGACTAACACTTACGGCTCTCACTGCACCATTGTTACGATCATCTAATTTTACTTAAACGGATAACAGATGCTAAAACAATGGAGCTAGTTCTCCTTTCACTTACACTGGTGTAACTACTGAAGCAAATGGAGTTACCTCTGTGTAAAAGAAGTGTAAGATGAAGGAGAATCTGGTCTAGTGTATTTATTTTTAAGAAAGAGAGGGATGGAGAAGTATCACTCCTAGGAAATACTTCATAAGTAGTTCAATGACTAGCAAGAATTTTACATTAATCCCACAACACATGTATTGAAAGCCTAAGGACTATAGAAAAGGGCATATCAGATTTTCATCACAGAATAAAGCCTTTCATTTCTGCTGGATATATTCTAATAGCTATTAAGGTCAATAAAGCACATCAAGTATCAGGGGGTAGCTGTTGTAGTCTGTATCTACAAAAACAACAAGGAGTCTGGTGGCACCTTGAAGACTAACAGATTTGTTTGGGCATAAGCTTTCGTGGGTAAAAACCTTGGGATGAATCCAAAGAAGTGAGGTTTTTACCCACGAAAACTTATGCCCAAATAAATCTATTAGTCTTTAAAGCACATCAGTGACTTTAGAGGGGACGGCACTAGAGAAGTGGCAAGCAAACTGCTATTGATTCAGTTCAGGGACATATGAAATATCCACTGAACCATTCCCAACACTGATTTACTGCCTGAGCTCATGGCCACCAATCTCTGATTAGAAGAAACCTGGATATCCTTTGTACCTGTGACATGTAAATACTGTATTTGGCTGGGTGTCAGGGGGCCTCTACTCACCACTAGGTGGCACCACCTCCTGGCTGCTCTGGGAATTAGCTCTTTTGTCCCAACACCCTCTTCTTGAAGTTCCTTGGCCTGTCATCTCGCTCTCTTGCTTTGCAGCCCCTCTCTTGTTCCTCAGGCGGTGTTGCACCTCATTTTTGTGGCTTAGCTCTCTGGGCAAGTCACAATAGTCCTCCCCTTCCAGGGTAATCACATGCACAAAGTCTCTCAGGACTGCCCTCTGCAGTGTTCTCTTTCACTGTCCCTTAATGGTGCCGCTTCCACAGTGGCTAGTAGCAGAACTCAGGCCCACTTTCTACCCTGGGTTCCAGCCCAGGGAACCTAGGGTTACCATTCGTACGGATTCTCCTGGACATGTCCGGATTTTTGAGCTAAAAATAGCATCCGGGGGGAATTTGTAAATGTCCGGACTTCTCCCCCCATGCAGAGCGCGCACGGCTAACAGGGCAGCCGGCCGGATGGTGACACTTACATGGGGCTCCGACAGCCAGAGAGAGCCCCCTGCAGCTGAGAGCACTCCCTCCCTCCCTGCATTTGCAGATCGCCTCCGGCAGTCTGGAGCTCCTCCCCCGCTCCTCCTCCCCTGCCAGCCAGCCTGCCGGGACCAGTGTGCCGGGACGAACGGCTCAGGCCGTTCCTGAGCAAGCTCACAGAGACATTAGGTGAAGGCCAACAACAAGAGGGCCAGGGGGTCGGAGAAGGGGCAGGGAGGTTTTGGAGGGGGCAGTCAAGAGACGGGGGGGGGGAGTCGGGAGTGGCTGTCTGAGGGAGGGTGTGGATAAGGTTTTGGGCAGTCAGGGTACAGGTAGGGGGTAGTGTCCTGGGGGGCAGTTAGGGTGGGGGGGGTCTCGGGAGGGGGCAGTTAGGGAACAAGGAACAGGGAGGCTTTGGTAGGGGGTGGGGTTCTGGAGGGCAGTTAGGAGCAGGGGTCCCAGGAGGGGGCAGTCAGGGGACAAAGAGCGAGGGGGGGGTTGGGAGTTCTGGGGGGGGCTGTCAGGGGGCAGGAGTGGGGAGAGGGATCGGAGCAGGCAATGGGACAGGGAGCAGAGGGGTTTAGATGGGTCAGGAGTTCTGGGGGAGGGCTGTCAGGGGGCAGGGGTGGGGAGAGGGATCGGAGCAGTCAGGGGACAGGGAGCAGAGGGGTTTAGATGGGTCAGGAGTTCTGGGGGGGGCTGTCGGGGGTGGAGAGTGGTTGGATGGGGCGTGGGAGTCCCAGGGGTCTGTCTGGGGGTGGGGGTGTGGATAAGGGTTGGAGCAGTCAGGGTACAGGTAGGGGGTAGAGTTCTAGGGGGCCAGTTAGGATGGGGGAAGGGTCTCAGGAGGGTGCAGTCAGGAGACAAGAGGCAGGGAGGCTTATGATCATGGTGAGGAGATTTTATCTATCTTACCGATGGTTTTTACAAGGGACACTTTTAATGATTTAACTATGGACAGTTTTAATCCAGATTTTAAGTATTTAAGTACATTTGATGATCCATATGTTAGGGATTCGGGATATCTTAATGCTCATTTAGTTAATGGGTCTAGTTTATTAAATAGTTTTAGACCAAGTACTGATTTTAATAGGGATCGTAATAAGGATCTTAACAGTACTGGTAGTAATATAAATATATTAGAAAGTAGTTCGTGGAAGGATGGGGTTTTTTATTTAGAGTATCCCGCTGATAGTTTTAATTGTCCAATATGTCCCCAGATATTACCAACATTTGGTAAATGGGCCAAACACATTAATGTGGTTCATAAAAGTAAAGCCATACGAGTTGTATGTAGTAAATGTGGAAAATCTTCTCAATATCATAATATAGCTTGCCACTACCCCAAGTGCATACCCAAGAAGGCGGATACCCCAATGAAGAGCCATACGTGCTCGGTCTGTGGGCTTGGTTTTCATACTAGATCTGGATTGAGCCAACACTGTAGACATAGACACCCTGCTGTGAGGAATGAGCAAAGAAAAGAAGATATGGCTGCTAAAAGTAAGATCAAAGAGGGATCGACTAGATCTCGTATATGGACCAAAGATGAGGTTGTGCAGCTTATACAGTTGGAAAGGAAATATATTGGGAAAAGGAATATAAATAAATGTATTGAGAGCGAGATGAGGACCAAAACGAATAGACAAATATCAGATAAAAGACGAGAATTAGCAAAGAAGAAGTTAGTGGTAACAGGAGATAGGGAGGAAGTGACTGAGGTAGAGGACATTAGAGTAAATATATTAGAAATTCCGCCCCCAAGAGAGAGGATTTTCCCACTAAAAGGACATCCAGAAGTGGATTTAGTGGAGAAAATATGTAAACGGGGAAAACAAAGTAGGGAGGGAAGAGAAATAATAAATAGTTTAGGGGAAATTGAAGGATTATTAAAGGAGGATTTAACAAAAGCTCTCGGATGGGCAATGTTGGAAAAATTATGTTATTCATTAGTAGAGGGAAAGGACCCTAGAAATGAAAGTCAAATAGAGTTGAGGAATAAAGGAAAAGGGAAGATGAGAAAGGAGGGGAGAAGGAAGCAATTTAATGCAATTAGGAGATATGCTACAAAGAAAGCTAAGTATAAATTCTATCAACAATTATTTGATAAGGATAGAAGAAGATTGACTCGCATTATAATGGGAGAGCCAGATAAGGCTAAGTGTGCTATCCCTATGAAAGAAATTGAGGAATACTATGTAAATATTTTGGGAACAATTGGACATGGTAATATGAGAGGGTGGCCATCATCCACAGAGAATGCGGATAATGATATATTAATGAGTCCGATCTCTGTGGATGAGATTAGAATAGCTTTAAGAGAAATAAGAAAAGATAGTGCTCCTGGCCCAGATAAAGTAAAAGTGAGCAATTTGTGGGATATTTTTAATTTAGACTCCTTAATACTTACAAAAATTTTTAATATATGGTTTCTAAATAGACAGGTACCAGATGAATTTAAGAAAAATAGAACGATTTTAATACCAAAGACACAAGATGAGGAGGAAATGAAGAAGTTAACATCTTGGAGACCATTGACAATTGGGTCAGTTTGGATTAGAATCTATACCAAAATATTAGCAAAAAGACTGGTGGAAACAGTTAAGATATGTAGTAGACAAAAAGGGTTTATATCCACCCCTGGGTGTGAGGAAAATATTGCTATATTAGATAATTTGATTAAAGGGGCTAAACGAAATGGGAATGAAATTGCAATAGTGTTCGTAGATCTGGCTAAAGCATTTGATTCTGTGGGACACGGACATATAATAGCTACTTTGAGAAGATTTGGTATAGATGAACATTTTA
Organism: Malaclemys terrapin pileata; assembly: GCF_027887155.1. Taxonomy (NCBI): domain Eukaryota; kingdom Metazoa; phylum Chordata; order Testudines; family Emydidae; genus Malaclemys; species Malaclemys terrapin. The sequence continues at coordinate 151,822,687 of NC_071506.1, read as the reverse complement.
TAGATATTATTAGGGACCTTTATGATAATTGCACAACTAGGGTATGGGTGGGTGATGAAGCTACTGAGTCTATTTTAATTAGGAGGGGGGTCAAGCAGGGTGACCCGTTGTCCCCAATTTTGTTTAATATTGCTATGGATCCCCTTTTAACTAGATTAGAAGTAGAAGGAAGTGGTTTTTATGTTAAGGGTAATAGTGTCACGTCATTGGCTTTTGCCGATGATGTGGCAATTTTAAGTAGCTCATATAAAGGAATGATCAAAAATTTGGGTATCTTAGAGGAGTTTTGTAAAAATACTAATCTCTCTGTTAATGTGAAGAAAACGAAAGGCTTTCATATTTTAACTAAACATAAAACTTATGTAGTTAATCCTAAGGATAATTGGCAGATAGGGTCAGAGGAGATTGAATATGTTCAACCAGGGGATTTTGAAAAATATTTAGGGGCTAGAATAGATCCCTGGATAGGTGTAGGGGGACCGCTACTTAAAGAAAAATTGAAAGATTGGAGTGAGAATTTAATTAAGGCCCCATTAAAACCGGCCCAAAAAAATATTAATTTTACAGACATACATCTTACCGAAGCTATTTTATAATCTTCTTTTAATAGAACCCCCTTTTAATCTTTTAGACGATCTTGATGTGTTAGTTAGAAAAATAGTTAAAGAGATTTTACATTTACCTCAGTGTACCACAGATGGGATATTTTATTCTAGAGGTAGGGATGGTGGTTTAGCTCTCACTAAGTTTAGTGTGCAAATCCCAAATATGTTAATTCATAAATGGAGGAGACATATTGTCTCGAGAGATGATTGGATGGACCTATCTTATCTATATGCAGGAGAAAATCTTGTGGATAAAATATTGTCATTTAGTGCAGTAACATCTCATCCCAAGAAATGGAGGGAAGAGGAATTTTTAAGATGGTCGGAACTGAGATGTCAGGGAATAGGGATAAAATATTTTAAAAATGATTTAATTAGTAATTCGATTTTTAGAAACTCTAGTAAAGTTAAATCGTCAGCGTATATCGCAGCATTGCAGCTTAGGGCAAATATTTATCCTACTAGGGAGACATTAGCAAGAGGAAGAGGAGGTGTGAATGCTCTTTGTAGATGGTGCGGTAAAGTGCGGGAGACTGTTCCCCATATCTCAGGACAATGTTATAAGACTAAGAATGCTAGGATAAAAAGGCATAATAGAGTAGTGTCTGCAGTTGTAGATAAGGTTGGTAAATTAGGGTGGAAGGCAATGATAGAGCCCCATTTGAGAAATAGTAAGGGTGAGTTAAGAAAGCCGGATATTATATTTATAAAAGGAGATACAGCAGTGGTGGTTGATGTTACAGTGCGATGGGAGGATAATGCCGGAAGTTTGGAACAAGCCCACAGTGAGAAGGTGGCTTATTATCTTGAGTTAGAGGAAGAAATTAAAAACTTAACGGGAGGTAAAAATATTCACTTCTTTGGTTTTGTGCTTGGGGCGCGTGGCAAGTGGAGTGAAGGTAATAATGATTTGTTACAATTATTGGGAATGGACAGAAGTAAAAATTTTAAGGAGAGTATATGTAGACTTGTTTTATATTCCACCATTGGTATGATGGCTATATTCAGTGACAGGTAAAGATCCCGGAGTTTCCATTCCGTGTATCTTGCCAAAACTAAATTTTAGCTATTTTGGTTTCCATGCTCTAAATTTTCAAATTTTTAATATTGTTTTGAACATTAACATATTTAGTGTTATTTAATATCTGTCCTTCAATAGAATGGTTTTAACTATATAATAAATACTTATTAATGGATGAAATTCCAATTTAAATTATTAGTTTATTTTTTTTTTTAACTACTGGATGTGGATGCGGACTGGCCGCGTATAATAACCAGGAAAGGGCAGGTAGTCACGCCTGTACATAAATAGGGGGTGGAGTCCTGGGGGCCAGTTAGGGGCAGGGGTCCCAGGAGGGGGCAGTCAGGAGACAAGGAGCGGCGGGGAGGGTTGGGGATTCTGAGGGGGGCGGGAAGTGGGAGGGGCAAGGGCGGGGCTAGGGCAGGGCTCCTCCTGTCCTCTTTTTTGCTTACTGAAATATGGTAATCCTAAGGGAACCGTACAACCAGCAGTCAAGTTCTGCACAGTCCTGCTGTATCCCTAGGCTACTACCTACCTTGCTATCCCTCATCCTGAGAGTGACTGCAGTCTTTCTTTCTATAACCCACTTCTTCTACTCTCAGCTACTGGGCTTTATACAGGCTCTTCCTGTCCAGCTGAGCTTCCTCTTTAATTAATCCTCATTGCTCCCTAGCTCCTCCAGGTATAGCTATGCAGTTAATTGGCCCATCTGGGCACCTTAACCCCTTTGGGACTTGTATGCGATGGACACCCCATCACATTGGGTTACACAATCACACCATGAGACTCTGCAGTATCTGTTATAATATGCAGTGTAAAATCACAACTCTGGCAAAAACTTTTTTTAATGAACCTGTTCATTGATCCAATAAGCATGGAGTCATTTTGAGGCATAAGCGCAACATTCACATGCAAAGGAATTTATAAATGAGATTCATATGTTAACAATTAAGCACAAGCTTTCATTTTCTCCATATGTTCTCAAAAATAATGCATGTGGGTAGCTTGCCCAATTATAAACTAATATCAAGATTCTGATTTTATAGCTTGAGCGATGCTTCTGTGGTTTACAATATCATTGAAAGTCCTTGTCCTGATTTATATGAGGAATACATTATGAGCAACTGTAAATTACAGGGTTATAATTCCATCACCTGAAACTTTTGATGTCATAAATTACGAGAGTGAAGCTTGAGTCACTAGAACCTCCCAGTGGAATTACAGATTCATAACTCAAAACTTGCCTATTATTGATTTTATGTACAGCACTATGTTCATAGAGTTCCCCACGTTTTACACTTCCTTCCCTTCATTTTCTCCTGTTTTGACTCATCTTGCTTCTTCCCCCCCTCTTTCCCTTCTGTTTAGCTCCTCTCTTACCTTTCCTTTCCCTTTGTCCTGATCCCTTCTGCTTCAAACTGCAGCTACAGCAGCTGGCTTAGCTGTAGTCTTAAAATTACCTCTGTATCAATTGGGTCCAAAGCAGCTGGGCTTTGAGAGGTGAATGTCTCCATTCCTGAATGTGACATCACCCTTGTGCCTTAGAAGATTTATTGAATATAGATTGTGCTACATATACTATATATGTGCTACATATTACCTTCTAATGACTACGTGCAGCTCATTGCATCACGTTAGAAAAAGATGTCATGGTTTCAGTGTCAGCTAATTATCAAAGAATTACACTATTCTTCTGCTACTAGTGGAGAGAGGATATAACTGATATGTCAAAGTTCATACCTTTTTGTATGGAGGATGTGCATGGAAATATTCAAAGAGATGCTACTCTGATTTCAGTTGGTGAATAATGTTGGTGGCAACAGTGGTTGAGGTCAACAGGAAACAAGCTCAACTAAACAACACCAGAGGTAAAGGACTTTGGATTCTGTTAGAACATCAGCAATCAGTTCAACCTTTGTTTATGCAACTTTCTGAGGGAGATGCTTTTTGCTGTCTCCCAAGAAAGGAACCTGGTCATCTAGCCCTTCTGCTGATCCAGCCTACTCTTTTTTTTTCCCTTGACATTTTTAATTGCATGGCACAATGGGGCTTTTTCTCTGAATGGACCACATCTTAGTAGAGTCACTCGCATGAGTCACCTCCCTCCTAGTCATGATTCATTCCAAGGACCAGCTTCCCTTCCATCTATGACTGCAAAACATCCCCCTGACAACTACAGCAGTTGCTTGTATGGAAAAATAAAAGCATTTAATATAACTTTTTAGATACTTCTAATGAGATATGGTAGCTGGTGATGAGGAGGGGCAAGTACCAAGTTACCAGCCAGCTTTCCAAGGATCACTTGCAAGTGCTCTTTAGATCACCAGTGGCCCACAGGTTCACATCCTGTAGCCCAGCAAAATGGTCTTTTACCAGTTCATGACTTCTCAGGTGATAGCATTTCTTTTACAGTGAATTTAGCTCATACAAAAGTTGCCAAAAAAAATAGTCCTGCTAACTTCTATTTAGCTGCAGAACAGATACAGAAAAGGCAGTGGTATGCAGGTTCCCCTCCTGAGTCTTACCAATGTGCCTCAGTCCTCATTAATGTCATTTTCTGACTTAAAAACATGCTGTAATGAGAAATCAATGACTCACTCCCTTGGGTTTACCACACAAGCATTTTTATGTGCTGAGTGAGCTGCACCTTGGAACGTTTCCCCAGTCTTCACAATTTTTAAAAGGTTTGTGACTATCTGAGCATATATTGCAGATCCAACTGCACTGGAAGAGTTAAAGCAAATCTAATGGCTAGTAGAGCTATGGCCCTGGAGCTATGAAAAGTCAGGACTTCTGGAATTTGGTACTTGACAGTGGATTATACAGGTTCAGAATTGTGACAGCTGCATATAATCATGGCCACTGAATTAGCTAAAATTGGTCTTGAAATTTCCTCTCTTGGTGTACAGGCACTGCAAGACATCAAAGTCTGTGCTCACAAACAAAGGATTTCATAAAATGAAGTGAGCATTTATGACAATATCCATGTTTCAATATGATTCACAGTAATTAAACAGTCAGAAATCCCCAAAGGATCAGCAACACTCAGCCCACATCTCAGGTCTGGCTTAACAAATTCATGAGAAGGTTTCAGGCCATCCTGTTAATTTAAGTCAGTTGCCACTTCTATGGAATTTTTAGAAGTCAAATAGGAGAAAACTGACACTCAGAGGGAAATTCAGACCTGGCATAAAGTGGATGCAACTAGGACTGACTTCAATGAGAGAGTACTCACTATACACCAGGATTCAGTTTGGTCCAGATAGAGATGGATGGACTCATAAAAGCCATAAATGACCTTTGTCATGATTCAGCAAAGTACATAATCCCATGCCCAACTTTAAGCACATGAGTAGTCTCACTGATGTCAATGGAACTATTCACATACATACTTAAATAGCTTGCTGAACCAGAGCCTAAATCAGGGAACCTTTCAGAAGTGGTGTGCCGAGTCTTCATTTATTCACTCTAATTGAAGGTTTTACGTGCCAGTAATACATTTTAACGTTTTTAGAAGGTCTGTTTTTTTATAAGTCTATAATATATAACTAAACTATTGTTGTATGTAAAGTAAATAAGGTTTTTAAAATGTTTAAGAAGCTTCATTTAAAATTAAATTAAAATGCAGAGCTCCCCGGACCGGTGACCAGGACCTGGGCAGTGAGAGTGCAACTGAAAATCAGCTCGTGCTGTCTTCAGCATGCGTGCCATAGGTTGCCTACCCCTGGCCTAAATTAATATCAAATACATTTGACAGCAGAATTTCAGAAGCCTGGTTTTTATTTTTGATCTTTAACCCTTTTTTGTAGGCGACTCTCTTGCTATCTCTACATATTTCCTGCAAAAAACTGCATTAATGCACTATTAAATTAGCAGAGTTGTTAATAAAAAAAAATACAATAGTTACACTTTTTCCAGCAGCAACATTACTACGGCCATGTAGCACATTCTGTATTTTTTGTTCTTGATACAGTGAAATCTTGATTCCTCTGCCCTCCCCCACCCTCCCCCCAGAACTTAGTGAACAAAAACTCTTATCTGAGAGTACATATATATATAAGCGCCACATTTTACAAGAAGACTGGCATGAGAGAAGGCCACTTTGTACATCTGTACTCAACTTAAGGGTGCTCTTGGAACCTTGAGTTTTCCATTCCCTTACTTAGTTCCCAATCCTGTGAAAACTTTTGTATGTGCTTAATTTTATGCACTGTAATGCCATTGACTTCAATGGGTGTAAAATTAAGCCTGTGCAAAAGTCTTTGCAGGATTAGGGCCTTACTGTGTTTTTTTTAACTGTACAGCTTTAATAATGCATTAGCATGATAAGGAAGGAAGTATGGTGGTGTGGTTTTGAGGCATGGAATGTGAAGTGGCAGTGCTCCTGGTTTCCAGTTTGAGCTTGGACAAGTCACTTAGGACCTGGCCCTGCACAGTGCCAGACACCCTCAGCTCCCATTGACTATAATGAGAACAGAGTGAATGTAGCACTGTGGAGGCTCAGGTCCTTAATCCCTGTGTCTGTCTCCTTGTCTGTAGTATTCTTACTACCGTGTGAAAGTTCCCAGAGACAATTCCCCCAATAAGCCAAGTGTTTGAGGGATGCCAGAGGGTTGTGTCTTTTAGCTGATATTCTTTCTAGGAAGGAAGAAAGGCAGAAGGCAAAGAAAGGCAATCTAAAATTTTCAGAACACACATGAAACCTTTTGACAGCTTCCTAAGCATTATATTATCCAAAAAATCCATCCCTCAAAAAAAGAGTTGCTCCCTTCTACCTTACATGGTCCTACTACATAGGCCTCCACCATGTTACCTACATCCTATATATCTTCCCATTATGCTCACATGGCTCACCCATAACTCTTTCACCCCCCCAAAACATGTCTCCTTCCATCCTCATGTGCTTCCTTCTTCTGCCCCTCCTCTCTCCACTACACACTCTTATCTGTCTTTTCTTCCCTTCTGCTACCAGGATCAACCTCTGTCCACATGCAGGCTCCTATCCCTGCAGTAGATACAACCTCTATACACTGATGGGGGTATACCTCCCTCTTCCTGGTGTGAATAACTGAGAAGTAGCTGCACAGAGTGGTGATGGTGGGGTTAGTTATCTTTGGGCCCCATGGCCACACTGCCTTGCTAGTCGTCCCTCTCCCTTTAGGGATACTCAGTCTACAATTTCAAAATGCTGAATTTTACACACGTACAAATCTCACATCAACATGATTGAATAATAAGGTGGCATTGTTAAGCATCAAATAGCCAGGAAATGCCAAAGTTAAGGCAACCTTAATTTTCTCCCTCTGTGCAGTCTTTAATTTTGTAATCACACATTAAGGAGTTGTCTTCACTAAACTTTTGTGAAAACTTTCTGCCAGGTTTTGGTGGCAGCAACAAGGGCCACCATCAAAATGTCTAGGCATCCTTCTTGGAAATTAACTAAAAATAAGTGACTCGAGCACTCCCACTGAGCCTTTTACTCATATGTCAGCTCTGGGAAAAATAAAATAAACTCTCCCTGGTCACCTTTAGCAGGCAGTTCCAAGTCTAATATGGGATATTAAGCAAATAAATATTTTATTAATGAGAAAGGGAACATGGACAAATGGTTCAAAAAAACAATTAGATAAATTTATTGAGGATAGGTCCATCAATGGCTGTTAGCCAGGATGGGCAGGGACGGTGTCCCTAGCCTCTGTTTGCCAGAAGCTGGGAATGGGCGACAGGGAATGGATCACTTGATGATTACCTGTCTGTTCATTTCCTCTGGGGCACCTAGCACTGGCCACCATCAGAAGACAGGATACTTGGCTAGATGCTGGACCAAGATACTGGTCTGACCCAGTATGGCCGTTCTTATGTGTGTGTATTATGTATATAATATACAGCAAGAAACCTAAATCAATATAGTAGGAGTTTATTCAACCCCAGTCTCAGGAAGTGTCCACTAGCTGGAAGTCCAACACACTGATCACCACAACTCCACTCACTTGAAACTTCACTCACAATTTGATTCAGTTTCACCAGTGTTGAGTCTCTTCTCTGTTGGTCTATCCAGTGCTGTTCAGCCTGATCCCACCCTGAGATGTCAGCTTGCCCTAGCATGGAGCAGGTAGGGGGACCACAAAGTTGGGTTGGTATAGCTCTACTAACCTGGCTATGGAGTCTACTCTGTCACTGCCTCCTGTCTAGAGTCCACTCTGTTCCACTCTCGCTCCAATGCAGAAGTCTGCTCAGCTAGTCCAGCCAGGAAGTCCACCCCACACCGCTGCCAGGCTGGAATCCACCGATTCTCCCCTTAGGTTGCAGGATCCTCCATTAAGGAACCAAGGGCACACAGAAGCCCTGGGGAGAGTATCTGCTTCTTGGAGTCAGGCATCTCATACCCAAAAGAGCTCCTTCTATCTCTTCTTTCTAGGCTCAAGCTTCATTACCCCATTAAAATCTAATTCTGGTAGTGTTAGGGTGACCTTGCACTCAGGGCATTTTCAACATAATTTCTATGTCTCTTTTGTAAGTACTGACAAGGAAATTATTTATTATTGCCCTTATACTCAAACACAAATAAATATTCAACCTGATAAATGGAACTGTGGGTAAATGAAAATGGAATTCACAGAGCTGTCTCCTCCCCTTCTCACCTTCACAGGAATCCCGGGAGCTCCATCCCTCTAGGCCACTGGTTCTTAACCTTTAGTGTAGCCTGCACCCCTCTGGGTCTCAAAATATATTCTTGCACCCCTTATCAAAATATGTTCTCACACCCCTTAAACCTAGATATATTTTTGTTTGTATATCACAGTAATCATTAAAAAATGTATAATGTTAATAAATACATAGGTTTGATTAAACAAAGTAGTTGTACTTACGTGCCTGTGCTTAATTTGTGTTTTCAATGATTTACCTTCTAAAAAAATCTGGCATGTCTTGCACCCCCAGAAAGGGCATCTCGCACCCCTGGGGGTGCGTGCACCCCAGGTTAAGAACCACTGCTCTAGGCCTTCTAGGTATAGACCATACATCTACACCATCTGGCTTTGTTGTCACTGAAAGAAAAAAAGGTGTATTAACATTAAGATAACTATCACCATATAAACCTAGTAGAGACAAGGTGCTATAGTTTTTACCTCTATTTATCTGGTTGATGTTAAAGGGGACTGACTTCAACAAGCTACACGGAGGTAAAAAGTTACAGTGCCTTGTTGTCTCAACCAGGATTTTATGTTGAGAATGATATGGATATAAAAACACCATATTTTTTTTTTCCAGTGAAGACTTACAAATTGTCAATCAGTTAACTTGAGTTTAATACACACGTCTAAAGGCTAGTGTGGACACTCCCTACATGTTCTTTACACTAGTGATCAGGTAAGGCTAAAGAACAAACATTAGTAACCAAGAACAAACATGCAGGGAGTGTTCACACTAGCCTTTACAAATGTATTAAGTACCTAGAGTTAATTGGCAATCAATGTACTTTAGGTACAAATGTCTAGTGAAGATGAGCCTTTAGGGTACGTCTACGCTATGAAATTAGGTTGATTTTATAGAAGTCGATTTTTAGAAATCCATTTTATACAGTCAATTGCGTATGTCCACATTAAGCGCATTAGTCGGTGGAGTGTGTCCTCACTACCGTGTCTAGCATTGACTTACGGAGCAGTGCACTGTGGGTAGCTATCCCACAGTTCCCACAGTCTCCACTGCCCATTGGAATTCTGGGTTGAGCTCCCAATGCCTGATGGGGCAAAAACATTGTTGCGGGTGGTTTTGGGTACATGTCATCAGTCGCCCCCCCCCCCCCCCCCGTGAAAGCAACGGCAGACAATCGTTTCGCGCCAGACAGCAGGGCGATTAGAAGAGCACAGCAAGGCGCGCTGCGCATCAGAGAGGCTTTGAAAACCAATTTCTTGACTGGCCAGGCTTCGGTGTGACAGTTGTGTGTGTTTATCCTTGATGCAAATCCGCTCCCTTTGTTGATTTTAATTCCCTGTAAGCCAACCCTCCCCCTCCGAAATAAAGTAACTCTTGTTTTGAAACCATGCATTCTTTCTTTATTAATTTTTTAAAAATGAGATAACGGACAAGGTAGCCTGGGTGGGGTCGGGGAGGAGGGAAGGACAAGGCCACATTGCTTATTGTAGCCACACTAAAAATCAAACTGTTTGAATGACAGCCTTCTGTTGGTTGGGCCATCCTCTGCAGTGGAGTGGCTGGGTGCCCGGAGCCTACTCCCCCACGTTCTTGGGCATCTGGGTGAGGAGGCTATGGAACATGGGGAAGGAGGGTAGGCGGTTATACAGTGGATGCAGCAGGGGTCTGTGCTTTTGTTGGCTTTCCTGCAGCTCCAACAGATGCTTCATCATGTCCGTTTGCTCCCCCAACAGATGCTTCATTGTGTCCGTTTGCTCCCCCATTAGCCTCAGCATTGCGTCCTGCCTCCACTCTTCGTGCTCACTTAATTCTTTCCTGGCCTCTGCCACTGAATGCCTCCATGCATTAAGCTGTGCCCTATCAGTGTGGGAGGACTGCATGAGCTCGGAAAACATGTCATCGCGAGTGTGTTTTTTTTCGCCTTCTAATCTGCAATAACCTCAGGGATGGAGATGATAGGGGGAGCGTAGAAACATTCTATGGTCTATGATTCTGGGGGGACTGCATGGTCACCTGTGCTCCTGAGTTCACCACGCTGACCAAACAGGAAATGAAATTAAAAAGTTTCCAGGGCTTTTTCTGTGTATCTGGCTAGTGCATCGGAGTTCAAAGTGCTGTCCAGAGCAGTCACAATGGAGCACTCTGAGATAGCTCCTAGAGGCCAATACCATCAATTTGTGTTTGCACTACCCCAAATTCGACCCAGCAGAGTCGATTTTAGCGCTACTCCTCCTTGGTGAGGGGAGTAGCACAGAAGTAGATTTTAAGAGCCCTTTAAGTTGACAGAATGGGATCAGTTGTGTGCATGCAGTCATTTTTAAATTGACCTAACGCAGCTAAATTCCACCTAACCCTGTAGGTAGACCAGGCCTTAGTGTGTAGTTACAAAAGACTACACCAAAGGAGAAAATTAAGGTTACTTTTGGGCATTTCCTGACAGTTCAACACTTAACTGTACAACCTAATTGTTCAGTCATGTTAATGTGGGGATTGTGTGGTTTTAACATTTAAGTATTTCAAAATTCACAGATGTACAGCTTGAACGCATCGCAAGGGGTCATCTAATCCATCCCCTGACACTGAGGCAGGGCCATGTATGTAGTATGGATACTTATGTATTGTAGATGGGCCCAAGTTATGAAGTGCACATCCGAATGTGAAGTTCCTCAAAACTCGTGGGTAACTGGATTCACATTTTAATTTGAGTAATCACTGTTCAGAACCTTGAACAGTTTCATTTTTTTAGTGTCAAAGGTCCACTAGATTGTGATGGACTTGGGCCAGTTATTGTGAAAGCAAACAAAATAAACTTGTTGGTAGTTTAAAAAAAAAAAAAGCCTTTGAAAAAGGTCTCTGGAGTATCCACTGTATAAAGAACACCAGAAAGTGCACACTCTACACAGTCATAAATAAGGATGCAAATGATACAACAGTAATAAATCAGGTATGGAATTCATCTAAAAGCCTTGCAGACTTCATATTTAAATTCTGCAAGGAAAGCAGATTTCCTTCTGGTACTGACTGGAGAATTCCTCATTCTTCCAGCCTCTCAACTTCAAGGATTGGAAGACTGAAATAAGCAGAACTAAAAAATTACCATTAGTATGTTCCTTTGGGGTTAGCCATTCTTTGTAACTAGTTTAACTTTAGAGTCTATCACAGGGGTAGGCAACTTATGGCACGCATGCCAAAGGCGGCACGTGAGGTGATTTTCAGTGGCACTCGCTGCCCGGGTCCTGCCCATCGGTCTGGGGGGCTCTGCATTTTAATTTAATTTTAAATGAAGTTTCTTAAACATTTTAAAAACCTTATTTACTTTACATATAACAATAGTTTAGTTATATATTATAGACTTATAGAAAGAGACCTTCTAAAAATGTTAAAATGTATTACTGGGACGCGAAACCTTAAATTAGGGTGAATAAATGGAGACTCGGCACACCACTTCTGAAAGGTTGCCAACCCCTGGTCTAACATATCATTGCTGAAGACTATAATTTGATTTCTCCCTAGGTCAAGATGTTTCTTTTTTTATTATGCATGATAATGTTTCCCTTATACTATGTGGCATAACAAAGGGCTTTCACATCTCCGGCCAGGATTTTCAAATGTGACTTCTGATTTTAGGTCCAACGGCCATCTTGGGCTAGGTCCACACTACCCGCCTGATTCGGCGGGTAGAGATCGATCTTCTGGGATTGATTTATCGTGTCTCATCTGGACGTGATAAATCGATCCCAGAAGCGCTCCCCCGTCGACTGCAGAACTCCTGCTCACCGAGAGGAGGAAGCGCTGTCGATGGGGGAGCTTGCCTGCGCCGCGTGGACCCGCGGTAAGTAAACTTAGTTCGATCTAGGAAACGTCGACTTCAGCTACGCTATTCTCGTAGCTGAAGTTGCGTTTCCTAAATCGATCCCCCGCCCCAGTGTGGACCAAGCCTTAGAGGAGCCTGATTTACAGAAGGTGGATGCCCAGCACTTTCTGAAAATCAGACCCTTTAAAGGTATCCCAAGTTGGGCAGCAAAATCACTAGTCACTTAAGTCTTGACCCCAGATTTCTACCACCAGACTCCAAATGTTTAGTTATCTGACTGCAGAGGCACCCATTTAGAGGCACTGTGTCTCAGTACTCTGTCTTGTCTCCTCTTGTGAACTGGCACGTGACTGAAATTGACAAGATCCTCACTCTTCAAGTGGTTTTAGAGAGTAGGAATCTTGTTAATTGTAATCTCTTGATGATTCTGAAGATTGGCACTAAAAGGGAGGGGAGAGGAAAAGCATGCCAGGCACACATGCGTTCCCATCATATGTCCATACAGGTTTGTAACAAATCCATTATCTAGAAATTGTTTGTGTTGGAACACTCAGCATAACAGCTGGGACTGAAACACTGTTGCAACACTCATTTTGGAGGATCCACAGTTAAGCTGTGGTGACTATTTTAAAACCAAATATATCATTTTGATGTCAATGCTGAAGCTGAATACTGAGGCTTGACAGAGCCCTTTTAATAGTGATGAACAGAGTTGGATCTCATTTTAATGATCATAGAAATGCTGTAGAAAGTAAAGTATGGAGCACTGAGGAATTTAATAGCAACTGCTGCAAACAGTAATAGATTCAGAAAATAATCTTTGCAATCAATGAGGTAGTCACTTTATTGTACCAGTAATAGACTGCAAAATGGTCTACAGAACTCTAAGTGTATCTTAGTAAAAGGTTCTTATGTGTAAAACGCTGCTTCTAATGCCATGTCTACACTAGCACTTTTGTTGCTCAGGGATGTGAAAAAACACTCCCCCCCCCCCCCCACCCCCCGAGCAACATAAATTTTGCTGGCATATGCACTTGGGTGCACAGCACTGTCGGTGGGAGATGCTCTCCTGGTGACATAGCTACCGCTGCTCATTGGGCTGGTTTTATTATGTTGATGGGAGAGCTCTCTCCCGTCGGTGTAAAGCGGCTACGTGAGTGCTACTCCTAAGGGAATTCTGTGCCAAAAAATTAAAAATTTTGCATATTTTGTCAAAATAAAACAATATAATCACACTTTTCAATTATTTGCTGACAAGTATTTTGAAATAAATTACTAAAATTGAAAATGGTGTGAGTATATTGTTGTTGTGTTACTATGTTATTTTGACAAATAATATATGCAGAACTTTGCAGAATTATAAAACATTTTTTATTTTATTTATTTAGTTTTTGGCATTGAATTCCCTCAAGAGTACCAGGGTTCTGTGTGGCACAATCTGGTGTGGGGGGTCTGGGTGCGGGGGGAAATCTAGATGCACAAAGGTTCGGTGTGGGGTTCTGGGTGCAGGGGGAATGGGAGTCTGCAGGGGAGTCCAGGTGAAGGTGGTTAGGGCTCAGCATGGTGGGGCTGGGTGAGTGGGCTTGGTGGAGTGAGGGGTCAGGGTGCAGCTGGTTGGGGCTCAGTGGCGTGTGAGTCTGGGTGTGGGGGGCTCCTGATGCAGGGGGTTTGGCTCAGCGGGCTGGGGCCATCTCTATATCCTTCCTCCCCCCACCCCTAGCAGCTGGGACTAACATCCCTGGATGCACTGCAGTGGCACAGAATTCCCCCAGGAGTAATGCGCACTCCTACAGCAGCACAGCTGTACTATGCTGTTGTAAGCTTGTAAGTGTAAACATGGCTCAGTGTAGACATAAGTTCAGCATTATCTTAAAAAGACGATATAGTTATGTGGACTATTGGACTAAAGGGGCTAAGAATTTAAAAAATGGGTGCCCGAAGTTAAATGGGTGTCTGGTAAAGAGGTAGCCTGATTTTCCAAAGTGCAGAGCCCCTAGCACTTTCCTTGGATTTCAATAGAAACTGCTGGGTGCTCTGCACTTTTCAAAACCAAATTACCTATTTCAGTGCCTAAATATGGCTTTAGGAGTCTAACTTTAGGCACCCATTATTTTTATTAAATCTTGGCTAATTCTCTAAAGAATTGAAAGCAGGAGAGACGTCGTTTGATATAGATGGGACTCAGGACTCAGCACAACTACACTTTGGAATGACCCTGCAAGCATACATTTGGTTTTTATATTGAAGGGAGATTTCAATTTTTTTTATTAACTGGCATCTCTGACAGTGTTAGAATTTTGTGATGCTCAAGAAAGAGAACGGTTCTAAAAGTTTGGTTAATTTCTTCTCTTTAAACCAACAAGATAATCATCAATATCTAAGGCTGGAAGGGATCTCAAAAGGTCTGTACTGCGGTAGGACCACGTATCCCTATAAGACCAGACCTTACAGATGTTTGTCTAACCTGTTCTTAAAAACCTTCAGTGACAGGGATTCCGCAACCTCCTTAGATAACCTGGTGTGGTACTTAATTATCCTTAAAGTAGAATTTTTTTCCTAATATGTAACCTAAATCTCCCTTGCTGCAGATTAAGCCCATTACTTCTTGTCCTACCATTGGTAGACATGGAGAACAATTGGTCCACCATCTTCTTTATAACAGCCCTTAACATATTTGAAGACATATAATGTCCCCCCTCTATCTTCTCAAGACTAAACATGCCCAATGCTTTCAACTTTTCCTCATAAGTCATGTTTTCTAAGACTTTTACCATTTTTGTTGCTTTCCTCTGGACTGTCTCCAATTTGTCAACCTCGTTCTTAAAGTATTGTGCCCAAAACTGTGCTCCACACTTTAAGGAAGCTCTTGTAACAATGTCAACGAAGGAAAACTCCAAGGTGAATGGACAAGTTGTTGGTTGATAGTTAGGGTTGAAAGCCTTCTTAATTAAAAGATAGTTGGAGGTTAATAAGTTTTCAGGACATCAATAATTTGCTAGGACAAATAAAGTGCCTTGATAACATTGGATACACACACAGCCATTTCTTGCACTAGCAAAATAAAGCAATGCATGTTCCACTGAGCTGATCAAATAATGCAAAAATATACTCTTAGAAATCAGGATCAATTCATAAGCAGAAAAAAAGGACTATTTTTCCTATGAATATTAGTTCCAATGAATAATTGGACCAACTCTATTCCAGACCCAAATTATTCAATACTGGGTGTGTGACAGGCAGCTTGGAGGGCCAGGTAGCCTAGTGGTTAGAGCACCTGGCTCTCAGCCCCCTGCTTAGTTGAGGACCCTCATTCTTTAAGGCCAAGGTGGATAGGGGCACGTGGGCATTCCGTCTCCACCGGGTCCTCACCCAGGGCCCTGTGTACATCAACCCCTGAACGGGGTGTGGGAGGAGACCCTCCCAGCAGGGAGTCAAAATCCACTGCCCTGGGCTTCTTTCTACCAGTCTATTCAGTTTGGGGCATGGCCCCTCTAATTCAATTTGCTGGGCTGCTTGCTTCCCATAGGGTCCTCTTTGGGGTCTTGGGCAGCACCTGGCCACAGTCCCAGGCTCCTTCAGGCAGGGTAGCTGAAAGGTGGTGAGGGCAAGCCCCTCAATCGTGCTGGGGTTCACTCACTCAGCTACCTCCAGCACTGGAGGCCATTAGGTCCCCTTCACAGTCTCCCTTGGCTGGGGTCCAGTGCTTACACCTTCTGGGCTGCCTTGGCCAGCAGGCTAATGCTCCTACCCCTCAGGTAGAGAGGCAGCTAGCTCCTGCCTCTTTGCCAGTCAGCTCCAAACGGAGCCTTTTCTCCCCCTGCCCCCAGGCCTGGCACTGGCCGCAGTGGTGGGGCTAGCTGGGCCCAAAGGCTCCCTTTGACCCCTGGTGTGCTGGCTGGCAGTTTCTCTACTTCATCTCGGCCGCCTCTGCACCTGGGAGCGAGACATGCCGGCCAATTCTGGGAGCCACCTACTGTAAACGCTGCCCAGAGCCCATACCCTGAACCCCCTCCCGCACCCCAATCTCCTGCCCCAGATCTGAGCTCCCTCCCAAACCCAAACTCCCTCCAAGAGCCTGCACCCCTGCCCCAGCCCTGAGCCCCCGCTAAACAAATATTAAGATGGCAGGTATGGGTAAATCAGGTATGAATCAGGCTGGCAGGGTTGTACCGTACTATAGAATTTTGACTCAAGCAGAGCTGGCACTTGGCATAAGCAGACTAAGCAATTTCTAAGGCCCTGAGCAGCTCAAGGGGGGGCCCCAGGCCTGCCAAAAGCAATTTCCAGCCCTAGGGCAGAACAGTCAATGGATGCTCTACCAGCATGGCCGGGGCTTCCACATGCCCCTCTGGCTGCCTTTGCCACCACGGTACCACCCTGCACGCACCTAGGAGCCCTGTGTCCTGCCGGGCTATTTAAAATGGCCCAGAGCTCCCGGGCCCTTTTAAATCGCCTGGGCCCCTGGGCAATTGCCCCCTTTACCCTCCTCCCCCCAACAGTGGGCCTGGGGGGCCCTATTAATTATTAGTATGTGTGGGGTTAGTGCCCAAAATATTCCTGCTTAGGGCCCGAATGGGTTTGCACCAGCAGTTGCAGAGGACCTAGAGAAACATATGTGGCATGAAAATAACTGCAAATGGACACAATGCAGAAATTAATGAAGACTGTAAAGTGTTGATAAATTGAATTGATGACCTGGAAAACAAGCTCAGATCAAGATGTTAGATTAGCAGGGGGTTCCCAAAGGCCTGGATGCAGCAATAATGAAGCTGTTATTATTTGTCAAAATGGATGAATGGTGCTGTGGATGGAATATTTTAAACTTTCTTTATGGTCTGTTTTGGTTCATTATAGGCCTAATTTTGCTCCCAGTGAAATCACTTGCATTTATTTCAATGGAAGCATATTCAGAATATCTGTGTGAGGAGCCCTCTAGGGTTGATGCAGCTTTGGGAATAAGGAATAAAACGTGAAATTTATAGATAAACATTAATCTAAATATGAGGGAAGGGTATCAGCTCTCCTGTGTACAGTACTATAAAATCCCTCCTGGCCAGAGACTCCAAAATCCTTTTCCCTGTAAAGGGTTAAGAAGCTCAGGTAACCTGGCTGACACCTGACCCAAAGGACCAATAAGGGGACAAGATACTTTCAAATCTTGGGGTGGGGGGAAGACTTTTGTTTGTGCTCTTTGTTTGGGAAGTTGTTCGCTCTTGGGACTGAGAGGGACCAGACATCAATCCAGGTTCTCCAAATCTTTCTGAACAAGTCTCTCATATTTCAAACCTGTAAGTAAACAGCCAGGCAAGGCGTGTTAGTTTATCTTTGTTTTCTCAACTTGTAAATGTACCTTTTGCTAGAGTGTTTATCTCTGTTTGCTGTACTTTGAACCTAAGGCTAGAGAGGGGTCCTCTGAGCTCTTTAAGTTTGATTACCCTGTAAAGTTATTTTTCCATCCTGATTTTACAGAGAGGATTTTTACCTTTTTCTTTAATTAAAAGCCTTCTTTTTAAGAACCTGATTGATTTTTCCTTGTTTTAAGATCCAAGGGGTTTGGATCTGTATTCACCAGGGAATTGGTGGAGAGTCTCTCAAGGCTATCCAGGGAAGGGAATTAGTTTTGGGAGTGGTGGCAGCGGACCAGATCTAAGATGGTAGTTAAGCTTAGAAGTTTTCATGGAGGCCCCCACGTTTGTACCCTAAAGTTCAAAGTGGGGAAGCAGCCTTGACAGAGGGTGAAAGAATCTTACATTATTTCATGTTCAACTTGCTATTTGATGGCATTTATTGAATATTACACAAACATAGAATCATAGACTTTAAGGTCAGAAGGGACCATTATGATCATCTAGTCTGACCTCCTGCACAATGCAGGCTACAGAATCTCACCCATCCACTTCTCTATCAAACCTGTGTCTGAGCCATTGAAGTCCTCAAATCATGGTTTAAATACTTCAAGATGCAGAGAATCTTCCAGCAAGTGGCCCGTGCCCCACGCTGCAGAGGAAGGTGAAAAAAATGTTCTGAGCTCTCCCATCAACATCTGTACTCCACCTCCCTGATAGGAGGAAGGTAAGAGAGCATCTTCCGTTGACTAGGGTTGCCAACTTTCTGATTGCAGAAAACCGAAAACCCTTGCCCTGTCGCCTGCCCAGCCCCTTTCCTGGGGCCCCACCCCTTCTCTGAGGCCCTGCCCCCGCTCACTCCACCTCCCCTCTGTTGCTCGCTCTCCCCCACCCTCGCTTACTTGCTCATTTTCACCAGGCTGGGGTAGGGGGTTGGAGAGTGGGAGGGGGTGAGGACTCCAGGAGGCGGTGCAGGCTCTGGGGTGGGGTCGGGGATGAGGGGTTTGGGGTGCAGAGGGGGCTCCGAGCTGGGGCCGAGGGGTTTGGAATGTGGGAGGGAGTGCGGGGTGTGGGCTCTGGGAGGGAGTTTGGGTGCAGAGTTACGAGACAGTTAACTACATCTGATCCAATATCCACTAAGGGTATGAAGTCAAGAAAAGGCTGACAGTCTTAGCTGGCAGGAACTTGGGGGCTAGAATGTAAGCCCTTTGGGGGCAGGGTCTGTCTTTTAGTTCTGTGTTTGTACAGCACCTAGCACAATGGGGTCCTGGTCCATGACTAAGGCTCCTGGCCTAGGTGATATGGTAATCAAATAATTAAAAATAATAATAATAAATAATAATATTCACCAAATCTCAAATAGACTTAATGCTCTTTGTAGAGTTTGGAAATTCTCATAGAATCATAGAATGTCAGGGTTGGAAGGGACCTCAGGAAGTCATCTAGTCCAACCCCCTACTCAAAGCAGGACCAATCCCCAACTAAATCATCTCCCCAATAACTATTATTTTAAAATGAACTTTAAAAATATAGCTTGAAGACAGGTGAGCAAGCTAGTGCCTGTGGCCCCCATTCAGAAAATCACTTAGACACGTGCTTATGTCCCACTGAAAGCAATTCTTCAGCATTTGGCTGAACTGGGGCCTAAGCTGGACACATGATTGTGTGACCTTAATTTTCTTTAAATTGAAGACGAAGCTCAGTGTAATCTTGAACAAAGCTGATCAGATTATTCATATTTGCTGTGAGTTTAGCACTTTTTTTCTATTTGTGAATCATTCGCAAACTGATCCTGACACAAAACAAGAAGAAATTTTTGAAAATGATTCAGACATAGTTTTTTAATGTAAAAGGATCCCAGAAGTTACAACGGCTTGTAATTTTCTATGACACCATCTATCTCAAGGCATTTGACAATTATTAACGAATTTAGCCTTTCTGCACCCTAGTTAGGTTGGTGAGTATTTTCCCTATTTTACAGATGAGGAACCAAGACACAGAGAGGTTAAGTCTCTGGCAGAACTGGACATAGAACACAGATGTTCTAGTCCCATGCCTTCACCACAAGACGATCTTAACGCTAGCTCTCAGTCTAACCTACTAATATTACTTAACTGTTATAGGATTGCAAAATGAGAGACCAGGGATGCCAATAAGACCAGTATGAGAAATATAATAATTACAGTTTCCAACATATGGAAAACTGGCTTGGATTTTGCATGTTATACAGAAGAAAATATATTCTCCTTACAACAAGAGTAAAGTGCTGTTCTTCCCCAATATGAATCATAGCATGCAAATGAAAAGGAGAGAGTTGATGCTGACAAAGAAAAGCCTAAAGGATAAAGCATGTGACGTTGTCTCTTCTATACCTGACAAAACTGAAGGTATAATTTCAAGGACACATGCACATCTCTAGAGATGTTTTGGCCATAAACCAATGTATTTCTAGCATGGATGACCCTGCAGCCAGCTTGAATATTGTCAGTGACGGGAGCTGGCTGGCTTGTTGCTCAGGGAATGTTGTTGTTGAATTGTTTTAAATTTTTGTTTGAGTTTCCATGGACAGAGTCTGTCAGGCTAGTACCATGACTGATCTTCTTAGGTCACTATCAGGCTAAGAATAATATTTTCTTCCTCTACCTGTTCTGTTACTGGTCACAAACCAAGGTTAAAATAAGAGATGGGCTCAAGTCACCTTAGATCTAGATTTTGAACATACTTGGGCAGTTTTTGCAGTATGCTGAGGACACTTGTACACCACCAGAGCAGTGTAAAGAAGTCATAATCCAGCCCCAGGAAATACTCTTAGGGTCAGAGAGTTCCCTTGGTGAGACAGAGCTGTGGAAATGGCTCTGTTTCCTTCTCTGATGATAGGAAGGGTGCCAGAGATGTGGCTGGAGCATGCATCTAACCAGCTATTCTCATTTGCAGCTCTTACAAGGAGTGCAATTTACAGCAGCCCTGAGGCTACTGGAAGTTGCTCCGGAAGTCAGACTGGCCCTCAGCCAGCTCAGAGTATGAGCAGACACAAAGGTAAGGTCAAGCCACAAGTTCTGTTGCCTGCACTGTGCATAGTTTGGGCAGGATGGAGATTCTGCCCTTCTGTATCTATTCTCTTCCTCACCCACAGGAAATAGTGGGCAGTTTATTTTGGAATTTAGGACCAGTCTTTGATTTAACATTGGCTCCACCTGTGGAGCTCTGCACAGAGCAGGACGTCGGCACATGCTTCTTCCTCTGCCTGGGTGGATAGGGAGCATGATTATTTGAATGGTAATTAGTGCAGGGTGGGAGATGATTTTTCCATCCCTGAAACTTTGAGACTTAAAAAATGTTCCCATTCTGCAGTGGGATGAAACGGAGACGTTCACAAGTTTTTCATAATAAAACAGACTAAGTAAAAGACCCACCCCAGCATAGGTTCAACTCCCTGGCCTGAATCAGACTTTGAGTGCTCTGGTCAACTGACTACTGTGGGGTGAGGTCCTCCAAGTTGCATCCTGGACCTGAGAAACCTCTGTGACTAAACTGGGAAGTTCCCCCTCTTGCCCCGCAAAGTTTCAGTTTTGACACATCTCCATTTTCCAACAAAAAACCATTTCCTTGAAGCATTCCCAACTAGTTCTAATTGCAGTAAGACCGAGGGTCCCCGATTATTGAACAGGGCCGCATTGTGCCAGGTGATGTACAAACACAAGATGGGTTTCTGCCTGGATGAACTTACATCATCTGTCCCTACTGCCCTCACTGTGTTAAACCTGTGCAAGTCTCTCTGCTATGGCTCCAGCTGGTTTGGACAGCAGGGCTGGGAGCCAGAGGAGGAACAGGAACTGGATGATCCCCACAGCACAGGCTCCTGTGGGCTTGCCAGATTTCTGTGTGGAAATCCGGCCAGGAAGTAATGCATTTGGAGCTATAACAACTCTTTGTGGGTTTCCTATTCAGCTGCTACTCAGGTGGACCCTGCAGGAATGTCTCTTGAAAGAAAAACATGTGGCCATTTCTATATACAGGATTAGAGAATGTGCATGTAAACACAGGGTCCTGAATCACTTTTCATTTAGAATAAAGGTGTTATTTAAAAAGGGGGGAAATATGAAGGAAAACACTGTCCACAGTCAAGCTGGAAAATACTGTACAAAAGCTGTGAGTCAGAATAAAATGACAAAGAGCTTCTTTTCCCCTCAAGAGATTTAATTACAAAGCAATGCTACTCTCATACTCCTTATATCAATAGTGAAAATGAATGCAGCCTCATTTTCAGTACCTCATGGATGCATGGCCACATCACCAAACATTGTGCAACATGGTAAATTTGGGAAGTTTCTGTCCAGGAAAGGCTCAAGACTGGACTCACGATGATGTAAATTAGATGGGAGATAAAGCTGTGTGCAGGGAAGTCTGCAGAGAGTCGACATTGTGTCTGGATCTGGTCAGCGCTGTTAGTCACCCACTTCGAACACCACATTTGTAACAGGAGCCACTGAAGTCAAAGGGCAGGGTATTAGCTTCTTGTAACTCTGACTCAGGTCAAGTGATGGGCCTAGGGAATAAAATTCAATTTCTTTTCAGAACTACTGTGTTACACATTTATTACAATATACACTTATTGTTATAGCTGATTAGCTTACCTGATGTCATCAATTTTCTGATGTAATTAACTCTGTTTCATAAGTATTCCCAGTTTATTTTTTGAAGCAACACAGGAAGGACTGTCTTGTGGTTAAAGCACAGGACTGGGAGTCAAGCAATCTAGCTTCCTTTACCAGTTCTACAACAGAATTCTTGGCCTGAGTCACCTCTCTGTGACTTGGTTTCCTCATTTTAAATGTAGCTGATAACACTGATCTACAATTTTTGAGAAGTTGTCTGCTTCACAGATAAAATGTGCTATTTATTATGTATTTTGATGTGCTGGATTCAAATATGACAAATAATATTTCACCTGTCCTGTTTATGTAACACTTTAAAAATCAGCAAAAGGGTTATATAAATAAAATTTATTATGAAACAAAAGGCAAAAAACTATTATGTACATAGTTTAGTCCTATTCAGTGTCTACTCGGCGCTTCTTGGCTTGTCTCTTGTATTCATTAAATGGAGCATCTCTAATCTAGATGAGAGTGCAAAAAAATGTATCTTTAGTGACATGTTGCAACCAAGGCTTTTGTATGTCTTGAGGAGGTTTTCCACCAACAACCTGTAGTTGTCTGCCTTGTTGTTTCCGAGAAAATTTATTGCCACTAACTGGAAGGCTTTCCATGCCATCTTTTCCTTGCCACGCAGTGCATGGTCAAATGCATCATCTCAAAGAAGTTCACAAATCTGAGGACCAACAAAGACACCTTCCTTTATCTTAGCTTCACTTAACCTTGGAAACTTTCCACGGAGGTACTTGAAAGCTGCTTGTGTTTTGTCAATGGCCTTGACAAAGTTCTTCATCAGACCCAGCTTGATGTGTAAGGGTGGTAACAAAATCTTCCTTGATTCAACAAGTGGTGGATGCTGAACACTTTTCCTCTCAGGCGCCAATGACTGTCGGAGTGACCAATCTTTCTTGATGTAGTGGGAATCTCTTGCACGACTATCCCATTCGCAGAGAAAACAGCAGTACTTTGTGTATCCAGATTGCAGTCCAAGCAAGAGAGCAACAACATTCAAATCGCCACAAAGCTGCCACTGATGTTGGTCATAGTTTATGCACCTCAAAAGTTGTTTCATGTTGTCATAGGTTTCCTTCATATGGACTGCATGACCAACTGCAATTGATGGCAAAACATTGCCATTATGCAGTAAAACAGCTTTAAGACTCGTCTTCCATGAATCAATGAACAGTCTCCACTCATCTGGATCGTGAACGATGTTGAGGGCTGCCATCACACCATCGATGTTGTTGCAGGCTACAAGATCACCTTCCATGAAGAAGAATGGGACAAGATCCTTTTGACGGTCACGGAACATGGAAACCATAACATCACCTGCCAGGAGATTCCACTGCTATAGTCTGGAGCCCAACAGCTCTGCCTTACTCTTGGGTAGTTCCAAATCCCTGACAAGGTCATTCAGTTCACCTTGTGTTATGAGGTGTGGTTCAGAGGAGGAGGATGGGAGAAAATGTGGGTCCTGTGACATTGATGGTTCAGGACCAGAAGTTTCATCCTCTTCCTCTTCCTCGTCTGACTCAAGTGAGAGTGATTCTGGTGCATCAGGAACCGGCAGTCCTTCTCTGTGGGGTACTGGGCGTATAGCTGATGGAATGTTTGGATAATGCACAGTCCACTTTTTCTTCTTTGACTCACCTTTCCCAACTGGAGGCACCATGCAGAAGTAACAATTGCTGGTATGATCTGTTGGCTCTCTCCAAATCATTGGCACTGCAAAAGGCATAGATTTCCTTTTCCTGTTCAACCACTGGCGAAGATTTGTTGCACAAGTGTTGCAGCATATGTGTGGAGCCCACCTCTTGTCCTGATCTACAATTTTGCAGCCAAAATAAAGGTGATTGGCTTTCTTAACCATAGTGGTTATACTGCGCTTTTGTGATGCAAAAGTCTCTTCACCACAAACATAGCAGAAGTGATCTGCTCTGTTCACAGAAGTACGAGGCATCTCTGTTCACTTTGGCTAAACAGAAATGTGTCCCTTTGCAAAATCAAACACTGACAAATAAGAGAGCACGACACTGTTTGATTTCTAGAGCTGATATAGGGCAATTTGTTCGGCAGAATGATGTAAGCTTCGTTATGATTGCATCCTCCATGACTTCTAGGAATAACATGATGCAATTCCTATCATGTATGACGCAATACCAGCTTCAGATTGCATCATTCATTGTTTTGCCTAAAAAGCAAGTACTGTCCAAACCCAGTCATAGATTTATTCATAGATCCAGTCAAAGATGTATTTTAGTCATTTCTGGTTTAAATTGAGATCTCTTCCCTTTATAACTCACTTATCCTCCGCCATTCCCAAGTCAAGGGTCGTATATACTGACCCAAGAGCATATCTTGAAAACTAGAGCCGATCAACAATTTTAAGCATCATTTTCGTTCTCAGTGACCCATAATTAGTTAAGTTTGACTACATTTATTTCAGAAGCATTTTGGCTGTAGAGCAGTGTAATACTTCCCTCCCTCACATAGGAGTTAGTCTTATTTAGCTTGCTTGAAAAGGGTTTGGAGATCCTTAGATAGAACGGACTCTAGGAAAAGCAAATATTTTATAGTTAATAAACTCCTTCAAATTTGAATACCATAAGCATAGAATGTAGCCATTGACCAATATATAACTGGGAAAAATTTCATTGTTGTGAGCTAGTTTACCTAGGCGCCTGAGGTTTTTTGTGTTTTCCATTGACTTAATTGGTCTTTGTATCAGAGCCAGAGCAATTCAAATTCTAAGCAGTCAAAAATCTTGAGTCAGACCTCCCAGAAATCATGAGATTTAAAAAAAGCAATCATTTTTTAGTTCTTTTTATTTGCCTCTGAGGTTCTGAGCCTCTAGGTTGCATTGGTTAATGTTTTCAAGCTTTTCTCTGCAGCAATGAGGGCTTAGAAACTTCCTCTTTTACACCCAAGTATTGTGAGACTCACAGTAAAGTTGCAAGAGTTAGCAACACCAGTTGCATCACTACTCTTGAGATGCTTCCTTGGCAAAAACCTCATGTGCGTAAAGTTGCTAATGTGCTGAAGTCTTTTCAGGACTGGGCCATAGTTCTCCAGTGCTTGTTGATTTAAGTATTAAGGAGAGGTCCAGTGCTACTTTTATCCTTGTTGTTAAATCCAAGATTAGCATTAGAAAGATGCCTAGCAAGTGCTATTGACAAAAGTGAGCAGCCGATTTATAGAGTATTAACATTGGGGTGGAATGTATATGATAGATGGGTGGAGAAAACACAAGCTGGAATATTTTTTTGCTAATGGCATTGTAACATGTAGTGACATGGCTGTATAATAGAGGCCTTGTCTTCCCTAATCAGAAAGGCGTGTTCTTATCATTAAAATGTACCCTGACCTGTTAATATATGTAAAAACTAAAAACTGCCTTGTCTTTACTATGGATTTTACCATATATTAACTAATATGTGGGGCAAGAACACCCATTTTTTCCTAATGTGGATGCCACCTCAGAGCTTCCAGATAAAACTCTTTGGAAATTAAAGGGTTTGCTAGTGTTGATATTTCTAACATTGATCCTGACCATGTGATGAGCTCTCCATGAGCAAAGGAGCCAATCCATGCAGGCTTGGGGCATTAGGAACCACTCTGCTGGGGCTGACCCTGAGAAGTTCTGTGGGCCTTGTGTAAAGTACCACATGCCTTTTATTCCCATTGACTTCAATGGGAATGGAGGGGGCTCAGTAGCTGCCAGCTCAGTTCCCTTATTTTAAATATTCTAAGACAGACTCAAACTTGCCCAGAGGAGACCTGTATTTTAGAAACTAGCTCTGCTAGAGGCATTGTTCCATATTTTCACTCTGAGAACATTTTAGTTGCTGAGTGAGCACTGTATGCTGTTATTAGCACAGGAAAAGGAGGACAGATATTTTAAAAGCTAGGCAACTTTCCAACCACTGTGTTTGAGATCTCTACTGCACCTGTGCCCACCACACCCACCATAGCTGCACTCTACCTGCCTGCTCCATTCTCACAGGCTGTCTTCACTGCATAAGATGAATGTTTTTTACAGCGAGTAGATCACTCATGTCAGCTATCTCAATGTAAAATCCTAGTGGACTCAAGGCACTGGGCTTTTTACCCTGATGTAGCTAGTGTGGTAAACTCCAGGTGGAGGTTATAGGGTTTACCTAGCAACATCGAGGTAAAAACTACTCCTAGTGGAGACAGCGTTTTTGGCAGTGACAATATAACCTGTGTACGTGGATGTTAATGGGGTTTTTAATCAAGTTAAGTTAGCTTGATTGAACTAATTTGTCTGGAGTGGGGGGAGCACCTTGTTTCCTCGTCTCACCAAGGTGTTAGTGACATAGGGCCTAATTCAAAGCCCATTGAAGCTGATGGAAAGCTTCCCACTGACTACACTGGGCTATGGATCAGGCCCATAGCTCTGAGCTGGCTGGTGTCCAAATTTATGACTTGACAGAGTGTTTAAAATTGGAAACACTCTAAATGAAGGAGTCAACAAAAATTAGCAGAGGCAGAAGCTTAAAAGGTGGGATTCAATTTCTTTTGGTTGTATATCATCTTCTATAACCTTACCTGAAAGCAAGGTTAAAGATTTTTGTCAGAAGCTGACGTTAATAAGTCATATGACAACAGCAGATTTGTGCAGGACAATACTCATTTTGGGTCAACGCTTAGTGTCATAGCTTGTCAAAGTGTGGGTGTCAGGTAAAAGCCTGCCTAGGGGAGGAGTTAACTGACTCGGTTTTAAAAACACAATGCTTCCCATTTATCTGTTTGATTTTATTTTGTGGCTCAGAGAGTTTAGTCAACATTAATCGAAGTCCCCTCTGTACATTTGCCCCAAGGTTGCATGTTTTTGAGCAACATGAGTGGAACAGGGAGCTTTGCCAGTCTTGTCTTGTATAATCTTATATACAGACTTCAAAATGAAACTAAAAATCTGATCATATATTAAATGGCCTCCTGCAGCCCTTGTCAGAATTAATATGGGCTATGCCTACACTAAGGGAAAAAAAGGTGTGTGGGTGTGTATTTTAACAAAGAAATATCTGTCACATAATATCTTAGTTGGAGACAACCAACCTCAATGTAGGGGTAGTTTTACCTCAGTGTAGCTGGTGGAGGTGAACGCTAGGCCTCACAAAGAGTTCATTATTATTATTAATTATTTGTATTACCATAGCACGTAGAAGCCCTAGTCATGCAGTAGGTCCCCAGTGTACTAGGAACTGTACAAAGAAAAGAAAAAAAGACAGTCCCTGCCCCAAAGAGCTCATGGTCTAAATAGACACGATACCCACAGGGTGGGAAAAAGGGGTAGAACACACAAGCAGAGTGTGATGGGTTGGATCACAGAAATCCCCTTGGGGCTTCCAACTGATGTGCCAAGACTACTTCTGCCCCTGCTTTCCTGCCCTGGCAGCTTAGGACTTCAAGGCCCTGCCTGGATTGAGCCAGACCCACTAGCCTGCTGCAAACCCAGACGCAGGGTCTGAACCACATCCCCTAAGAGCTGTAGGCTTAACTGAAAGCAACTTACAGATGTGTTCCTGTCTTTAACACTCAGATGTCCAACTCCCAATGGGATCCAAACCCCAAATAAATCCGTTTTACCCTGTATAAAGCTTATACAAGGTAAACTCATAAATTGTTCACCCTCTATAACACTGACAGAGAGATATGCACAGCTGTTCCCTCCCCCCCAGGTATTAACACATACTCTGAGATAATAAGTAAAAAGTGATTTTATTAAATACAGAACATAGGATTTAAGTGGTTCCAAGTAGTAACAGACAGAACAAAGTGAATTACCAAGCAAAATAAAATAGAACACGCAAGTCTATGTCTAAGAAACTGAATACAGATAAAAACCTCACCCAGTAAGCTTCCTTTTACAGACTAGTCTCTTTCTAGTCTGGGTCCAGCAATCACTCACACCCCCTGTTGTTACTGTCCTTTGTTCCAGTTCCTTTCAGGTATCCTTGGGGGTAGAGAGGCTATCTCTTGAGCCAACTGAAGACAAAATGGAGGGGTCTCCCAGGGGTTTAAATAGAGTTTCTCTTGTGGGTGGAGACCCCCTCCTCATTCCTATGCAAGTCCAGCTCCAAGATGGAGTGTTGGAGTCACATGGACAAGTCACATGTCCATGCGTGACTCAGAACTTACAGGGTAGCAGCCATGGTTCACATGCTTCCTGGAACGTCCTCAGGTAGACTTCTTATGTGGATTGGAGCATTCCAAGATTAATTTTTCCTTAAGTGCTTCTTGATTGGGCACTTAACTTTGCAAATTCCTTTCTAAAGAAGCTGACCAAATGCCTTACAAAGCTTACTTAGAAATCAGGCAAGTATACAGCCAATATTCATAACTTCAAGTACAAAAGTACATGCATGCAAATAGGAGGAATGTATTCAGCAGATCATAACCTTTACTGAGATATGTTACATGGCATATGTAGCATAAAACATATTCCAGTTATGTCATATATACATTCATAAGCATATTTCCATAAAGCCTTATGGGGGGTACCGTCACACAGAGTGAACAATGTGATGACCGCAAATGTCATGTTAGTTCCACCTTTTTTTTTTTATGTATTTCGTTAGGAGGGGCCACTAAAGGGAAGGAGTGAGATTGGGGTGACGAGACTGTGAGGGAGAAGGTTGGAGCAAACATCCAATCAGCACAGGGCAGAGGAAGTCCAGTCAAAACAGTAGAAAGTTCTCCAAAGGACCAGAGGTTCCTGCTTTGGCTGCTTCTCCCAATTGAAATCTCTGGCTGGCTTCTCTTTGCAGTTTTCTCCCAAGCCCACGTGGTGGGGAGAGAGACACCTTGTGGATCCTACTGCCCCGAGTGTATGGGGGGGTGTCTTCTCTGTGCAGATATGGGTCTGGGAGGGGGATGGGGGGTGGGCCTGGCTGGGCCCCATTTTACCCCTTCTCTCTCAGTGAAGCAGTTACTCCTTTGGCAGTTTCTGCCCTTGTCGGTTCGCCTTAACCAGCTACATTGAGATTCCTTCTCTATGCTAGGCTAGTATAATAAAATGTCTGTCTTGCACACCTTTTTTCTTAATGTAGACAAGCCCATGGAATGTGGTCACTCAATACTTTGAAACAGACTAATCTTAATGCAGCTTGAGGGACTACCTGGAGAGAAAAATTCAAAAGTGGGTGCCCCCATTTGGAAATATACTGCCCAATATATCCTGACTTATGTTTGGCTAATGAATAAACCAGAATGATCAGAAGGATAATTTTATGAAGAAAATATGCTAAGAAATAAGTTACTGCAACATGCTGATATATACAATCATAAATCATTCTGGAGCCTATGGCTTTCTAATTTCTTGGTAGATAACCAAAGAACTGGCTAAATTGATAGTTTGTAATTAGAAAAAAGTTCTAGACATCTACATTTTGAAAATCCCGATAAATACTATTACATCATATTGTGGACAATTATAAGAGCCTTTGTATAATGCAGTTAGACCTCAAAATACCTTCTTAGAACATGCATGTTTAAGGGTTGAATTTTTTACAGTTGAAGCTATATGTGTCTTGTAAAGAAAATATATTTGTGTCCTTTTAATTCCTTATGAAGCTCTGTATTTAATAAACTTTTTCCTGCTTGTTTTTATATTAGACGCATCAGAAATAATAAGTATCCCCTGCTTTTTATACAGATCTCCTTAGAGGATCATGAGAACTGCAGTGTGATCTTTCCAATTGAAAGGCTGAGATGTTAAATATTTAACATAAAAATATTTTCACTTAACTTTCTGGCACTTAACTTAAATAAGTATTAACAACCACCCCACCTCCCCAAACCTAACATTTTAAACCGCACAATTAAAATTCCTTTCCCTTCTTATTTGCTCTAGATTCACATCTTTGGTACTTGTGAGTCCATAATTCTGTTAGTCCTTTATTCATCCATAGGTGCATTGCTTAATTTGTAATGAAATAGGTGCCGGGTATCAAGCAGTTAGGTGCTGGGGCTCAAGCAATTTTTTTTACTTTGACACTGCATAGGTGGGAACGTAGACAGTTCCTGATTTAATATAAAAAAAACTACCAAAGAAAACATGCTGAAGAAAAAACTTTTCAGGCCTTAGTCATCCATTTTTCAGGCCTTAGTCATCCATTTTTATTCGACATTGGTGAGGCCTCATCTGGAATACTGTGTCCAGTTTTGGGCCCCACACTACAAGAAGGATGTGGAAAAATTGGAAAGAGTCCAGCGGAGGGCAACAAAAATGATTAGGGGTCTGGAGCACATGACTTATGAGGAGAGGCTGAGGGAACTGGGATTGTTTAGTCTCCAAAAGAGAAGAATGAGGGGGGATTTGATAGCAGCCTTCAACTACCTGAAGGGGGGTTCCAAAGAGGATGGAGCTCGGCTGTTCTCAGTGGTGGCAGATGACAGAACAAGGAGCAATGGTCTCAAGTTGCAGTGGGGGAGGTCCAGGTTGGATATCAGGAAAAACTATTTCAGTAGGAGGGTGGTGAAATACTGGAATGCGTTACCTAGGGAAGTGGTGGAGTCTCCTTCCTTGGAGGTTTTTAAGGCCCGGCTTGACAAAGCCCTGGCTGGGATGATTTAGCTGGGAATTGGTCCTGCTTTGAGCAGGGGGTTGGACTAGATGACCTCTTGAGGTCTCATAGACTCATAGATTTTAAGGTCAGAAGGGACCATTATGATCATCTGGTCTGACCCCCTGCATGCTGCAGGCCACAAAACCGTCCCTACCCCTTCCCTGGACTCTGCTGTTGAAGTCCCCAATCCTGTGTTTTAAATGACTTCAATTGGCAGAGACCCTCCTGCTAGTGATCCCTGCCCCATGCTGCGGAGGAAGGCGAAAAACCTCCAGAGGCTCAGCCAATCTACCCTGGAGGAAAATTCCTTCCCGACCCCAAATATGGCGATCAGTAAGACCCCGAGCATGTAGGCAAGAGTCTCTAGCCTGACCCCTGTTAGCCATTATACTATTTACGTACCATTGCTTGGTTTTCCTTGGCAACTATGTTTTACCATTAAACCATTCCCTCCATAAACTTATCTAACTTAATCTTAAAACCAGACAGGTCCGTCGCCCCCACCGTTTCCCTCGGAAGGCCGTTCCAATATTTCACCCCTCTGACGGTCCGAAACCTTCGTCTAATTTCAAGCCTGAACTTCCCCACGGCCAGTTTATATCCATTCGTTCTCGTGTCCACATTAGTACTAAGCTTGAATAATTCCTCTCCCTCCCTTGTATTTATCCCTCTGATATATTTAAAGATAGCAATCATATCCCCCCTCAGCCTTCGCTTTGACAGACTAAACAACCCAAGCTCCTCTAGTCTCCTTTCATACGACAGGTTTTCCATTCCTCCGATCATCCTAGTCGCCCTTCTCTGCACCCGTTCCAGTTTGAGTTCATCTTTTTTAAACATGGGAGACCAGAACTGCACACAGTACTCCAAATGAGGTCTCACCAGCGCCTTATACAACGGAAGCAGGACCTCCTTATCCCTACTAGATATACCTCGCCTAATGCATCCCAAGACCGCATTGGCTTTTTTCACCGCCACGTCACATTGTCGACTCGTAGTCATCCTGCGGTCTACAAGGACCCCTAGGTCCTTCTCCTCTTCCGTTACTTCTAACCAATGCGTCTCCATCTTGTAACTAAAATTGTTATTGGTCATCCCCAAGTGCATCACCTTACACTTTTCACTATTAAATTTCATCCTATTTCTGATACTCCAATTCACAAGCTCATTCAAGTCTCCCTGCAGAATATCCCTATCCTCCTCCGAATTTGCAACGCCTCCCACCTTCGTATCCTCTGCAAACTTTATCAGCCCACTCCTGCAATTGGTTCCGAGGTCAGTTATAAATAGATTAAATAAAATGGGTCCCAAAACCGAACCTTGAGGCACTCCACTAGTAACCTCCCTCCAACCTGACAGTTCACCCTTTAATACGACCCGCTGCATTCTCCCCATTAACCAATTCCTTATCCACCTCTGGACTTTCAAATCTATCCCCATGTTTTCCAGTTTATCCAATAATTCCTCATGGGGTACAGTATCAAACGCTTTACTGAAATCCAGGTATATTAGGTCCACCGCATTTCCCTTATCTAATAAATCCGTTACTTTCTCAAAGAAGGAGATCAGATTCGTTTGGCACAATCTGCCCTTCGTAAAACCATGTTGTAATTTATCGCAATTGCCACTAACCTCCAGGTCCTCAACTAGTTTCTCTTTCAGAATTTTCTCCAGCAGCTTGCACACTACAGATGTTAAACTAACAGGCCTGTAGTTACCCGGATCACTTTTTTTCCCTTTCTTGAAAATAGGAACCACGTTAGCTATTCTCCAGTCTAACGGGACCACCCCCGAGTTTACAGATTCATTAAATATTATCGCTAATGGGCCTGCTATTTCCCACGCCAATTCCTTCAATATTCTCGGATGAAGATCATCTGGTCCTCCCGATTTAGCCCCATTAAGGTGTTCAAGTTTTGTTTCTACCTCGGATACGGTAATCCCCCATCCTGTATGCCCCTCTGTATTGGTGCTAGTATCCCTAATACCTTCATTGGCCTCATTAAACACCGATGCAAAATATTCATTGAGATATTGCGCCATGCCTAGATTATCTTTAATCTCCTCTCCGGCTATAGTCTTCAGCGGTCCCACTTCTTCTTTCTTTGCTTTCTTCCTATTTATATGGCTGTAAAACCTCTTACTATTGCTTTTAATTCCCCTCGCTAGGTCCAACTCTACACGGCCTTTGGCCTTTCTCACTCTATCTCTACATTCTCTGACTTCACTAAGGTAAGTTTCCTTACTGATCCCTCCCCTCTTCCACTCTTTGTACGCTTTCTGTTTTTTCCTAATCGCCCCTTTGAGTCGGTCGCTCATCCAGCTCGGTCTAAATCTCTTGCTTAGTAATCTTTTTCCCTTTTTTGGGATACAGGCCTCTGAGAGCTCATGCATCTTTAACTTAAAGTAATCCCAGGCTTCTTCTGCCTTTAGATCCATTAATACGTTTGCCCAACCCACTTCCCTTACCAGTCCTCTTAATTTGTTAAAATTGGCCTTTTTAAAATTATAAACCCTAGTCTTTGACTTAATTCTGTTACTTCTTCCATTTAATTTAAACCGAATTAGCTCATGATCACTGGAGCCCAAGTTGTCCCCTACTACCACTTCCTCAACGAGGTCCTCACTACTTACCAGAATCAAATCTAAAATGGCTTCCCCCCTTGTCGGTTCAGCTACCACTTGATGAAGGAATTGATCAGCAAGCACATCTAGGAACATCTGAGCCCTATTATTGCTACTAGCGTTTGTTCCCCAATCTATATCCGGGAAGTTAAAGTCCCCCATAATTACACAGTTTCTATTAGTATTTACTTCCCTAAATACATTAAATAGTTCCTTATCCATATCCTGGGTCAATCCTGGCGGTCTATAGCACACCCCAAGCACTATGCCCGGAGAGGCTCTAGTAGTCCTTTTACTCAGTGTGAGTATTGCCCAGACGGACTCTGTGTTATCTATTCCATCCACTATTATTTCTTTACAGCTTATTTCACTATTGACATACAATGCCACCCCCCCACCTTTACCTTTGTCCCGGTCTTTCCTAAACAGCGCATACCCCTCCATACCTGTGTTCCAGTCGTGACTGCCGTTCCACCACGTTTCAGTTATTCCTATGATATCCGGTTTCAATTCTCGGACCAGGAGCTCCAATTCCACCATTTTATTACCTAGGCTTCTCGCATTGGTGTATAAACACCCTAATGTATGTCGTTTAGCCTGTCTCCCATTAGTAGCATTATATGTTACGGGCCTCTTTGTGTCCGTCCCCCCTGTCCTTCCTATGTCCAATCTCATCTCCCCGGCTATGTCTCCTCTTATTTCACTCACCTTTTCAATACTGGAATCTGGCGTGGAGATTAAATGTGCATCTCCCAACCGTCTCCCCAAACTTCCTAGTTTAAAGCTCTATTGATAAGATGAGCCAGCCTCCCTCCCAAGAGTCTATTTCCTTCCCTACTCAGGTGAAGCCCATCCCGCGAGAACAGCTGTCTGTCCCCGAAAGCCTCCCAGTGGCCATACATCCCAAAGCCCTCCTTATAGCACCACTCCCTTAGCCAACTATTTATTCTCACAATCCTATCAGCCCTTTGCTGCCCTTCCCTAGGAACAGGCAGAATCCCACTAAAGATAATCTGAGCCTCTATCTCCTTGAGCGTCTTCCCCAGCCTGGCATAATCTCCCTTGATTCTCTCTAACGAGAACCTAGCCGTGTCATTCGTTCCTACATGAAGGATTATCAAGGGGTTCTTACCTGCTCCTTTTAGGATCCTTTTCAACCGCAGGTCCACATCGCGTATCTTTGCGCCCGGTAGACAGCACACCCTTCTGTTCTCCGGGTCCGCCCTGGTCACAGGCCTGTCCAATCTCCTCAGTAAAGAGTCTCCAATTACATACACCTGCCGTTGCCTGGCAGCAGTGTGATCTAGTAATCTAGTCTCCGATCCCTCTAGTCCTGACCTGTGTCTGTTCCTATCTTCCCTTATGCTCCCCCTTATGCCTTCCTGAATCCTCCGGGGGCCCAGAATTGGTGCTGTCTCCATCAACTCCTCCCCTCTCTCTCTCTCTCGGACTAGCTGCTCTTCTCTTCTTCCTCACCCTCCCACCTTCAGTCTCCACCTGCTGCCCCTCCACCTCGTTATCCAAACACCCAAACCTGTTCCTGAGTTCTATTCCCCCGTCACTAGCCCTTCTTTTCCTTGGCCTGCTTCTCACAGTCACATGCTTCCACCTCCCTTGTTCTCCTCCTTCCATTCCCCTCTCACCATCCTCTACCTCTACCTCCACCTGCACCGCAGAGCATTCCCTTTCAGCCCCCCCTTGCCTGTCCTCCATCAGCTGCTCAAACCCCCGTCTGAACTCCACCAGGGTATCTACCTGCATCTCCAACCCCTTAATCTTTTCTTCCAGTAACACTATAAGGCGACACTTCATACAAACATACCTTTGTTCCAGGTCCCCTGCTAGGACTATATATATACCACAGCTTCCACATGCAGCCATCTGCATTCTGTTTGCTGCTGCTTGGCTCATGGCTGCTGCAGTCTCTGCCCTCAGCACCTGGGGACACAGAGCACACAACACCCCGTGCCCTCCTGCCTCCCCCTTTACCTCCCCCTGCAAACTCCCTCTCAAACTCCCCTGTTAGCCGCCCTGTTCACTGCCTCCGGTGCCGCTGTCCCTTCCAACTCTGATATTCTAAGCACTTACCCACATTTTTTCTTCTTTGCAGCTCACCTTTAAGATGTTCTGTTATCTCTCAGAAATACTGCAAAGAAATATTTAATATCTCAAGCTGACAGATCAGATGAGCTGCATGGAGCAGATACGTAATGAATAGTGATTAAATGAGTTATCTGATGACTCTTCATACAGCACAGTTTTAATAGGGTAGACTGGAATTTGTAGGAATCATAGAATCATAGATTATAGGACTGGAAGGGACCTCGAGAGGTCATCGAGTCCAGTCCCCTGCCCGCATGGCAGGACCAAATACTGTCTAGACCATCCCTGATAGACATTTATCTAACCTACTCTTCAATATCTCCAGAGACGGAGATTCCACAACCTCCCTAGGCAATTTGTTCCAGTGTTTAACCACCCTGACAGGAACTTTTTCCTAATGTCCAACCTAGACCTCCCTTGCTGCAGTTTAAACCCATTGTTTCTGGTTCTATCCTTAGAGGCTAAGGTGAACAAGTTCTCTCCCTCCTCCTCATGACACCCTTTTAGATACCTGAAAACTGCTATCATGTCCCCTCTCAGTCTTCTCTTCTCCAAACTAAACAAACCCAGTTCTTTCAGCCTTCCTTCATAGGTCATGTTCTCAAGACCTTTAATCATTCTTGTTGCTCTTCTTTGGACCCTTTCCAATTTCTCCACATCTTTTTTAAAATGCGGCGCCCAGAACTGGACACAATACTCCAGCTGAGGCCTAACCAGAGCAGAGTAGAGCGGAAGAATGACTTCTCGTGTCTTGCTCACAACACACCTGTTAATGCATCCCAGAATCATGTTTGCTTTTTTTGCAACAGCATCACACTGTTGACTCATATTTAGCTTGTGGTCCACTATAACCCCTAGATCCCTTTCTGCCGTACTCCTTCCTAGACAGTCTTTTCCCATTCTGTATGTGTGAAATTGATTTTTCCTTCCTAAGTGGAGCACTTTGCATTTGTCTTTGTTAAACTTCATCCTGTTTAACTCAGACCATTTCTCCAATTTGTCCAGATCATTTTGAATTATGACCCTGTCCTCCAAAGTAGTTGCAATCCCTCCCAGTTTGGTATCATCCGCAAACTTAATAGGCGTACTTTCTATGCCAATATCTAAGTCTTTAATGAAGATATTGAACAGAGCCGGTCCCAAAACAGACCCCTGCGGAACCCCACTCGTTACGCCTTTCCAGCAGGATTGGGAACCATTAACAACAACTCTCTGAGTACGGTTATCCAGCCAGTTATGCACCCACCTTATAGTAGCCCCATCTAATTTGTATTTGCCTAGTTTATCGATAAGAATATCATGCGAGACCGTATCAAATGCCTTACTAAAGTCTAGGTATACCACATCCACCGCTTCACCCTTATCCACAAGGCTCGTTATTCTATCAAAGAAAGCTATCAGATTGGTTTGACACGATTTGTTCTTCACAAATCCATGCTGGCTGTTCCCTATCACCTTACCACCTTCCAAGTGTTTGCAGATGATTTCCTTAATTACTTGCTCCATTATCTTCCCTGGCACAGAAGTTAAACTAACTGGTCTGTAGTTTCCTGGGTTGTTTTTATTTTCCTTTTTATAGATGGGCACTATATTTGCCCTTTTCCAGTCTTCTGGAATCTCTCCCGTCTCCCATGACTTTCCAAAGATAATAGCTAGAGGCTCAGATACCTCCTCTATTAGCTCCTTGAGTATTCTAGGATGCATTTCATCAGGCCCAGGTGACTTGCAGGCATCTAACTTTTCTAAGTGATTTTTAACTTGTTCTTTTTTTATTTTATCCGCTAAACCTACCCCCTTCCCATTAGCATTCACTATGTTAGGCATTGCTTCAGACTTCAGACATTGCTGAAGACCGAAACAAAGAAGTCATTAAGCATCTCTGCCATTTCCAAGTTTCCTGTTACTGTTTCTCCCTCTTCACTAAGCAGTGGGCCTACCCTGTCTT
This sequence comes from Malaclemys terrapin pileata, assembly GCF_027887155.1. Taxonomy (NCBI): domain Eukaryota; kingdom Metazoa; phylum Chordata; order Testudines; family Emydidae; genus Malaclemys; species Malaclemys terrapin. The sequence continues at coordinate 151,785,332 of NC_071506.1, read as the reverse complement.
TGGTCTTCCTCTTGCTTCTAATGTATTGATAAAAAGTCTTCTTGTTTCCTTTTATTCCCGTAGCTAGTTTGAGCTCATTTTGTGCCTTTGCCTTTCTAATCTTGCCCCTGCATTCCTGTGTTGTTTGCCTATATTCATCCTTTGTAATCTGTCCTAGTTTCCATTTTTTATATGACTCCTTTTTATTTTTTAGATCGTGCAAGATCTCGTGGTTAAGCCAAGGTGGTCTTTTGCCACATTTTCTATCTTTCCTAACCAGCGGAATAGCTTGCTTTTGGGCCCTTAATAGTGTCCCTTTGAAAAACTGCCAACTCTCCTCAGTTGTTTTTCCCCTCAGTCTTGATTCCCATGGGACCTTACCTATCAGCTCTCTGAGTTTCCCAAAATCTGCCTTCCTGAAATCCATTGTCTCTAGTTTGCTGTTCTCCCTTCTACCCTTCGTTAGAATTGCAAACTCTATGATTTCATGATCACTTTCACCCAGGCTGCCTTCTACTTTCACATTCTCAACGAGTTCCTCCCTATTTGTTAAAATCAAGTCTAGAACAGCTTCCCCCCTAGTAGCTTTTTCAACCTTCTGAAATAAAAAGTTGTCTCCAATGCAGTCCAAGAATTTGTTGGATAGTCTGTGCCCCGCTGTGTTATTTTCCCAACATATATCCGGATAGTTGAAGTCCCCCATCACCACCAAATCTTGGGCTTTGGATGATTTTGTTAGTTGCTTGAAAAAAGCCTCATCCACCTCTTCCACCTGGTTAGGTGGCCTGTAGTAGACTCCTAGCATGACATCTCCCTTGTTTTTTGCCCCTTTAAGCCTAACCCAGAGACTCTCAACACTTCCGTCTCCTATGTCCATCTCTACCTCAGTCCAAGTGTGTACATTTTTAATATATAAGGCAACACCTCCTCCCTTTTTCCCCTGTCTATCCTTCCTGAGCAAGCTGTACCCATCCACACCAACATTCCAATCATGTGTATTATCCCACCAAGTTTCAGTGATGCCAACAATGTCATAGTTGTATTTATTTATTAGCACTTCCAGTTCTTCCTGCTTATTCCCCATACTTCTTGCATTTGTATATAGGCATCTAAGATACTGGTTTGATCTTTCCTCCCAGTTTTGTCCTGACTCTCCTTTCTCTCTGCCAGTATAGCCCACACTCCCTCTTGTTTCCGACCCATCTCCCGGGTCTCCATGTTCCCCACTTACCTGTGGGCTTTGCTCACCTGTCCCCGTCGAACCTAGTTTAAAGCCCTCCTCACTAGGTTAGCCAGTCTGTGTCCGAATAGGGTCTTTCCTCTCCTCGAAAGGTGAACGCCATCTCTGCCTAGCAGTCCTTCCTCAAATAGCATCCCGTGGTCTAGGAAGCCAAAGCCCTCCTGGCGACACCATCTTCGCAGCCAGGCATTCACCTCCATGATGCATCTGTCTCTGCCCGGGCCCCTACCTTTGACAGGAAGAATTGAAGAGAATACCACCTGCGCTCCAAACTCCTTCACCCGTACTCCCAGAGCCCTGTAGTCACTCTTGATCCGCTCAGTGTCACACCGCGCAGTATCATTTGTGCCCACATGGATGAGTAGCATGGGGTAGTAGTCAGAGGGCCGGATAATCCTCGACAATGCCTCCGTAACGTCTCGGATATGGGCCCCCGGCTGGCAGCATACCTCCCGAGATGAAATGTCAGGGCGACAGATGGGCGCCTCCGTCCCCCTCAGCAGAGAGTCTCTGACCACCACTACCCTACGTTTCCTATTCGCAGTGGTGGCAGCAGACTCTCCAGCCTTAGGGGTACGAGGCTTCTCCTCCTTTACTGTAGGGAGTGATTCCTTCTTTCCTGTATCGAGAAGAGCATAACGGTTACCTATAACCACGGCAGGAGGGTTCGGAGCAAGGGTGGAGCACTGCCTGCTGCCAGAAGTAACCAGCTGCCAGTGTCCACCCTGAGCCATCTCCTCCTCCACCAGTGGTGTATCAGCAGTCCTGTGTACTGGGACAGCTACCTCAGCTGTCTCCACATGGACACTGTCGAGGAATTGCTCGTGGATACGGATGCTCCTCAACCTAGCCACCTCCTCCTGTAGCTCTCCCACCTGCTGCCTGAGAGATTCCACCAGCAGGCACCTCTCACATTGGATGGTCCCCCCAGCCTGGATATCAGTAAGTGGAAGAGGTGAACATGGACCCTCTCCAGTTAACATAGATAATCAGATTTTGAAGGAATAATAATAAACTGTGGTCAGGGAACACACATTTAATTTCAACTTCAATCTATCATTTTTATTATGATAAACCTGTCACAAGCTACTGTATAATAAGCATGCAGAACATTTTATTAATATTTTCCAGTCACAATTCATTACAAGTATACAGTCTCTTTCAGCTCAGGATCTTAGAACAAATCACAATCATTTATTAAGTAACCATGCTATTAACAATACCCCTGTGAAGTGAAGTATTATACCTCTTTTATAGAGTAGTAATCAAAACTCCATCATCTCATGCAACAATTGTGATGGGGATCTGATTTATAAGAGGGTAACATCCCAAGACAGTTGAAGCATAATTTGATTTTGCTGTTATAGACTGAATACAATGTGTTTTTCACATTTTGCTGTGCATTTTACGTGTGAGACAGAACCTGCCTCTGTTGTGCCTTGTTCAGCAGCGAGAACATCACCAGCACTTTTGTAGTCATCATACTGGTCTGTGATAGGACTTAAGTCACAGAGAGGTTATGTTAAGTGATTTTTCCCTAGGAAACTCAGCAAGTCATTGGCAGAGGCAGGAGAGAAGTGAGGAGTCCTGATTCCCCACCCACTATTTTAACCATGAAACCTCACTTTTCCCATAGATTTTCCTGGTTGGTTAATTGAAAAGCTGTGTTGTTATTATAGAATCATAGAACTGGAAGGGACCTCAAGAGGTCATCTAGTCCAGTCCCCTGCATTCAAGGCAGGACTAAGTGTTATCTAGACCATCCCTGACAGGTGTTTGTCCAACCTGCTCTTAAAAATCCCCAATGATGGAGATTCCACCACCTCCCTAGGCAATTTATTCCAGTGCTTAACTACTCTGACAGGAAGTTTTTCCTAATATCCAACCTAAACCACTCTTGCTGCAATTTAAGCCCATTGCTTCTTGTCCTATCCTCAGAAGTTAAGAATGACAATTTTCCCCCCTCCTCCTTGTAACAACCTTTTATGTACCTGAAAACTGTTATCATGTCCCCTCTCAGTCTTCTCTTCTCCAGACTATACAAACCCAATTTTTTCAATCTTTCCTCATAGATCATGTTTTCTAGACCTTTAATCATTTTTGTTGCTCTTCTCTGGACTTTCTCCAATTTGTCCACATCTTTCCTGAAATGTGGCACCCAGAATTGGACACAATACTCCAGTTGACGCCTAATCAGCGCGGAGTAGAGCGGAAGAATTACTTCCCATGTCTTGCTTACAATACTTCTGCTAATACATCCCAAAATGTTTGCTTTTTTTGCAACAGCGTTACACTGTTGACTCATATTTAGCTTGTGATCCACTATAACCCCCAGATCTCTTTCCGCAGGACTCCTTCCTAGGCATTAATTTCCCATTTTGTATGTATGCAACTGATTGTTCCTTCCTAAGTGGAGTACTTTGCATTTGTCCTTATTGAATTTCATCCTATTTACTTCAGACTATGTCTCCAGTTTGTCCAGATCATTTTGAATTTTAATCCTATCCTTCAAAGCACTTGCAGCCCCTCCCAGCTTGGTATTGTTTGCAAACTTTATAAGTGTACTCTCTATGCCATTATCTAAATCATTTATGAAGATATTGAACAGAACCGATCCCTGCGGGACCCCACTCATTATGCCCTTCCAGCATGACTGTGAATCACTGATAACTACTCTCTGGGAACGATTTTCCAAACAGTTATGCACCCATCTTATAGTAGCTCCATCTAGGTTGTATTTCCCTAGTTTGTTTATGAGAAGGTCATGCGAGACAGTATCAAAAGCCTTACTAAAGTCAAGATATACCACATCTATCACTTCCCCCATATCCACAAGGCTTGTTACACTGTCAAATAAAGCTATCAGGTTGGCTTGACACGATTTGTTCTTGACAAATCCATGCTGACTGATACTTATCACCTTATTATCTTCTAGGTATTTGCAAATTGATTGCTTAATTATTTGCTCCATTATCTTTCTGGGTACAGAAGTTAAGCTGACTGGTCTGTAATTCCTCGGGTTGTCCTTATTTCCCTTATTATAGATGGGACTATATTTGCCCTTTTCCAGTCTTCTGAAATGTCTCCCATCTTCCATGACTTTTCAAAGATAATTGCTAATGGCTCAGATATCTCCTCAGTCAGCTACTTGAGTATTCTAGGATGCATTTCATCAGGCCCTCGTGATTTGAAGACCTCTATCTTGTCTAAGTAATTTTTGATTTGTTCTTTCCCTATTTTAGACTCTGATCCTACCTCATTTTCACTGGAATTCACTATTTTAGATGTCCAATCGCCACCAACCTTCTTGGTGAAAACCAAAACAAAGAAGTCATTAAGCACCTCTGCCATTTCCACATTTTCTGTTACAAGAGTTACACGTTGCAAACATTGATGGATGAAAGAAAACTTTATTTTAACATGCAGTTTGCAACAGCTTTTCATAGCACAGGGCTTTATTGATACACATCTCAAGTCTTACGTGTTCATAGTGTTTCACACTAATGCACACATTAAACATGCTGATAGGACTAAAAAATCACTTTATGCTGTCCCACATACTGGCAAATTCCTGTGTTCTAGGTTTCTATGCCTAGGTTTTAGGCACAAATGCAGTCTCTCATGAGCATGTTCTTTTTACATCCCTGAAAGGACTGAACAATATATAGAACCAGTCGTCTACACTCCCCTCTGATTTCTTTATGGCAAATTCAACCAGCTAATTGGGGGGCAAAATGGGGAAAAAAAGTGGAGGTACCCTACTCAAGCTCCTCCCACAATCCTAAACCCTGTCCATATTAAAAAAGTAGCCTGGGTTGTTCATGTCTAATGATTGGCACTGAAATAATTAATACTAAATGGTGATTGAGAGAGGGAGAGGATACTGTACCCATAAAGAGGCACATCAGTGCAATTGTTCTCCATTTGCTTGCCAGTGCTACCCTGGGGGGTTGTGAGATTAACATCACTGCCAACGTAGGGCTGTGCCTAAATGGCACAAGTGAGCTCAATGTAATTTAGTTTATTCATCTTTAAAATGGGTATCCTATCACTTGCCTAAAAAGGATATTGCCCCGGAGGCTTAATGTATCTGAGTGGAAGTGTTCTGAGACTTTCTGGATAGAAGGAGCAGTACAAGTGCAAATTATTACAACATTAAAACATTAAGTGTTATTTGTCCCGTCTTACTTTGCCTGCAAAATTCAAATCAGATGGAGAAACTGATTGGTCAGATAAGATTATTTATTTTAGCATTTAAAGACCCCGCCCCCAAAGATCAGAGCTCCATTGTGCTAGGTGCTGTATAAACAAACATAGTACCTGCACAATCTTAATGGATTAGAGACACGTGCAGGAGCGAAAACAGGCACAAGGACTTGTTCAAGACCACGGCAGGTCCTGAGTATATCCAGAATAGTAGTCTTTTGACTATTAGTGCAGTGCTTGTCTACTGGACCGCACTGATAATTACCTTAAGTGTCCAAAATTAACTCTCCATGTACCTGTTTCTCTACAGCTGCACGCCATTGTGAGCTGGCCGCCTTGTTTTGTTTTGTTTTTATTTGCTCAGGGTTGTATTTTCATGGTTAAGGTTTATTTCCTTCTATGGATCTCTAAAGCCAATTTAGCATGTGAGGGTCTGAGCAGTGCAATACATACAGCACAAATTCCTTTTTCACAAAGTCCATTGTGGCACACAATGAGAGGTGCAGTACCAATCAACATCCACTTCCATTCAAAGCCCATTGCATTCCTGGCACAATCTGCTCCACAATGCTACTGAAAAACAATAAGTCCGAATACTATGGGAACAATCATCAACATTCATTGGAGCTTTCCCTCCTTTGACAGAAATAGTTAGCCCCGTAACCTTTCCTCAGTAAGCAATACAAGCCCTTAAATTCTCACCAGGGGAATGTTTCTTTGGTTTGTTTTAGAAAAAGGCAGCATGGCAGCAAAGGTAAACACTATTGTTTTCTCTTTCGTGTTGTATGTACATGTATTGTTATACAGTATAATGTTAGCAAGCAAAGTAACCTCATCTGTGGGCATTGAAAGAGCAAGGGGTTTAATAATGGGATCAGGGTCTAAGCCAATCTGCGGGTCTAGGAACAGCTGTCTCCTGTTAACACATCATGGTCCTGCTCTTTCTGCACTTGGAGTAGCCATGCCATGGGCTTCCTTTTCCAAAGAGGGGCCTGGGCTGCAGCATGTGGCATCCTTTTCCTCCCTAGGAATGGCAAAAGGGGCCCCCTCCCTTTGGGAGCAGCAGCAAGCATCCTCTTCCTCCCAGAGAGGCAGGTGATAGAAGGTGAGGTGGGGGGCAGTACTTACCCCAGCAGCTGGAACAATGTGCCTCAGTGGGTAGGCTGGGCTACTCAGAGCACTGGGTCTTGTTATAAACACTACATTGAGATAAATTCCCCTTCCCAAAACTATTGTATCAGGCTCCTGTAGCCTGCTGTTGCACCAGTTCACACTCAGGTCACATTTTCAAGCTTTTTTTCACAACCATGAAGGCTAGAATCTGACTTTATTAGAAATGAAAGCTGAGATTCTGAACTTTTGATCATACCACTGCAAGAGCAGGGGCCAGTCCTATGGCACCTATGCCTTACCTGAGAGCTGAATGGGCTAGAGGTTTTCACCTCAGAGTTCAAATACATGCAGGGTTGATAGTGACCAAAAGTTGTTACTATCAAGTATCTGCTCAGTGGTTTATGAGAAATGAGTTTGTTGGTCTCAGCCCGGTCCCCACTGGCACAGCCAAACAAGACCTGGGGAGAGATTACACCGGGCTCAGCTATCCTGGACATGCTGTATCTGGCTAGGGCAACCTCTTACTGTCCTAGGTTCTAATGACTGATGCAACAAATCTCACATGCCCATCTTGCCTCTCCTTCATACTCTGCAGAGCTCTTTTGCTTCGCTGGCGGTAAAACCATTCCAAGTAAGGCCAGATACTATAGGATCTATTAACTGCCAATCAGGAAAATCAGGAAAGATAGGACATGTATTCCCTCCATTGGCTCTTCAAGGCAGGCTTCTGGTGATTTGTTCCTCCTTCTTCAGGTCCGCAGCATGGATGGACTTTCCTTTCAAGTGAGGCCTCCCCATTCACTGAAGCCTCTCCTCTGCAAAGCATAGGTGCTGACTTTTATTTTTCCCTGGTGGTGCTCTACCCCTGTTCCACCCCAGGCCCTGCCCCCACTCTGCCTCTTCCTCCGAGGCCCTGCCCTTGTTCTGCCTTCTCCTGCCCCGCTCCGCCCCCTCCCCTGCTCCGCCTTTTCCCACCCCCACTTTGCCCCCTCCTCCGAGGTCCCCGCCCGCCTGCTGCTTTCTGTCCTCCCTCAACTGCCGGACAGCTGTGGCTAGTGGATGGTGAGTACCCGCTACTTTTTTTCCCTGGGTGCTTCAGCCCTGGAGCACCCAGGCTGTTGGTGCCTATGCTGCAAAGCACAGCTTTTTTTCATGTTCTAATGCACCAGAAAGATTGTGCATGCAATAGAAGCAATTCTGGGGTGTTTACCTATTTAAAAAAAAATCATCTAGCAGAATGCAGATCCCAGAGCTCTGGCTGTCAGCAGGACTATAACAGCAGTGCCGGTGAGAGCTGTCCAACTTACTGATGGCAGTTCACTTGTGCCAGATGAGTAGGATGGACAAATGCCGTTTTGATTCAGGATTATGAGGCAATTTTAAGTATCCCAGGCCAAATCAGCCTTGAAGATGCTGGCCAAGATCTTGAATTTGATATATTCATATCCTTTTTGCATTGAGGGTGAAATTCATGCCAGTGCAGAGAAACACTTCAAAACTTTTGAGGGCCCTGACCTAAGTGAAGCTGAGATTCTGAGCTGGTCCTTAATATATTTTATCCTTACAGAATAAACACAGTGGAAGCCATGAAATACAACATGCTAACCATTCCAAACAATCTTAGATCTTGATCATGCTCCTATTAGTCAATACAAGTTTTGCTTGAGGAAGGACTGAGTTAAAACTGCAGGCCTGAACTTATCAGGTTTTAAACACTTTCCATTAATCTCAAAGTTACTTAAAAATTGATGACATGGCATGCCCTATGCAAGGACTTCAGAGTTTGGCATACTAGGAGCTGCAGGTTTTGAGCACTTCATAAAAGGATTGGGCTCATAAGCAAAAAGGGGCCTAAAGAGAATTTGTCATCACTATGGACATTGAGATATAGGCCAGATTCATGTAATAAACACGAACAGTGCCCTTGTTGTAACTGTACTTAATAGTTGCAATAGGTGCATGATTAACAAGTCACTAAATACTAAAGTCATAAGAGCCCTCGTATATACTTAATACTGAGAAAGACAGGAAGGTCCTCTTAATTGCAGCCAAAAATCCCAACTTTATTAACAACATTAATATAAAGCTGCTTTTGTTTGGATTGCACATCTGGCTATATTTTCTTTTAGTTAATAAAAATAAAGTAAGTCACTGGAAAAATACCCATCATTAATCAGTGACGAATGCATAAGCCATTCTTCAAGCATTCAGTTTCTTTGCTTATTTTTAAGATGATACTTTACTAAATCCCCTACAATTTAAGCTCTCGGGATTTGCCCAGCGGTGGCTCCAGGCACCAGCGCTCCAAGCGCGTGCCTGGGGAGGCAAGCCGCGAGGGGCACCCTGCCGGTCCCTGTGAGGGCGGCAGTCAGGGAGCCTTCAGCGGCATGCCTGCTGGGGGTCCGCCGGTCCTGCGGATTCAGTGGCAATTCGGCGGCGGGTACGCCGAAGCCACGGGACCAGCGGACCTCCCACAGGCATGCCGACAAATCCGTGGGACCGGTGACCCTCCCGCAGGCAAGCTGCCGAAGGTGGCCTGCCTGCCGTGCTTGGAGCAGCAAAAAAGCTAGAGCCGCCCCTGGATTTGCCTACATGTTTACACAACAAAGTAATTTAGAAAGATCAAAGTTACTTTAGATATCTGAATTAACTTTTTACAAGCAAGAGATCCATCCTTTATCTCATCTCCTTTTCTTGATTGTAAGCTGTGATATAAAAATAGAATCAGATTCCCTGCTCAGTTTTTAATCCATCTATCTGTAAATGGGGGCATTAAATAATCCTAATTTTAATACAAAGTATTTTAATTAATTCCCTTTACTAGTTTTTTAATTTTAGCTTTTCTTCTGCTAAAATATCTATGCCAAATTCTCCTCAGAATTACATGGGTTTAAGTGAGAGCAAACATTAGTCCTCTGAAATTATTAGCGATGTTTCTAGATTAGTGCGGGTAGAAGCATTTGACACATCCAGAAAGTTGTCAGTAAAAGTATAATTCATACTGGACAAATCTAGGGACATATGAAAAAAATATGTGATCACTTAATTAAAGATTGTATCATAATGCATATGCACATGAGGCCCAACTAAGGTAACACAGGCAAATTTATTTCTGGCATTTCCTAACTTTTGAGGGCTTGACTTGAAACTTTAATCATGTTCTTTTAACATAGAAAATTACATACAGAAAAGCTAAAGTTTAAAAAAAAAATAAACTGAAAATCAAACTCCATCTTTTGGAACGGTACTGACACCCATGTGGGCTATCACTCATCAGCAGGATTGTAACTTTTTGATCCACAGCACAGACTGTCACTACAACCAACAGAGTAACTAGTAGTATCAGGCTGTTATTATCTACATGGACCAACCATTAGAGCAGGGGTAGGCAACCTATGGCACGCGTGCTGAAGACGGAACACAAGCTGATTTTCAGTGGCATTCACACTGCCCGGGTCCTGGCCACTGGTCCGGGAGGCTCTGCATTTTAATTTAATTTTAAATGAAGCATCTTAAACACCTTAAACCTTTTTTAAACACTTTTTTTAAAAACCTTATTTACTTTACATACAACAATAGTTTAGTTATATAGTATAGACTTATAGAAAGAGACCTTCTAAAAATGTTAAAATGTATTACTGGCACGCAAAACCTTAAATCAGTGTGAATAAATGAAGACTTGGCACAGCACTTCTGAAAGGTTGCCGACCCCTGCACTAGAGGAAGAAGACAATTTGCCAGAGGGTTTCTTATCTATTTGTAAGACACCCCAAGTGTTGTCCCTTCCCCCACCATACCTCTTTGCATTGAAGTCACGTTATTTCCCCCTTCTTCTGCACTGCCTGGGAACTAGTGGAGGAGGCATTGAGAGCACCAAACAGTATCTCCCTGCTCTCAGGTCTGATGCCAAAGTAGTCCCCCAGCTGCTGGGAGGAGCAATTACAGAAAAAACCCCGCTCAGCCCCTGCATCCCTGGGCTGGAGCATGCTCAGTCGCTCCATGGAAGTGGCACATGTGCGCTCCAGTCAGTACATTAGGGCTAGATATTCTGTCTGGATGGCAGATGGAATCTTTGGAAAATTTAGCTGCCACACTCTAAAAACCTCTATAGATCATGTGCAAACAGATTTTTTCAGAGGCTTATAACTTGGCCCAATTTTATAGAGACAGCAAAAGACACATCCCTGATAGACAGGCCCCCCTCCTATGAAATTCAAGGTCTTGCTTCAAAGCATGGGGGACACGACCTTTTCAACAAAATGGTTGAACATTTTTTGTTTAGCATAGTCAAAACAATGTATTTTTCCTAGTCTCAATCTCAGACATAAATGAACCATTTTAGCTGAAACTGGAAAAAAAATTCAACCTGCGGCAGACACTTGGCATGAAAAATTTCAGCCTGAACAGCTAGAGTTTGTCAAAGTTATAAGTGACTGACAATAGGGTCTTAAATAGTGCTAGTTACCAAGTTCTGCCTATAAGAATATTTAACCAACTTTTTGCAAATCTTTTGTATATCACATTTGTTCAGTTTACCAGTGTAAAGATGGAGGTCCTGGAAACTCAGCTTGGAATCACACCATCAGTAATAAAGTCTTCAAGCTAAATCCTTCCTGAGTTACATTTGTGCAGACCCACTATCAAATTGCATTCTTAGTGCTGCCTAAGCTGTGCAACCCTATTGCCACCAGTGGAGTTGCACAGCTGTCACTGAGGGGGATAATTGGAACATAAGAGAGTTGCACAGGTGCCTCTTCAAGGAGAGCATGGGGCCAAATTTTTCAAGTGCTGAGCACCCATAACCAGGACCAGATTTTCCAGAAGACCCCAGCACCCATTTAAACACCTACACTAGGGCCAGATTTTCACAACAGCTCAGCACCCAAGTCAGTGAGCCATACTGAAAATCTGGCTACTCATTCTGGTGTCGAAATGGGAGCTGAGCTCCTCTGAAAATCTGGTCCCAATAGTTGGGGCTGATTCTTGAGTGAAAATCTGGCCCTTAATAATTTACAGTTCTGTTGATATCTGAGCCAGAAGAGATCAACTTCGCTCTGCCAGAGCGGTGTTGGTTCTTCAGGGTTAAAAGTACTGAAAACTTACTTTTGTCACTGGAGAAAGCAGATGCAAATAGAAATAGAGACAGGGAATGGAAATGCCAAGTAAGAAGGTGTAATTTTGAATAGTGATTTTTAAGCACAGATCCACACTTTAATGTCTAAAAAAAATGAAGAAAATTGACACCCGGCAGGCATATGTTTATCTGCATATTTTGCTGTCTTCATATTCAGAGCCAAGCTAGTGAAAATTGGTTGGCTGGGTAAGAAAGTGAAAAGCTCACTCTGTGTCACAGTGAGCCTTAGGCAAAATTCATAACTGCTACCCTCACCTAATCTAGAGTGGCCTATGACACTGAATATAGCAGAGGTTCTAAATAACCATTAACACACTCATCCTCTAGGCAGAATGAATAGTGTATAGGCTGGAATAAGCCAGGCTGGCACTTTCTTGGGAAGAATGCTCTGAGGACATAAACATATATAACTGAATTGCATTATCTCATCCCTGTTTATTCCTTTTACAACCTCTGGCAGAACGGAGATTTCAAGTTCTTTCCTAGTGACATCTGTGTTTATGGGACCTTACTATAGTATTTAAAAACCACTGTACCTTGTTTGGGTAAACACACTCACTATTGTTCCTATGTTCACTGAAGATGGGGGCCCCTCGGAGCCCCTCTGACCCTGTTGTCTTTTTGCCTAGCTAGATGTCAAAAACATCTTGTGGCTGCTTGTGAACCCTGCACCTTCTGTTTTCCTATTTAAATTTACAGTTGCCCTGCTCTATTCTCATTGACTTCTAATAAAAAGCCACCAAGATCCCTTTCTGGATATTTGTGAGCCAGTATAAAACTGGAGCACCACTTTGTGAGCCAGTATAAAACTGGTGCAGCTACAGGCCTAACTGATCTTCTCTCTAACAAGAGATACACACATCCACCTATTTTTTTATGCGAGATAGGTTGACTGAAATGTATGTTCCACTCTAAAGAGACCACATTGCCCAATGTAGCATGATCAATGAGTCTGGGTAGCTGAATAATGCAGTCTTACAAAAATTCTATCCACCATTGGGGTAAATAACGTTTTTGATGGTTATGTAAAACATTAGGTTTTCGTTTCAGACATTGTGGTGAAAGGTGTTATGCTTATAGCATCCAAACAGTGAAGTTATATAAAAACATAAAATGCTCCTTCTGGAAGGTTGCAGTATAAACTACTTTATTTCTTACAATCCAGAACTTTAACATGCAAGAACCAAAACCACAGAAAAAATGGGCTGCTTCGGATGGCAGAAAGTAACAGCTCAACCCATCTTACTTGAGGCTGGCTTTTTGCAGACTGATTGAAGAGAGAGGACTCCGATCACCTGCTTCCGTCAGAGCCCTTACCCTGCAAGCAGGACCCGGAAACCCCTTAGGATTTAAAGTGACAGTTTGTAATTTTTACACTGTATTCAAATACACTACAAATGTGCATAGATTTTTTTTTGCACAGGTTGTTAAACTTTCATTACAATTTTTCACAACTAAAAAACTGATGGTAATGTTAGGATCTCTTTTCCTTGTCACACTGGCCAACACAATGAACACTGATGTCCCATTTGGGTGAAGATTCTCAATCTTGAACTTCTATTTTTTAATTTGGAAGCTTCTTCTCAGGAGTTTTCCTGATCAGTGTTTAAAGAAAAGTTGTCCATGTACACTTCATAGGGTTTTCTTCATGACAACTGGAAAATATGGATCAAGGGAACTTGTCAAGTGCAAAAACGCTTTTGATTCAACATGTCCTATACGGTAGGGAAGGATAGTTGAGGTATCTGATTGAGGTCACTGTGGTTACATTCACGTTTTTTTTTGGTCTTGTTTTTAAGTTAAAAGTATTGTAAGGTCAATAACAAGTGGAGATAATTCAGGGGTTAGCACTCTTACACTTCACTCCAACAGGTTATATACTCTCTTGGGGTCTGTCTACATGGGAAAGTTTCACTAGTTATACCAATATAATTATACTGATATAGTTAAACGAATACTGGTATAACCCCCCCGTGTGGACACACCTATTTTGGAATAAGAGTAGCTTTCTTTGATTTAGCTTGAACCCCTTCCAAAGTAATATAAGATAAACTGAAAAAAGCCACACTTATTCTGAAACAGGAGTGTCCACATGGTGACATTATAGTGGTACAATAATATCAGTGTATGTTCATACCTTAACTTATCCCAATGTATCTTTCCTGTGTGCTCATTACTTTCTCTCTCTCTTGAAAGTACTGAAGATACACATGTCTGAGTAAGGTGACAAACTCTACAGGGAAACAGAGGTTTCTCAAACTGTGATCTGTGGACAACTGGAGTCTGTGGAGGACTTGTTAGTGGCATACCACAGATAGGAATGTTCAAAGTCTATTGCAGTTTCACCCTCCCCACTCCTGCAGGCATGCTCTGCATTTGCCTCCCAGTCAGCTGCACAGTGGCCACTGCAGCCCGCTCCTGCCCGCATGTGACAGTTTTCAGTAGGGCTCCTTCCCCAGGACATTTATAAAAGCAACAAGGAAGATGGAAGAAATCTGGGCAGAAAACTGAAAAAAGCCTCAAAAGCCCTGGGAAAGGGCATATTCAGAACTTCAGTTCTGAGCAAGTGACAGTTGGATTTATCTATAGAGCTTTATATCTATCTATCTATATATACACACACACATGCAGATACAGCACTCTTATTACTATGAAAATAAAAGTAACGTGGTAATGTACCAAATTTACAGGCGTTGCATATCCTTTTCAGTGCTGTAACCATACACAGCTGTAAGTAAGTATGCATATCAAAAAAGACTGCGAAACATTTTGGCCCTTTTCTACATGTTTCTAGGTCTCCAGCACAGATCTGGGGCCAAAGTGCAGCAGCTAAGCATTTCCTGTGTGGGGGGCAGTACACAGTTGCAAAGATGCACCACCCCAGTGGGAACCCCAGAAGGCGTTCTGCTTCAAGAAGATACAGTGTAAAATTTTTTAAAGTGCCTAAGTGACTTAGGCAAAGTTACTAAGGTGCCTTTGTAAATTTTACCCATAACTCCTCCCAGAGCTTCCCTGTGCTCAGGAGGAGTGTGTTTATTGCACCATTCACCATTAGAAGGGTGAAGCATGTAATCATGTCTGACTGCCCAGCTTTGTTGTCCAATATCTCCAGTTCCTTCTATTTCTCCTCTCTTCTTTAACCACACCCCTTTCTATAATGGTTCTTTTCCCCTCAAACTTTGGGTGCATCCTGTAATAGTGTTGCCAGTCAACATAAGCTTATGCAGTCAACCAGTGTTCCCTCTAATTTTTCCCATGTGTATGTGCAGAATGATTTTTGTTAAGAGACACATCACCTCCATATTGGTGCACATAACAAAATTCATGTGGTGGGGGTGGGGCTGGGGCTGAGGGGTTTGGAGTGTGGGAGGGAGGCTCAGGGCTGGGGGAGAGGATGGGGTGCCGGGGGCGGGGCTGAGGGCTCCGGGGTGGGGCCGGGGATGAGGGGCTCAGGGCTGGGGCAGAGGATTGGGGTGTGTGAGGGCTCCAGCTGGGGTTGCGGGTTCTGGGATGGGGCCAGGGATGAGGGGTTTGGGATGCAGGCTGCCCGGGGGCTACGGCAGGGAGAGAGGACTCACCCCAGCTCTCTTTCCCCGCAGCAGCACCTGTGTGGCAGGTTTCCCCCTACCGTGGCAGGTTTGTGCTGGAGCCGGGAGAGCAACGCCTCTTCCCTGGCAAGGGCAAGTCCGGGACAGGTCCGTGCTGGGGGAGAGGCATCTTTCCCCGCCACAGCCCTGAGCCCCTGCATGGGGCTTAATAGGCAGCTGCGTGGCTGCACAGCTTAGAGGGAACTTAGCAGTCATTCCTCTGCACACAGTAAAGCTCTTTGAATGTGGCTTTGGATGAAGCCATCAGTGGAGAAGCCCAGAGGTGATGGTCCAGGGAGCTGTAGGCACAGATGTGCTTCTGGCCTTGGTGGATGCACCAAGTTATATGAGCTAATAGTATGAACTCCCTGTCTGTTCTGCAGGGGGTGGGGGTAAATCCCACCCCCAAATGGAACAACAGAATTGAAACGCCATAAGTCCATGATTCCTACATGGGTTTTTCCCCACTTAAGGGATAATATAGCCCATAGTCCCATATTTGGACCCCTCTTCACCAGATCTAGAGTTCAAAAAATTTCCAAGGAATGCATAGGGACTGGTTAGTTGCTTTCAAACATGCAGACAACTGTCAGCAACCTGCAATTAGTCTGACTTCCCGCAGAACTGGCTAGGGCTTGTTTTTTTTTTTTCCCTAAGTGTAGGTTACCTACTGAAATGTCATTCCTTGAATTAGATGTAAACAGTCGTGGCGCTTGTAAAGCTGACTGAATAACACCACTGAAGCTGCTATATCTGCATCAAGCAAGAAGGGCTTTTCCCTTGTACAAATGCACATTAAAAAGACTGTTGTTATAATTATTATTTAGTCTAACAAGTGGAGGAAGCAAGACACTAAGCTATTTTAAAAAACCGGCTTTTACCTAGATGATGACGAGAGTGTTTTGTGAAAGGTAATCTTGCATCTCAGTTGAAACCAGGTCAAGCCAGGGAAGGAAGCTTTTGTTTCCTCTTTCTGCTGATTAAGAGTCTAGTGGTCAAAGGGCAATTCTAAACAAGGGAAGAGATCTTTATCACCATCCTTGGAAAAATTCTCATTGTTGTCATGCTCCTTTTTTCTCCTGTAATCACCATTTGCAGATGAAAAACAGCAGTCAAAGAATGGTACCAGAACACCAGCAGTTCTATACAGAGATTATGCCGTTCTGCCTTATTGCTTTTAAGCCCTTTCAAATGTTTCTAATATTATTCAGTTATTAAATGGCATTTTAAAAGACAGCCCACAACTCTGTTCTCTTACTGAAGTAGCTTCTCTGCCAGTGGAGAAGCAACATAGAAACTCACGTATATATGAAGAGTCAGAGTGCAGATATAATCCACTAGTCAGTGGATGTTATATATTCTCCTCTGTGCCTAATCCACAAAGGATGTCTTCAGCTTATGCTTTTAGTTCTGGGGGTTCAATCCCCATTGTTTATCCTGACTACACTCACTAATCTACCCATTACAAGTGTTTTGGAAACTGCCTGGGGCCAGCCAGTTCCTTCCACTGCAAACCATAAGGACAGCTGAAGCGAGTGGTCACAAAAATCCCCCAAAATATTCGGAGAGGTTTGTAAATCTGGAATTCAAAATCCTACTAAGACAAATCTCTGATGATCACTATTCTGATAGAGAAATCCTAGCAATTTCCCAATCTGCTCCCACTTTCAAGCAAGGTCCTGTTTTCCTCACCATGCCTCTTGGGCTGCTCCATTCCCTGTCAGCAGGATCATCATGAGGAAAGTCATTAGAAAAGCCTTCCCCTCCTCATTCTTCTCCAAATAATGGATAGGCTGGTCAGACTCCTGACATGAAAACTGGTAGGGTTTGAGTAATGTGGCTACAAGATCCCTAACAGTATCCACCTGTGTTAAGCTATTGACAACGATAGGAAACTGCTGGGGGGATCTACAATTTAACCTGTCAGGACTCTGGTATACGTAGAGTGACCATATTTCCCAAAAGGAAAACAGGAAGCCCTGAGGCTAGCTCGAGGCTGTTCCCCCCGGGCGGGGCTGGCCTGGCCTGATCCACTTGTCCGAGCTCCTCCTCCCTCTGCGCAGAGCTGGCCTGAGCTGCTCGTCTAAGCACCCCCCATACCCCTCCCTGGGATGGCCCAAGCTGCTTGCCCTCATCCCCACGCGGGACTGACCTGAGCGGCTCGCCCGAGACCTGCTGCCCCTCCCTACATGGGGCTGCTTGTTTGAGCCCTGCCTGCCCCCCACCTCGGCCTTCCCTCCCAACTCTGTACTGGGCTGGCATCACCACTTGTCCCTCTGCATCCCACTTTTGCCAAAAAAGTCAGGACGCCCGGGACAGGGCTTAAAAAAGGGACCATCCTGGCCAAAATGGGATGTATGGTCACCCTAAGTATATGTCTTTTGACTTGCCCATCTGTCTCCCCATAGGATATGAACAACTAATCTCACATGGAGGACACTAGATGCTTCAGTGTCATTTTTATCTAGATTCAGGCATGACCTGGTTTTAAACTACCTATAGTTGCAAAGTCTTAATTTCAAGGTACCAGGCCACTTTTTTTGACCTGACTGTTGGTGTCTTCCCCCAAGCTCCCCTTTAGAAGGAGGTTTGCTCTATAGAGACATCTACCCAATATAAAGTAATGCTGCATGTATTAGTATTATGTTATGTTGCACGCTAAAGTTGGGGGAGGTCCCACATGGTCTGATACCCCATCCAGTCCCACATGGTCTGATACTCACGGTGTACCCACAGAGGGTTTACTGCAAGGTCAGGTTGCAGTGGAGTTTAGTTGGGCTCCTCAAGCCCAGATCCAGCTGCTCTGGACTCCCTCTACTCAAGGAGTAGAAAGGAGGATCAGGCTCCATGATAGGAAGTTAATGTAGGCTGGTCCACATCGTGGTGATGCTTTGGCTAAAACTCCTGCGCCGCTCCAAACCAGCTGCCCAATACACCGGAGAAGCCCTAATGAAGCCTGTAGTGAACTGCAATGCCTTCTATTGCTCTCTCTGCTAGAAGCAAGACTCCCTCTCAGGAGATTTAAGGGATGTCAACTTGTATCATTTGTAAGTGGATTATATTCAAACTTGGTGCTGTAATTCTAAGAGGAATGATTCCTTTCCTCCATGCCCCTCATTTAACTTGTAGTCTTTTTGTAAGTTAAACTGCTTGAGCGGGATTGCTAGGGCTGCCTTAAAATAGCATGAGAATTTTGTAGTCTATAAGAGAGCAGGAGAATTGATTGTGTCAGTGAAGCATGGGACAGCGCTTAACTGGCCCAGAAGCATGGTTTGTGTACTACAGATGAAGAGGACTTAAAAAAAAACCCTAATGCTTAACATGAGAGGAAATTGTACTGGCTTTTTATCAAATGGGGAGTGATAAATCTCTAGGAGCCAGTGGTACTAAATAATGAAATTAATCAAGAATACTGGAGAAGATCCAGTAGAAAGCCTGAAGAGAAGATATTTGTGATGCATTCTTACCTTCCAATAGTGCTTTCTCTATAGGTACAATAATTTTATATCAGAGCTGGCACTGGATACTTTAGTAACTGTACTGATTTCTCAGTACCATTCTTCTGCCTGTTCCACTACACAGACTCACACACCCAAGCAGATGATGTGGGCTATAAACATTTTAAAAAGTCCTTGGTAATTTGCTAGTAATAGCATACTTTGTGGGCAAAAATTAAATGAATGAAGGTCTCAATTTTGCAATGCAATATGTACTCTACACATGAAGAATGGTGATGAGGGCCATTGAAGCACCTAAATCAAGCCAAGCTGGGAAGCTGTATGTGTAACCCAGATGTTTTGTACTGCAGCATTTGACTTTATTTCTCACGGGGAGGAGAAGAGAAGCAGTGGGGTGGACACATGGATCTTAGCTGGATAGTCTGTGTCTCTGCACACATGCAGAGAGCAGGGCAGGGCAACTCCATTAGAAGGACCCAGAAACATCCAGAACAGGGTATGGCAGTTCTACGCATGCACAGTAGCTGTTTCTGAGGCTGTATAGTTCTAATTGTTGGCAAGTTGGCAACCCACCTGGCAGGTCACACCCTTTTAGAGCTGAGCCAATCAGAATGCAAGGGGGGAAAGGTTATGAATACAGAAATAAAAGACAGTCTTTCTTGTCCCTATGGACTCAGTGGCTGATCAACACAAGACCAAGATGTGTCAATTTTGAGGGCTGGGTCCCACTGTCTGTACCACTTTGGATACAACTTAGTGCTATTCGAATTTTATTTACTAGGGAATCCCTTCATTATGATAATGTTTGGTCCACTGTGATGTGTTTTTATGGACCGAGAGGTAGAGCTGAGGCATTTGTTACCCTTAGAAGCTCCTGAATCTGTGGAACTTGCATTTAGCTATCAGCTAACTGTGTAAATGGGGATTCTATCTCAGTTAAAGAGCGAGAACAGAGCAGCAGTTAATGAGGTGAGGGTGTGTGAATTCTTGCCTGAATTAGCTGGGCTTGTGGGAGAAGATGGTAGTTTATAGAGTGAGAGTCTTGTAGAGATCCAGGGAATGGATATTTTATATGCTGATCCCAATCCCTGCACCACTTTGGATACAGGCTACAGACTTCTGTTTCACCAGCAAATGAGAAGAACAGTCAGCTACTAACTCAAGGGCTGGAATGCTGCTATCTGTGGAGATCCAGCCTGTTTGTTTGCTGACAGGGTTCTGAAGTCTTTGGAAGGACTGAGATGCTGCCATTTTTCAGTCTCTGAAGAGTTCACATCAGGGGCATTGGAAAAGGGAGGGAGGTGCCAGGGGGTCATGGCCCTTCCCAATTTTAAAAGTGGGAGGCTATGCCCTTCTACTTTTTACTGGCTGTAAGGGCAAACAACTGGGACGGGGGAGGGTAGGGGGTGGACAAGAGTGAGAGGGAGTCTTGGGGGGAGGAGGGGCAGTGCTGGAGCAGGGCCTCGGGGGAAGGGGCGATGTGAGGGTGGGGACTTGGGGAGGTGGGGTGGCGTGAGGGTGGGGGCTCGGGGAGGAGGGGCGGTGAGATAGCGGGGATTCAGGAGGAAGGGGAGGCATGGGAGGGCAGGGCCACAGTTTGGGCATCGGTGGGCCCCCCACTTCTAGGGACCTACTGCCACTCCTGATTCATGTGACGCACATGTACTATGGACATACTATAAAGAGTGAGAAATCGGCTCTGAGAAAAGATCACCGGGGATGTGTTTTTATGTGTGGGCTTAAATATAGAAAATGTTACTCTGAAATCTTAAATTTGAATGTTTGTAACAGAAGGAAAAGGGAGGAACTCTGCATAAGGAACACTAGTTGATTTATTGTCTAATAGCTTTGCTTTATAAGATATTTATAGTAATCTAAATATTATTTACAGTAAAATGTACTACCTGCAGTGGTTTTTTTGAAAGCAAATATTAAGTAAGTGTATGGTGCTCTCTCTTTGAAATTGACTGCGGATTAATAACATCCATTTATGAAGATTTTACATACAAAAGCCTTGAGGTTAACTCTGTGTAATGCTTTTTGAAAACTCCTGTAAAGACAGTGCTTCTGCTGAGGTGCAGAAAGGAGGGGCGTGTATAATTATACAGAATATTGCCTGAGCATCCTCATATTGCCATCGAGGGCACCACTCTAGGAGTTAGAAGATAGTTCAGGCCAGAGGCGGATTAAGGTCTTCTGGGGCCCTGGGCCATAGCAGGTGGAGGGGCCCCAGGCGCCAGAACTGTGGCCCCCCCACCCCTTCTGCCCATGGCTCTGCCCCCGTTCTGCTTCTTCCGTCTGTGGCCTCACCCATGGCCCTTCCCCCGTTCTGCCCCTTCCCCATTCCGCCCCCTATTGTGGCCCTGCCCCTGTTCACCTCTTTCTGTTCTCCCCCTTCACACTGCAGCCCCAAGATCAGATAAAGCTTTGTCCCCCCCAACCACAGCCCCGGGGCTGCAGTGGGGAGAGAGACTTCCTCCAGCCCTGAGGCCACGGCAGGGAGCAAGAACTCCTCCAATGCTGGGGCTGCAGCCGGGGTCTGGGTGCTGGTGCTTCCCCCGCCCTGCCCGGCTCTGCTGCTGGGGACTGGGGTCGGGGCGTTGGGCTGCCTCTTGGCTTCTGCCAGGATTAACCAAGGAATTGCCATACTGGATCACACCAGCAGTCCATCTAGTCCAGTCTCTGACAGTGGCCAGGTAAGATGCTTCAGAGGAAGGTAGAAGAAATCCCATAGTGGACATTTATGAACACCTGCACAGTGGAGAAATTTTTTCCTAATTCCTGTGAGTTGGAGGGTGGTTTATGCCCTGGAGCATGCACATTTACATCCTATCTAATTCAAGGTCACTCCACTGGGTTTTTAATTCTGCAGCAGGGGAGGGAGGCGGAAATAAGCATCACCATCCCCCAAAAAGCAACTTCTAGGGACTTAGGGAGTTTTTTGGACTGTGTTTCATAGCATCATAGCTCTAAGGTTGCATGTATGGAAGCTGTTCTGCACTATCAACACTATAGAACAGCTCTTGGGAGATGAAGTAAAGAAAATATCCTCCAAATGAAAACACAGTGTTATTTATTGAAGGTAGAATTGGGTGGGAGTATGGCACTAACACTTTACAAAAAGTGCTATGGGATTTTTTGTTGATAAGTGATCTGGATCTTTGTTTGTAATATGTACATCTCTAAAAGATGAGCTGCCAGTACTCCCTGACAATATGTTGAGACCTTGGATCAATATTGATTTAGAAGAAGGCAATTCCGTTCTGCACCTTTGGGGCCAATTAGATCCCCGGTGTAACGCCATTAACGTCACCAGTGATTAATGTTTCCTGGTTTTATGTTAGTCATTATTTGCTCAAAAGACAGCAAAACCAAACTTGCCACAACATCCCCCGCTGCACCCACTATAGAGCG
Organism: Malaclemys terrapin pileata; assembly: GCF_027887155.1. Classification (NCBI taxonomy): domain Eukaryota; kingdom Metazoa; phylum Chordata; order Testudines; family Emydidae; genus Malaclemys; species Malaclemys terrapin. The sequence goes on along the minus strand of NC_071506.1, from coordinate 151,763,201 downwards.
CTACCATTCTATCTGGTAGTATTTCATGCTCATTTTGCACAGCTGTAAATGCCATCATGAAGTGCAGCACAGTGGAGAATCAAGACCCCTGTGTTTTCATGGTTAATATTTTATGTCTTTTGTGCAGTCGACACTTTGCCAGAGAGATGCCATTGGTGACTCTGGGTCATTTACAATTATTCGTTTCCTCGGTGATTTGATTACTTCAGTGTCTAGTTTTATTACTTGCTAATCTTTAAGATTGTATAAAATCTCTCTGTGCTAAATAAATGACAAATGAGAGGGAGCTATAACCCTCACATTCCAGTTTGAACCAAACTGGAGAGAAAGGAAGGGGATTAGCTCTCATTGAATGTGGACCTCAGAGGATAACTGGATTTAAAGACTATACAATGCGACTCAGTTCGTTGAATCCCTCAACTTGTACTTATTTCCCCTTTCTTTTATTAACTGCAAGTAGGTCTAGAGCACAGCAGAGGTAGAATAGGACAAAAGAATCACAGTTAAAGTAAGGGAAAAGGGGCCTAGCATTCATGACTTACACAAAATAGTATAGGGATAAGTCTAATGAGTTGCACAGTTGGTCTCTTTATCCAGATTCTAACTTTACTAAGTTTGGGTAGAGCTTTTCGCCAGGGGTTTGATTTGGTTCAGAACTGTGCTAGGGATGAGCCACAAAGTTTGGATGCAAACTTTCCTACCCAGTTCAGAAATGTTTGGATCTAGGCTTTTAGTCTGTCTCTCTCTCTGTAGGAGATCAAAGGACCACGGGATAATAAATTAAGAAACCTCCATTAAAGGGAAAGAAGACTGAAAAAATCTGGGAATGTCTTGTTGTTTAAGGGCCCGATCATGCACGTGAGTACTAATTACTCATGGCAGTAGTCCCACTTTGTAATAGGACCAATGTTACTTGCATGAGGAAGAATTTGTAAGATCAGGTCCTAGGATGATACAATTCAAGTAAGTAAATGATAAATTAATTCATAGGGTCTGTGTGACTCCAGCTAGTATGGTTACATTCTCCAAAGAGGGTATCACATGGCTGTAAGAAGTCTGGAAGGTGTTTTCTGAAGCTGATTATGTTGGACTGCAGAGTGGTGAAAGATTTTTGCATTTAGGATTATATCAGAATTTTGGGGGGAAGTTACTGCACTAAGCCCATAATCAGAGATCTTACTTAGGAGGAAAGAAGAGAAATTGACTAAGGGCTTGTCTACACTGGCAATTTACAGCGCTGCAACTTTCTTGCTCTGGGGTGTGAACCCGCCCCCCCCCGTCCCCCCGAGCGCAGCAAGTTTCAGCGCTGTAAAGCACTAGTGTAAACAGTGCACCAGTGGTAGCAACGCCTCTCGTGGAGGTGGATTTTTTTAGAGCGCTGGGAGAGCTCTCTCCAGCACTCTGCCATGACTACACAAGCCACGTTAAAGCACTGCCGTGGCAGCGCTTTAGCGTTGCCAGTGTAGTCTAGCCATAAGAAACTTGAGTGACACTACACCTCATAGTCTGCGCAGTGATATTATGATATGATTATGGCATAATTATGATGATTTTGTACAAGTTGGGTCATGTGAGGTGTCATTGAAATAGCTGATTTGCGGAATATGATTATCCTATTTGTATGTATGTATCATTTTTTATCTGAAGTTATGAATATTGACTATGTATTTGTATTTCAAATATAGTTACACCTGGGCGACACCCAATAGGCAAAATGTTTCTAGTCTAGATAGCTGGCTGTGAAGGGCCTATTCAAGGTGATGGGACATTAGGAAAAACCCTATTGTTTTTCCTAATGGCCCATCACCTGGAATAGGAGAAGTTTATCTGCCACCTAGTAAGCCTTTCTGAGAATGCTCCAGACATCCTGTAAGTAATGGCTGCTATGACTCAGCAAGGTATGCAAGGACATGTGACCAGGCCATATGACTCTGGACTCCATTTTGGGATGTCTGTATTTTTCCACAAACTGGTCTGGGAACCAAGTTTAAAACAAAGGGCTCCCACCAGATGCTAAAGCTATATAAGGCAGGGAGTGACATCATATGTTGTTCTTCACTCCCCACACGAGAAAACTCCTGGAAACACCTAAGGAACAAAAAGACTGAACTGGGGAAAGTGCTGGACCCAGGCTAAAGGGATTTCTAGCCTCTGTATGAAAACCTGGGGAATCCCAAGCTGCAAAGCAAGTGCAGCTTGGGCCTTGAGAATCCGCAAGCCTGCTTGTATCATCAGTCAGGGTGAAAATTTGCTAATTCATATTCTATCTTTCTAGTATTTTAGGCTTAGTTTGCGTTTTTGTTTATTTACTAGGTAATCTGCTTTGATCTGTTTGCTATCACTGACAATCACTTAAAATCTATCTTTTAGTAGTTAATCAACTTGTTTTATGTTTTATTCTAAACTAGTAAGTTTGGAGTGAAGTGCTTGGGACTCTTAGCTCAAGGGGGAGGAGCTGTTGCATTTCCTCTCCACATTGAGGGAGGGGTGAACTCTATGATCTTAAGCTGTACAGTTCCCTGTGCAGCGCAAGATGGTATAATTTGGGTTTTTTATTCCAGAGGGGGTATGTGTCTGGGGAGTTGGGGGTTAACTTAGCTGTAGCCTCTCTATTGTTGGTTCATTCAGTGGCTGGTCAGAGAGCCTGTATGTAACTGCAGCTGGGTGTGTCACTACCTGCGGAATGCTTGTGGAAGTGTAAGATCAGGAGCGGGTCTGCAGCTTGTCACAGCAGCACAGTGTGAGAGGGAGCCCAGGCTAGTGAGTCAGAGGGCTCAGTGGCACCCCAGTTCCAGGTGGCACCCCGGGGGGAACCCACCACACCCTGTTTTGGGGGCTAACTGTGCTACAGTATGATATGCTATGACAGAAAGGGGGCAACCACCCTGCAAGTGAAGAAAGGATAACAGTTTTAGCTGGTTAGATTAGGAGCAAAGGTTTTATACACACCTGAGAGATGGAATTTTCAAAATGCTTAGTTTTATCCTCTTTCTGCTGCCTCTTAAACCAGTGGTATGCAGAATTAGGTCAATGCCAATAGCTTTTAAAGATCCCAGTCTTCATTGTGTATTTGTAGAAGGTTTAAAGCAGGATGTGGCAGCCAACATAAATAAAATTAAATCCACAAAAATAAAATCATCTCTGCAAGTGTGAAAAAAGAAAAACAAATGAGGCCAATACAATGTGACCATCCATTAGACACAGTTAAAAATAAAAACTAACCATGCTACATATTTTCATCCTTATGGGAAAATCCTATAGAATTTAATGCAGATAAATCAGTAGGGTTCTATAGAAAATCCTCTTTAAATCAAACACAGTTTAATAGAAAATGGTAGCCTCTCTGTAGGGATTTAAAAAAAAAAACAATAGAATTTCAGATGGGGGAGATAATGATTAAATTTTATAGGATGGTTCAAAACCCAACAAATGTTATATTCTATAAGAGTCTACATTACTAGTCCTCAAGAGGAGTCTTTTCTTCTTCTTTCTGGGGTCAGCTTCAACATAACTCATATTTTGATTGTTCCCCCTGATCAAAGTAGATAGAATACTGTTTTTTGCATCATACTGTTGTAAGAGATGGCTTTTCTTTTGTAGATAGATGAATCTACAAAAGAAGAGTAGTTATAGTGCAGTGTTTTTCAAACCATGGGTCATGACCCAGTACTGGGTCGCGGCATGTCAGGCACTGGGTCGCCTTGCTCTGGTCAGCACCACTGACCAGGACGTTAAAAGTCCCGTCGGCGGTGCTGCCCAGCTAAGGCAGGCTAGTGCCTACCTGTTCTGACACTGCGCTGTGCCCTGGAAGCGGCCAGCAGTGGGTCCGGCTTCTAGACAGGGGGGCCACGGGGCTCTGCGCGCTGCCCCTGCCCTGAGACTGGAAACCGGCCAATGGGAGCTCAGGGGGTGGTGCCTGCAGGCGAGAGTCGCGCGAAGCTGCTTGTACGCCTCTGCCTAGGAGACAGACCTGCTGCTGGCTGCTTATGGGGTGCAGCGCGGTCAATGGTGCCAGGACAGGCAGGAAGCCTGTCTCTGCACCCCGGCTACGCTGCTGACCGGGAGCCACTAGAGGTAATTCCATACCCCAACCCTGCGCCCCAATCCCCTGCCACAGCCCTGAACCCCACCAAACCTGGAACCCCTTCCTGCACCCCAAACTCCCCAGTCCCACCCCCACCCCAGAGCTTGCACCCCCAGCCCAGAGTCCTGACCTCCTCCCGAACCCAACTCCCCTGCCCCAGCCCTGAGCCTCCCCCAAACCCAGGCTCCTCCTGCACCCCAAACCCCTCATTCCTAGCCCCACCCAGAGCCCTGACCCCCTCCCACACCCCAACCCTCTGGTCCAGCCCAGAGCCCCCTCCCACACCTTGAACCCCTCATTCCCAGCCCTACCTAGCCCTCATCCCCGCACCTCAACCCTCTGCCCCAGCCCTGAGCCCCTCCCACTCCCCGAACCCCTTATCCCCAGCTCCGTTGGGTCGCGGGCATCAACAATTTTCTTCAACTGCGTCCCCAGAAAAAACATTTGAAAACCACTGCTGTAGAGCATGGGATGATAAGATACAGCAATAACAGCAAAAAATAATATTGACTCCATTTAGTGGTGTAGTCTGAAGCTAGTGGTCCAAGGTTAAACAAGCTGATGCAGCTTACATTACAACTTTTTCAGAATAGCTTTTAATATCCAAAATTGGAAACTTTTTGATGGAAATTGGTGTAACTACATTATTCACACAGATATAAACATACGGTACAACACAGTAATATAACATACTTACTAGGTTTCTTTGTCCTGACCTCAATTACTCTTTTCCTTTCCTGGTAATTTGATCTTCACCAATACAAACTGACATTGTTTTGCATTCCGTAGCTTCGTGGACACATGCTTCAGCTGTACATTATTTTGACCTTTCTCCTATCATAGTGTAATTTCTATTAGCTAATTTAGCTAAATACTGTTGATCAGCAAAACAAACTCAGGAAAAACACGTTTGCCCCATTACCTATTGACCAATAGTTGTCCTTCAATTTCCAAGAGTGACACTGTAGAAAGTAGTACTTCTGGGGATTTTGTTATGGCATCAGCCTCCAGTTTGCTTCACTGTGACATGATCCAGATGGTTCCTCTGGGAAGGGAATTTCAGCAGGATGGTTTGTTTTAAAAGCGAGAAGTGATGACAAGCAGATAGTTTAACGGCAGCCGTCTCGACTTTACTCACATCTTAAACAAACTAATCCTCATGTGGATGTCAGCCTAGAACTGGTCAATCACTAGTTTCTTTGGGGCCATTGAGGAGAAGTATGTCTTAGGGAGGTAAGATTTCTGACCACTGGATGTCAGACCAGGTTTAGGCTTCATACCTGCTGGGAGTCCTGGTGGCTCCAACCTCATCCCTGCCCTTTATGGAAACATAGGTTCCCCAAAGGCCAAAAGCTACCAGGGGAGAGCTAGCACATATGAGAAGGGTAGGGGGTGGAATATAAGGACTGGCACAGTGGCCACAATATTTCCATACAGAAAGGTGAGGCTAACACCAGAGGAGAGACTTGTGACTCTGCCTGCTCATGGTTGGGTGGGTGAATGGTTACTTCCAGTGCTGCAGGGAGAGGTCTGTAAGTGGGTGGATGGGGGAACAAGACTGGGGGGAGGTAGAGCTCATGTTGAGGAAGGGAAGGTCTAGAGGTACGCAGTTGAGTATACTTGTTATCATAACTTCCAGCTCAATGAGGCTTGGATAAGAATCCAAACCTGTGATGATCTGAATGGAATTGCCAGACTGTGTGAGGTTTGTTCACAACTAAATATGTCAAAACCTACAGCTCTGATTAATTTTTTTTCTTTACACTGTGATGTCTTTGCTATAGAGTTGCATGATCAATGTAATTGTGTCTCTTTTATATCTTAAATTTCCATTTAAATCTTGTATGTGTCCCTCACAGTGTCATTTTTCTAGACTTCCACTGACTTCACCATGGGAATTTTTTGATGGTGCTAGACCTTATTCGAGTGAATGCTGAATTGGCATAGTGAAAAATGTTATGAAAAATTAGTCCTTTTTCTGTGTAAAGATGGGCCAAACCAAACCCTGTGGTCTGAAAAGCCCTGCATGTTGAAGTATTCGGGATTCAACCTTCCTAGTTGGTCCTTCTCTCTAATAGGCAGCACCAGAACTCCAGATCCCAAACAGCACTGAACTTTTTGTAAGCTGGGATCCAGATCTTAATCCAAATTTTGCAGCTTGGGTCCATCTCCAAAATATTTGGCCCAAATGTTATGCTCTCTGGAGAGGAGGTCTGTGGCTTCAAGACAGATCAGCAGGACGGTCAGGCTAGTGTAGTGGTGTGGATGGCTGTTCAGAAGTCATATAGTCAGCACATGCGGAAGCTCATGCAAATGAATTCCCAATCCCTTCTCCACTAGGAGTTTGCAGATATTGTTCCCCTTTGCCTCACATTCAAGGACCTTTAGAGACTACTGCTGCCCAGGGACTGCTGTAGCTGCCAGTCAGACCCACCCGTAAAGGGGCGGAGAAACTGAGTCAAAGTCCACTAAAAAAGTCTAGTGTTCAGGTGGGATTATGTATGCTTCTGATTAATCAGGAATGGGAGAAATAATTAAGATGACGAGGTCCTGTGCCTCCAGGGAGGGGGCCACAGCAGGTTTATCACTCAGCAAGGGAGACCCTGCAGTCATGCAGGCAAAACCAGACTTTGGGCCCGATGGCTCTAAGCACCAGTCTGATTTGAGAAGAACTGGAAGTCTGAAAATTGACTATATCCTCAATCTTCTAAAGGGTTTCTAGCCTTCTTCCTTGTGAAGATATCTTTTAAAATGTAAACCAATATAAACCCATCACTAGGATTGAAGAGAACAAGCTTTACCTCTGCAGCCAGAAATCATGTCACTCACCACCCTCTCCCCCTAATCCTTAGCCCAGGCTTGTACGCCATGCTGTGATAATGGTGGAATCACATAGGCTAAGACCTTTATCTTGCACAACCTCTGTGGCATCCAATCCATTTTGAATAAAATATTTTGTTGTATCAGTATCATCCAAGATTTACAGAGGCATTTTTAACACTATATAATATGCTTTGCCACTGAGATTCTTTTAAGGGCCATGTGACAGGGGTGTGACTTACCACTGTGGTACCTCCTGCTGGCTCTTGCCAATCAGCTCCACAGGTTGGTACGCTGTCACTTCTGCTCCAGGATCCATGTCACCCCTAGGACTGTGGCATCCTCTTCATGACACAGCCCTCCGGCCATGTCACAGTCTGTTCTCCCCACTTCCGGGGGAACTGCAGTCTGCTGTCCAGCCATTTCCCTCAGTGGCAACTGCTGCCAATTGTCTGGCCACTTTCTCAGTGGCAAGGGTTGGGAGAAGAACCAGGCCCGCCTACTACTCCAGGTCCCAGTCCAGAGACCCTGTAAATGGCCACCATCCCCTTCAACTCCTCAGTTTATTTCCCTGGGCCACTTCCCCCCAGCACCCTCTTTGCTCTTGCCTCAGGTTCTCAGCCTGTGAATCCTTGCAGCCACCCAGGAGCAGTCTTTAGCTCCCCCTGGTCCCTGCTGGCAGCACTGCTCTGACCAGGGTGCTGGCACTCCTTTCTCCTGCTAGGAGCCTGCATTTCCCTTCTTGAGTTCCAGGCAACTACTGAACAAGGCCGTCCTTAGGCATACGCAATATACGCGGCTGCGTAGGGCACCCGAAAATTTGGGGCACCCCTGGGTCTTAGTGTCCCCCCTCCTGCCTCTTCCTATCCCTGTTCTGACCCTTCCTGCAGGCTTCCACAGCTGGCTGCTGCAGCCTGGTGAGTCTTCCTCTGGAGGGGATCTAGTAACTTAAAAGTGAAAAAGCCTCCAGCCTGCCAGGCCTATTAGCACAACACTGAAACTGTTAAAGAGCCAATCAAGGGGTAATGAAACCATTTAACAGGCATTTGCCAACTCCCAGGTATCTACTGTCAGTTTCTGAATTTTCTGACAAAAACAGTTGTGCATGACTGTAATATTTACTCAGAACATGTTAGTCTACAGGACCTTAGTATAAAATTTGCTTCAAAAATATTTTATTAATGTGTTTTTTTTAATTTAATGGAGATATCCTATCTCCTAGAACTGGAAGGGACCTTGAAAGGTCATTGAGTCCAGCCCCCTGCCTTCACTAGCAGGACCAAGTACTGATTTTGCCCCAGATCCCTAAGTGGCCCGTTCAAAGATTGAACTCACAACCCTGGGTTTAGCAGGCCAACGCTCAAACCACTGAGCCATCCCTCCCCCTAAAGATTATAAAGTCGCATCTCTAAAAAATTCTTGCACAGATTTTTAGATGCACAATCTGAGTATTCATCTTTAGCCTTAAATGCTTGGCTCTTCAGACATATAGTTTTTAAAATAAATTCTTCAAAAGACCACCCTTATCTAAAATACAAATTTTAATTTTAATTACTATAGTACAAAAAACTTGCTTCCAAAGTCTTCCTTTCTATCCCTTTCTCCCTTCACTCCCCTCTTGAAGAGAGCCCTTAAAAGGACAGCATCCCTTTCTTCCACATAGTTGGACAAACAAGTTTGCCTTTCTTTACTTCTGACTATTTGATGAACTAGTTTTAAGAGAACCCTCCAGCAAAATCAGTACTCTAGTAAGATATAAAATCCTTTGTTATGCCTAAAATCTTTGGCAACATATTTTTTAAAGCTGGTGAAATTTCATAAACATGTCTATTGTTATGGAGATCACACAAAATAAATTAGTGTTCCCTTTTTCTAAAAGCAATGAGCATTGTTATGAACACACTAAACTTCTGTGACTGATTAATTTAAAATAATGTCTTTGTTTCACTGAGTTAAATAGGTAATAATCTGGAATGATTACTTTATGAAGGTTTAAAATATTTCCATTTAAAATATAAAATTGTTGAGTCTGAACTTTTGATGAGCTTAAACTTAACCCAGACTTGATGTCTCTGTCTGAACTTTTAATCAAAGCTCTGACCTGCGAACTACTCATGACACCCCCCTCCCCTTAAGTAGTCATCTCCCCTTTTCTCTTTCTGAATTTACATTTTAACCTGTTTTATCCTGTAGAATCTTGATTGATTATACATGACCATTATGATCTGTTAATCACTTTGTTTACTTCTGTGTATAAATATTGATGCTCACCCCTAATAAACTTGCCACACTTACTCTGAAGCTTTTCAAGCTAAGGATAGTGTGAGCCCGTTGATCAACGAATTGGTGTCTGGTCTCTGACAGATTGTGAGCCCATACCAACTCCGCACGAACTCGGGTGCTGGAGAGGTGAGTGAGGACTTGCTTTTTTACCTAACAATTTGGGGGCTCGTCCGGGATTTCCTTCTGGTGCGGTGCCTCTGTCCAGTGGTCAGACCACTCATATACGAATTGGCAGGCGCCACGGGAGATTTCTCCCAGCCAATTCAATATTGAGGGGTCGTGTACTGGACAGCAGGGTAAACGCCAGTTGGAGGGCTCCTGTCAGACACCATGGGTCAAGGGACTAACGTGCCTCTTGAGAGTCCATTGGGGATTGTAAATAAGTTATGGAACGAAGGGAAACTCCCAGTACAGACAAGAATGTCTAGGAGGAAGTTGTACACACTGTGTGTAAGGAATTGGACTGGGAATACCGCGGTATTGGCCAACCCGGAGATGAGGTGGCCTTCGTATGGCTCTTTCGAACAGGCTGCCTTAAGAGGAGTAAGGAGCCAGATCGAAAAAGACCATCCGGGACAGTTATGTTACTGGTTTTGTTGGGACACAGCAGCAGAGCTGTGGAAATCTTTAAAAATTATGGCAGTCAGGTATTCTCCCGAGAGTGAACCCCCTCCATGTTATTTCGATGAAGGGTGTAAACCACGGCGTGTTTTGACTCGTCAGTTGGTCCCCACTGCACCTGCCCCTATTCCTCCGCAGGGGGACTCTCTCCAGGGCGCAGAGGGGAATCTGCAGGACTCCAGATCGGAATCTCTGCAGAGGGATAAGGGGGAAATGGAAGGGCACACCTCGGGAGGAGTAATTACTAGGCAAAAGATCAAGCAGATGCAGCAGGTTGCATACCCCTCCCCTGGGGACGCCCAGAGGGTCCAGTTGCATCCGCAGATACTTACACCAGGGACGAATACACCCCTGCACCACCAGCTCAGCCCGTTCCCCAGGCCTGGATCAACTACGGGCAACAGCAGCACCTGCAGCAAACTCAGCCTCCTCAATGACGGTACCCCGGGGGCGAAGGCAAACAATGTGATGGTCTTATTTCCTTAATGTCTTTAGCCGGCTCCTTCCTCACTTTCTCCCCTCCCAGCAAAGAGCCTCATCTAACCCTTTCAGTCCAGGGACTGCCTGTCTCCTTCCTCAATGATACTGGAGCTACTTTCTCTCTTTTAAATCATGCCCCCTCTCCCTGGCTATCCTCTGAGGTTAAAACTGCAACTGGGGTGGAGGGCAACCCACAGTCTCTGGGACTCACTTTGCCTCTAAATGTTATTTATGCTGATAAATGTTTTTCTCACCATTTTCTTTTTTCCCCAGCTTGTCTGATCCCTTTGATGGGCCGGGATTTACTCTGTAAGCTTGAGGCTACTTTAACCTGCACTCCTGAAGGGGTAGGATTATTGATGACAGTGTTAGGAGATTCGGCCCCAACTCAGGGTAATTGGGAAACCCCCCCCTCTCTCTCCCCTGACCTCACTGATTTGCCTTTAACCCTCTGGGGAATTTCTGACACTGATGTTGGCCTGCTCCTTTCAGCAGAGCCAGTAAGGATTCAAGTGAAACCCTCCTTAACCCCCCCGTCAGTCCCTCAATACCCCCTGTCGTTGGAAGCCCGGGAGGGCATCCGCCCCATTATCGAGGGATTCATTGCACAAAAGCTAGTCCGCCCTCAGCGCACCCCCTGTAACACCCCTATACTGCCTGTCAAAAAGCCTCCTAAAAAGGATGGAGACCCTATTCGTTGGCGCTTTGTACAGGATCTACGGGTTGTTAATCAGTATGTGGTCCCTCTTCATGCAGTAGTTCCTGATCCAGCTACTATCATCAGCCAAATCCCCTGGGATGCTGAGTGGTTCACTGTTATTGACTTAAAATCAGCTTTTTTCAGCATTCCTGTGCACCCAGACTCTCAGTATCTCTTTGGTTTCACCTGGGAGGGACAAAGTTATGTCTGGCAACGACTTCCTCAAGGCTACAGAGACAGCCCCACGATTTTCAGCCAATGCCTCCGCCACGACTTGGAAGGCTTCACCAGTCCGCAGGGATCCACATTAGTCCTATATGTAGATGACATCTTATTAGGTAATCGCGAAGAAGCTGCCCTCCGCATCGATGGTAAGGCACTTTTATTATACCTACACACCAGAGGCCACAAGATAGACCCTAACAAGATTCAGTGGGTCTCACAGAAGGTCCGATATCTGGGCTTCCTGTTAACCCCAGAGGGGAGACAAAGGGACCCAGTCCGCATAAAGACTATCCAAAACTGCCCTCTGCCAAACACCAAGAAACAACTTCGAGGTTTCTTAGGATTAATTGGCTTCTGTCGCCCCTGGTTACCGTCCTGCGGGGAGTTAAGCAAACCGCTCCACCGACTCACTGCTAACCTTGCTCCTGACCCTTTGCAGTGGTCCCCGGACACAATCCAAGCCTTTCAGTTACTCAAGGACAGTGTGGCCTCCTCCATGTCTCCGCCCCCCCAATTATAGCAAACCCTTTCACCTTTTTGTCCACGAGAGGGGCGGAATTGCTAGTGGCGTCCTTACCCAGCTGAGCGGGCCCCACCATTTCCCGCTTGCTTTTTACTCTCAGCAGATCGACCCTGTCGCTCAGGGAACCCCATCCTGCACCCGGACTCTGGCAGCAGCCGCCCTGCTGATCACAAAGGCAAAGAGCCTGACCCTGGGTCATTTTACCACGGTTTGGACCTCTCATGCCTTGTCAGCCCTTCTGCGTAGGGGCACAACCCAAGTCTTTTCGGCCCATCGTCAGCAACAGCTAGAGGCCGAACTCTTAAAAGACACTAACCTAATTTTTGAAAGGTGTGGGCCCCTTAATCCAGCTACCTTGCTTCCTGACATGCCAGTCCTCCAGGATCAGCACGACTGTTTGGAAGTAGTTTATAGCATCTTACAAATAAGGGACCTGGCTTATGCCGGATGGCTGAGCCTGCCTCCCTCGCTCCACATACCCCGTGGCAGTTCACTGGCACCATGATAAGGGGGGTCACTACGGCACGGACGCCCTTGTGGACACCATCACTCGCTTTTGGTATGCTCCAGGCATTCAACCCTACTGCCTGTCAATAGTGAAAGCATGCAGCACATGTCAGCGTAATGGACCTGCTCCGCCTCTTAACAAAATTAAGGGTGGAAGACCTCCGCCTGCTGCTCCATTTCAACATCTTCAAATTGACTTTGCAGATATGCCAAAGGCTTTTGGGAAAAAGCACCTCCTTGTTTTGGTTTGCCCTCTGACTTCCTGGGTCGAAGCTTTTCCTACTGCTAATTGTACTGCTGCCACAGTGGCGAAGATTCTCCTTAGAGACATTGTACCCCGTTTTGGCATCCCTCTCGTGCTTGACTCAGACCGCGGACCTCACTTTACTGGTCATGTCCTTGGCCGTTTAGAACAAGGACTGGGTATTTCACACTCCTTTCATACACCCTACCACCCTCAGTCTAGCGGGAAAGTTGAGCGTATGAACAGGGAGCTTAAGTTTACATTGGCTAAATACTGTCAGGAAACAGGATTAAAGTGGCCTCAGGTACTTCCCTTGGTCCTGTTTCACCTTCGTACTCGCCCAACCCGTGTATTGGGATTATCCCCCTTTGAACTGCTCTATGGACACCCCCCTTTCAAAGGCGGGGCGCTACCACGTGCTGATGTTTCACTATTGGGAGGGGATCATATGACCGCGTGCCAGTTTCTCTCCCTACAGGCTCGCCTCCGTACCCTTTGGAAAGCCTCGCAGTTTTCCCAGACCGTGCCGCTGGAAGAACAGATCCACCCGTTCCAACCAGGGGACTTCGTCTGGGCCAAAAAGTTCATTCGTGGCGACACCCTCCAGCCAAGGTTTAGTGGACCCCACCAGGTTCTTTTAACAACCCAGACTGCAGTGTTCCTGGAAGGACGCAAATCCTGGATCCACCACTCCCACGTCAAGCCAGCCGTATTGGACCACAGTGACGGACCAGCAGCTCTTGACACCACTGAGGACACTGCCTCCGACCAGTGGACCAGCTTACCTCTTTCAGACATCAGACTTAAATTGACTCGGAAAAAATGAGAGGACCTTTTATTCTGACAACTGTATGTTTTTTATTATGCCTTTTTAGTTTATTTTCTACTTATGAAGATAATGCTTTTATTAGATATTCCCATGAGGTTAAAACTCGTATTTTAGGAAATAGAAGTAATTGCTGGGTATGTACTCAATTTCCAGTAAATGCAGAACAGGGACTACTAGAATCTTTAACCAATGAAACTGCGACCCTATTTGAGAATCAGGCCGGGGAAATGTCCCAGCTGCGCCAGTTAGCTTTGCAAAACCACATGGCTTTAGACATAATGTTAGCAGCCCAGGGAGGAACTTGTGCCCTCATAAATGAAGAATGCTGTGTTTTTGTAAATGACACCTACTCTGACACTTTTCAACGTACCAAACATCTAAGGGAAATAGCTAAGAACTACTCCTCTGGCCAGCCACCTTATGATTGGTGGGGAGCCTTATGGAATTGGCTGCCTGGATTTGGGTGGGTTAAAAAACTCTTGGTGGGTATTGTTGGGGCCATAGTAATCATTATAATACTGTGTTGCTGTATTCAGTGTGTCCCCTCCCTCATAAACTCATGTAGGTCAGTTTATTCTTTTCCTACTTCAGCCAAGGGCCTTACTCTCTTCGAGTTGGCCCAGGCTGAAATTGCCAAGCGGCCCTTGGCTCCTTAAAATGGGGTGTAGCTTTTGGTAAATAGTTATCCCAAAGCTACAAATGGAGGAATGTTGAGTCTGAACTTTTGATGAGCTTAAACTTAACCCAGACTTGATGTCTCTGTCTGAACTTTTAATCAAAGCTCTGACCTGCGAACTACTCATGACACCCCCCTCCCCTTAAGTAGTCATCTCCCCTTTTCTCTTTCTGAATTTACATTTTAACCTGTTTTATCCTGTAGAATCTTGATTGATTATACATGACCATTATGATCTGTTAATCACTTTGTTTACTTCTGTGTATAAATATTGATGCTCACCCCTAATAAACTTGCCACACTTACTCTGAAGCTTTTCAAGCTAAGGATAGTGTGAGCCCGTTGATCAACGAATTGGTGTCTGGTCTCTGACAGATTGTGAGCCCATACCAACTCCGCACGAACTCGGGTGCTGGAGAGGTGAGTGAGGACTTGCTTTTTTACCTAACAAAATCAGCTTAGAAATACTGATTAAGAAAATGTAAAACCAAAGAGCTGCATCATGTATTCCATAATATTTAATGTTGTGTTCAGCAGGACAGCTGACTTGCCCTTACTACAAAGATTTTGCAAATAAATCTCTGACAAACTTCAGGATATAGCAAAAAACCGTGACTGATATTTTTTATTCCCAAGATTAGTGCTTTTAATTAGGTACCTTCTGCATGTCTAGTCTTCACCTTCTGGCATGCAGTGGAAAACATACTCCATTTTCTTTAGAAAGAAATTGCAGAAGAGTGTTTTTTTCAAATGTCATTTGCTTCATTTGGGTTCAGGGATTTGGGTGGAAGGGGGTGAGCAGGGAGGGGGAGGGAAGGGCCTGGGCAAAGTGGGGGCAGGGCTTGGGGCAGAGCAGGGGTGGAGTATGGGCAGGGCCACAGGCAGAAGAGGTGGACTGGGGAGCTTCACCCACTGCCCATGACAGCAGATAAGAGCGGGTTGGCTCCCACAGACCCAGCGCGTGCTGCAATCTCCTTAGGCAGGGGCTGTATTCACAGAGCCAAATGCACCGGCGCCGCACATTCTGCGTGAGGGAGAGGGCATGGGGTTCTCTGTGAGGAACTGCGAATCTCCGCCGCTGTGAGGCGGGCCAGGCGGCTCGGTATCCTTTGCTGACCAGCCCCTCCCCTTCCTCCCCCCCAAGCTGCAAGCCCGGGCTGCCATCGGGCATAGGGGCACCAGTTTAATAATACTGCGTAGGGCCCCATAAATCCTAAGGACGGCCCTGCTACTGAACCTACACTTCCCTGCTGCTCTTCTTATATGGGCTTGCCAGGCCCTGATTGGCTGCTCCGCACAGCCCCTCTCCTATTGGCTGCTTTCTGCGCAGCTTCCCTAGGGCTCCATTAACACCTTACAGGCCAGTGTGGGGTGGATGCCCCATTACAGGCCGTGAGAAATCTTCTTCCCATACTTTCATAAAGAACTCCAGATTAATAGAGTTCCTCTTTGTTAACAAAGCATACTTAATGGACATAGGCCTGAGGAGTTTATGAAACATTTTATGAAGTTCCCAATAGTTTTGGGGCCTCTGGCAGACCCAGGGTGTCAGGACCAAATTGATATGTTAGCAAGTGTCTTAATTGTAAATACTACCACTCCTCTGAGGGTGGCAGATCATAGAGTTGGTTGACTTAACCTTTTTTGGTGAAAAATGCAGAACTGGTGACAGAAGCATTTTGCAACTTCCTGTCCATTTCACCAAATTGTTTCAGGCAATAATATCCTTAAGTGTTAAAAAAATTAATAAAATAAAATGAAATAAAAAAAACACCCAAACATGTTGTTTCAACATTTTCCAAATGAAACACTGATATCTTGATTTCAAATGACTTTGTTTCAAAATTTCCTTTAATTTTATTTTAAAAATAATCAAAAAATATTTAATGCTCAAAATCAAAACATTTTTTTTACTTTTCAATTCACCAAAACCTTCAAAAATTTAATTTTAGGTTTAACCCAACATCATTTTTTTCTGACTTTTTGGAATTGCCAGCAAACCAAAACATCCATTACACTGCTCTATAGCCAAAATGCTTCTGAAATAAATGTAGTCAAACTTTACTAATTCTGGGTCACTGAGAACGAAAATGATGCTTAAAATTGTTGATTGGCTCTAGTTTTCAAGATATGCTATTGGGTCAGTATAACGACCCTTGACTTGGGAATGGCGGAGGATAAGTGAGTTATAAAGGGAAGGGATCTCAATTTAAACCAGAAATGACTAAAATACATCTTTGACTGGATCTATGAATAAATCTATGACTGGGTTTGGACAGTACTTGCTTTTTAGGCAAAACAATGAATGATGCAATCTGAAGCTGGTATTGCATCATACAGGATATGAATTGCATCATGTTATTCCTAGAAGTCATGGATGATGCAATCATAACGAAGCTTACATCACTCTGCTGAACAAATTGCCCTATATCAGCTCTAGAAATCAAACAGTGTCGTGCTCTCTTATTTGTCAGTGTTTGATTTTGCAAAGGAACACATTTCTGTTTAGCCAAAGTGAGCAGAGATGCCTCGTACTTGTGTGAACAGTGCAGATAACTTCTGCTATGTTTGTGGTGAAGTGACTTTTGCATCACAAAAGCGCAGTATAACCACTATGGTTAAGAAAGCCTATCACCTTTATTTTGGCTGCAAAATTGGAGATCAGGACAAGAGGTGGGCCCCACACATATGCTGCAACACTTGTGCAACAAATCTTCGCCAGTGGTTGAACAGGAAAAGGAAATCTATGCCTTTTGCAGTGCCAATGATTTGGAGAGAGCCAACAGATCATACCAGCAATTGTTACTTCTGCATGGTGCCTCCAGTTGGGAAAGGTGTGTCAAAGAAGAAAAAGTGGACTGTGCATTATCCAAACATTCCATCAGCTATACGCCCAGTACCCCACAGAGAAGGACTGCCTGTTCCTGATGCACCAGAATCATTCTCACTTGAGTCAGACGAGGAAGAGGATGAAACTTCTGGTTCTGAACCATCAATGTCACAGGACCCACATTTTCTCCCATCCTCCTCCTCTGAACCACACCTCATAACACAAGGTGAACTGAATGACCTTGTCAGGGATTTGGAACTACCCAAGAGTAAGGCAGAGCTGTTGGGCTCCAGACTACAGCAGTGGAATCTCCTGGCAGGTGATGTTAGGTTTTCCATGTTCCGTGACTGTCAAAAAGATCTTGTCCCATTCTTCTTCATGGAAGGTGATCTTGTAGCCTGCAACAACATCGATGGTGTGATGGCAGCCCTCAACATCGTTCACGATCCAGATGAGTGGAGACTGTTCATTGATTCATTGAAGACGAGTCTTAAAGCTGTTTTACTGCATAATGGCAATGTTTTGCCATCAATTCCAGTTGGTCATGCAGTCCATATGAAGGAAACCTATGACAACATGAAACAACTTTTGAGGTGCATAAACTATGACCAACATCAGTGGCAGCTTTGTGGTGATTTGAAGGTTGTTGCTCTCTTGCTTGGTCTGCAGACTGGATACACAAAGTACTGCTGTTTTCTCTGCAAATGGGATAGTCGTGCAAGAGATTCCCACTACATCAAGAAAGATTGGCCACTCCAACAGTCATTGGAGCCTGGGAAGAAAAGTGTTCAGCATCCACCACTTGTTGAATCAAGGAAGATTTTGTTACCACCCTTACACATCAAGCTGGGTCTGATGAAGAACTTTGTCAAGGCCATTGACAAAACACAAGCAGCTTTCAAGTACCTCCGTGGAAAATTTCCAAGGTTAAGTGAAGCTAAGATAAAGGAAGGTGTCTTTGTTGGTCCTCAGATTCGTGAACTTCTTCAAGATGATGCATTTGACCATGCACTGCGTGGCAAGGAAAAGATGGCATGGAAAACCTTCCAGTTAGTGGCAATAAATTTTCTCGGAAACAACAAGGTAGACAACTACAGGTTGTTGGTAGAAAACCTCCTCAAGGCATACAAAAGCCTCGGTTGCAATATGTCACTAAAGATACATTTTTTGCACTCTCATCTAGATTTTTTTCCACCAAACTGCGGAGCAGTGAGCGACGAGCATGGCGAGCAATTTCACCAGGACATTGCAACAATGGAGAAACGCTATCAGGGCAAATGGAGCCCATCAATGCTTGCAGACTATTGCTGGACAGTGACAAGAGATGCTCCATTTAATGAATACAAGAGACAAGCCAAGAAGCGCCGTGTAGACACTGAATAGGACTAAACTATGTACATAATAGTTTTTTGCCTTTTGTTTCCTAATAAATTTTATTTATATAACCCTTTTGCTGATTTTTAAAGTGTTACATAAACAGGACAGGTGAAATATTATCATGTAAAGCAACCCTAAACACATGAAAAGACCTAGGTTTACAATTTATGAATAAAACTCTATCTACACAATATACATAGACATAAAATGTAAAAACTTAAATATCTTAGAAACAGTAGTCAATCAGTTGTTTTAATTGTCATATTTGAATTCAGCACATCAAAATACATAATAAATAGCACATTTTATCTCTGAAGCAGACGACTTCTCAAAAATTGTAGACCAGTGTTATTTGCCCAACTGTAACTAAGAGTCATGTGCCACTCTTCAATATTTAGGCTCTCACGTCCACCATTTTGGAAGGATCAACCTTTTAGCTGGTAGGCTGCTCATCCTCATCAAAATAACTCATGTTTATGGATGTGGAATTGTTAATGGCATCCGAGTAATAAGGCTTTTATGGCCCAGAGCGGGAGGAGTGGAACTATCTCCTCAGCTCCAACTTTCCTTGATTTTGAGCCTGGATCCTGAGCCTGAGGTCATGCTCACCCATCCCTTTCTTTATGATTAGATGGGAGAAGGGCCCTGAAACACTTTGTTGTAACATGAGATTGTGTGGTAGGAAAGAGATTGAGAACCACTCATTTCGAGGTAAAAGAGAGACCCTCAATGTTATTTTTGAAAACTTTCTATAGTTCAGAGAAAAAACATTTCTTGAGCATGTGGATTAATGAATTGAGTTGTACCTGACGCTTAATAATAATAAAAAAGTTGTGTGTTATGTTGTTAAGAATGGTGAACCTAACATGTGCAAGCAAAGTGCATGTCCAGTATAGCTGCCAGCTTTCTAGTGTTTATTTCTGAGTGCACTCCTAAATTTCAAACATGGGGATAGGATACAGAACTGAAGTCTGTTTTGTTAGCATCATTCCTCTCAGCACATTTGGCCCTTGAAGCTCTATCAAATTACCTTATTTGGCGTCTAACCTTAAAATGGCAGCAATCCTTTCTGTAGAAATGTCAAATATATTCATCTTCACTCACCCTTTCTCTGAAAACTGCATCCCTGAGAGACTCAAATCATATTCTCAATTATAAATCAATGTTTGAGGTTCTTAATAATAAATTTGAAAGAGACAGGAAAAAACAAAAGGAAGTGTCAAAAATGCACACACCAAACAAAAGGGCTGATTAGTTGGTCTAGTGACAATAGGAAATGTCCAGATAGATATTAAATAAATACAGCTAGAGCTGGCTTGGGCCAATTTTATTTTGCTTTTGGGTCAGAAAGAAGTACACACCCACTTTGAACACAATTATTTTGAATAATTAAAGTTTTGAGGGAATTTGGTGGTTAAAGGAAAAATAGTTAAAAATACAAAATTGTAGAGCAATTCTGCAACAGACAGATTTTTTTTTCGAAGTAATATTTCATAATCTATTTAAGGTAGATGGAATTTGCTCTCCACATACAGAATAGCTCAGGGATGGGCAAACTTTTTGGCCTGAGGGCCACATTGGGGTTCCGAAACTGTATGGAGGGCCTGGTAGGGAAGGCTGTGCCTCCCCAAACAACCTGGCCCCCCCATCACACCCCCCACTTCCCGCCCTTGACTGCCCCCCTCAGAGCCCCTGACCCATCCAACCCCCCCTGCTCCTTGTCCCCTGACCGCCCCCTCCTGGGACCCCCCGCTCCTAGCCGCCCGCCCCAGGACCTCACCTCCTATCCAACCCCCTCTGCTCTCTGTCCCCTGACTGCCCCGATCCCTACCCACACCCCCACCCCATGACAGGCCCCCCGGGACTCCCACACCTATCCAACCTCCCCTGTTCCCCATCCCCTGACTGCCTCCCACAGAACCTCCGCCCCATCCAACTGCTCCCTGTCCCCTGACTGCCCCCCGGGATCCCCTGTCCCTTATCCAACCCCCCCGTTCCCTGCCCCCTTACCATGCCGCTCAGAGCACCAGGACTGGCAGCTGCACCGCCCAGCTGGAGCCAGCCATGCCTCCGTTCTGCCCAGCAGGAGCTTGCAGCCAGAGCGCTAGCGGCATGGCGAGCTGAGGCTGTGGGGGAAGGAGGACAGTGAGGGAGGGGCCGGGGGATAGCCTCCCCGGCTGGGAGCTCAAGGCCTGGGCAGGATGGTCCCGCAGGCCGGCTGTGGCCCGTGGGGCGTTAGTTTGCCCACCTCTGGAATAGCTGCTCTGTAGTGCAAGATTTTGCTCAAACATGTTTCATGACTCCATTAGATTGCTGTTTTTGAGCTACCCAGAATCTGGGGAAATATTTTATAAATCTGATATTTTGGAGCTGCTAAGAAACTGGAGAAGAAAATATATTCCTCCCCCCTCCTCTATTTATTTGAGGTTTAAGAACTGTTTAATGCTTCTACAAATAAACTGCTTTTGAATTTAACCTTTTGATACCAGGAGTCAGGTTTTCCCAGTGCAATATGATATGAGGGCCTTTTCTGAATCCAGAATTCTGGAGCATCTGCACTAAAATGTTATATTATATTAACATTATGTTTTGGTGTTTAGATCTATTTCAGGGCCGTTGGCTACTCCTCAAGCACACCTAGCCATGGAAATCTAAGGAAAATCAATAATCTCCCAATGATGCTGAAGAGAAATAGGTCTCTAAAACAAGAGCTATCCTGTTCCCCCAGCAAGATCCCCCAGTGTCCTCAAAGCATAACTGATTGTAACCTGTGCACTTCGACTGCAAGGGGAATAAAAGAAAACCATGCAGCCCCAACGTCATCTTAGTCAAACTGCATATAAGGGAACACAGTAAGCTAGCCTCATCACTGCAAAATCACATGTAAAAGCACACAGTAAACCATTCAATCTAACAGAATTACGTAGGCCAGATTTTCAGAGCCTGCTCTCCCTTACTGGGTATGGCATTTAGGCCAATTGGATAGCTAAGAACCTGATTGCACTTCCAAGTTTGCAGGGACAAAAATGGAGCTGGTGAAGGCCAGGCTCAAAATAGAACTCAGCTCTATGATGGAGGAACCACAAAAGATTCAGTGTCTGGCTGCTTATCTAGGCTGTTTAGACACATGGAGGACCCCCACCTAGAGTGACCAGATGTCCTGTTTTTAAAGGGACAATCCCGTTTTTGGGGACTTTTTCTTATATAGGCGCCTATTACCCCCCACCCCCTGTCCTGTTTTTTCACAGTTGCTATCTGGTCACCCTACCCCCACCAAGCCATACAGTACTCCTCCCACCCTATGAGCACTGAAAAGAACTGTCTCTTAACAACCCCCCTGCACCGACCTATTTTGTTTTCCTGCAGGAAAGAACAGTGGGCTGGTACCCTCCCCTCCTGCATATTGGATGGATCAGCCACTCATGCTTAATGTCTCCACAGGGACACTGGGGAAGGCAGCAGGTTTCTCAAGTCCAGAGTAGAATTTCAGTGTCTTACGCTTTTCGGACATGTCAAACGATGGCCAAAAGATGTTCTGGTGAACGCTGTTCTCCGTGTGGCTTGTAACATCCAGGATAAAATTCCACCAACCAAGGGGTGTGGCAGCCTAGAGGCAGACCCCCTGTTATATGAGTGCATCAAATCTCTTCTGATGTTGGATTTTTGATTCATCAAGCCTTTGTGGCCACACAGGAATGGATCAAATGGCAAATGATCACTACGGCCGACTGTTAGGCTAAGTGTTGAAGAGGAAGAGTAGAATTTTGAGTCAAAATAAGAGAGCTCCAGCGGGGGAATCCCATGTTCAAATCTCTGTTTTGGTGTGTAGGTGTGCGTGGCTGTCTCACCCTGTCGGAGGGAGGCCACACTTCCTCACTCTTTGGTCCCTAGCAAGGCAAGGATTATTGGAAATTAGTAGTCTCTAAGGCAGGACCAAACAGCAAGTAGTCCAGGGCACCAGCCTCAGGCAGGGCAGAGCAACAAACAGTCTGGGGGCTCAGGCCCTCAGGCAGGGCGAGGCACCAAACAGTCTGATGTCCTAGTTCAGGCAGATGGCAGACAAATACAGGCCTCATGGCCTAAGGTGGGGATGCTGCCACCCTAGTGGTCGGGATGGCAGCAGGAGGTAGGGGGACCTGGCCCCACCCTGCTCTACTGGGTCCCAGCCCAGGGCCCTAACCGTGGTGTATGTTCCACACTGGGGCAGTGGGAATCCAAACAAAGCATGCTGACCAGGGTTCAGGCAACAGCATACCTGGACTAAAGTCTGGCATCTCTGTGCTACTTTCTACACTCCCCTTGCTGTGTACCTGTATCTCAGGGTCATCCTCCGTCTCCCCAGGGTACACTACCAGTAGCGGTCCCAGTAGTTCCTCAGTGTCCTGGTCAGCTGACAGTTCTGGTGAGTCCTCAGCGCTGCAGAGGTCCTCTTCAGGCTCCTGCTCCAGCAGCAGGTGGGAACGCTCAGTCTCCCTCTGCAGCTCCAGCCCAACTGAGATACAGAGCCCACCTTTTATACTTCCTGTCCCGCCCATCTGCTTCTAGTGGAGTGGGCATGAGTGTCTTGGCTCTGCTCATCAAGAGGTGGGTGGAGGTTCCTCCCTGTCAGTCTCTGAGGGAGGCCGTGCCCCCTTGCTACACAGCGGGACTTGAATCAGGGTTTCCCACTGCCCATCTGTTTAACTTCTGTGTAGATGTTTGGGCTCAAGCGGGAGCCCGGGCTCTAGGACCTCGTAAGTTGGGAAGGTCCCAGAGTTTGGGGTGCAGTCCGAGTCAAAACCTCTATTCTGCAATTAAACAGCACCGCAGCCCAAGTCCCATGAGCCTGAGTCAGCTGGCATGGGCCAAGCATGGGTGTCTAATTGCAGTGTAGATATACCCTGTATGTGGTGGTTTTTTGCAAAAAATTGTGAAAGGTTCTGGTTTTGTCCCAGTGTGGAATGGGAGGTTTTTTTTTTTTTTAAATCTTAAAAATTTTCATAGGATGAGAAAACCATTTCTTGCCCGGTTCTAAACAGCACATCAAACCATTCTATATCTGAAAAGCACCCCCAGACCCATGTCCTCTGACACAGGGGTAAGCACAGAGCCATTCCTGCTGGCTATACTCTGGCTCAGAGCACAGACACAAAATTAAATCATGCCTTATGAGAAAATAAATCAAGACAATTTTTGCTAATTGCCCTCAAGACTATAAAGGGCAGGATCAGCCCCTCAGAGGACCAGAATCCACATTTTGGATCCATGATAGCCAACTCAGCTTGAAATTCTAAAAAAGTAATGCAAATATTGGCCACCACATTTTTGTAGCCATTTTAATAGTAGAAAGTTTTGCACTAAATTTCACCAAAACATTTAGAAGTTTTGTACAATTGGTTCTATTTTGCAGCTATTCCATTACCTTTAATGTTTACACAAGTGCAGAGAAGCATCCTGATAGAGCTACCAAGGACAATGGGAGATACATTCTGCTGGCATGCCAGCCCATGCATACATTCCCAAGATGGGGTGATCTGCTGCTTTAGAGGTGAAGTCTTGTCTTCTCACACCAGGCTCAGCATGGACTTATTGTTCACAGCTACCAATATCTCATCTAGACATATAGCCTTTGTGTGAGTCAAAATGGCAGGGATCTCAAAGAGATGATGATCAAGTTTGGCGGCGTAATGGGCTAAGAGAGGATGAAGCAATAGGGGAAGACAGACTGATGCTGGAGGGAAGAGAAAACAACATATCAGTATGCACACACTGTTATTTTTTTAGGTGTTTAGATACTACAGTAACAGGCACCACGTAAGAAGCTAGATCCCAGAATGGCATTGAGCTTTCTTCTGGAGTCAGGAATGAATGCCATCAGTGAGATGTCAATGGATGAACTGGCTTATTCCACTTGATCCTTCTTCCCTCAATCTTGTCTAGGCCGGGTGTCATCCAGGTTTAGAGGCAGGAAAATGATGGCTGCTTCCAAAGGCATTGTCTCTTAGTAAGGCAGAAGAAGAATGCGGAAATGAAGGATCCCGAAGAACATCTTGGCCAATTTCCAAAGTCCAAAAATAGTTATTCAGCCAGCATCTCATTAGAAATAACAAACGAAAGATTTACAGTGCCTTTGGATGCAGGTACTGTACCTCCCCATCTCTGAGAACTCAAGTTATTTTGCGATGGTTCCCATAACAATTACAGGCTTAATCAGAGACCTTGGAAATCTCAAACACTTTTCCAAACTAACACAGTTAATTATACAGACGTTCAGCTCAGTATCGTACTTATGTTTCTAATAACATTTTACGTAACATCTTTATAGGTTAGGGTGACCTTCCATGTCACCTTCTACCTATTCTGTCTCAATAAGATTTTTCTCTAAACCTTTAAGTAGTGGGGTTTTAACACATGTTCCCTCTTTTCGGGGACCATTAACCTCCCTCAGACAAGGGCAGGATTTTGTTCATGGAAAATGTATGTTGAATTCTTTAATAGGGTAAGATTCTCACCCCTGCTCTGGCCCCTTTATGCTGTATAAAAGGGCTGCAAGTGTATAAAGCCCCAGTTCAGGTTGGATGAGGATTCTCCTGGGACAGGTATCATGGCAAGAGATCATAAGACTGCCCTCTAAAGATCTTTCAAAAGCCTTGGCAAGAGGGTATGCTGGGGGCCAAGAGATGAGTGTTGGGGGCCGGGACACAGCACTGCCAAGATTCTAGGCAGCACTGCAGCCCATAGAGCAACCCTGAGAGGCTGTCTAAGTTAGACAGTGTCTCATAACTGTCTGTGTTACACTAGGGGCCTCTCCAATCACCTGTATAGAGGGGGACTGAGAGGATACAAAGGAGAAATCATCATACTCCCCCTCCCACTTGGGCTGTGAGTTCTGTGCCTGCCTGTCTTACTCAGAGTTTAGCTGTTTTTATGCATCCAAGATCTATTTTGTGATAGCAATAAAGTTGCATAGCATCAACCCAGGTACAGCAAGAACAGAAACATCTTTAAAGATTTAATGTTAGTCATTATGCAGCAGGATATACTGCTCTCAAGGGATTTGGTTTGTAATGCAACTCTATTTCCATTCCTTCTGAAAATGGAAGTCTTTGTCTCGATGGGCAAAGATTAATGAAAGTAGTGGTGCTTAGTATTCCACTCAGCTGCCTTTTTCAGTGGCCACTAACTCATGTCAGGCACATGCTGGAATTATCAGATCAAATTGTTAAGATCTTTCTTTCTTCAAATGAAGATACCTGGAAGCACAGCTAAAGAAAATCAACCAAATCCATCTACAATAGCTTTCAAACTACAGGGTCTCAGACTGCAGGCCATTAAGGTACACTGTTAAATTCATCCCAGGTATAACCCCACCCGCTCAATGTGTAAAAAAAATATTCCTCACCTATATTACTAGCACCATAGATGAGTAAAACTGAAGTCATTTAAAAAATCTAAATTACTTTTAATTATTTATGTCCTTGTTTCTCCTTTTTTAGCTTTTCATTCTCAACTTGGACAATGAAAATATAGCAGACAAGTTTAATTTAATGTATGTTTCTAATCAGCTTTTAGTCATTTTCACTTCCTGGCTCACACGCACTAGCACAGGGGTTGGCAAACTTTCAGAAGTGGTGTGCCGAGTCTTCATTTATTCACTCTAATTTAAGGTTTCGCGTGCCAGTAATACATTTTAATGTTTTTAGAAGGTCTTTTTCTATAAGTTTATAATATATAACTAAACTATTGTTGTATGTAAAGTAAATAAGGTTTTTAAAACGTTTAAGAAGCTTCATTTAAAATTAAATTAAAATGCAGAGCCCCCCGGATCAGTGGCCAGGACCTGGGCAGTGTGAGTGCCACTGAAAATCAGCTCGCGTGCTGCCTTTGGCACGCGTGACATAGGTTGCCTACCCCTGCACTCGCACATTTCTCATTGGCTTAGAAAAATCACACAATGAGTTCCAAGGATTGAGTTTTGTACAGGATGTAAGTGGATATAGGTTGTATCATTTTACAGAATATACTGCAGTAGAACAAAAATAGGCAATAAGAGATATCAATGCATTTTGACTTTCACAGTCACAGATGGAGAAGTTGATTTAGCCACTATCTTTTAGATACCTAGTGAACGTCCTATTCACAAAGAAATAATTCGGTCTATATATAATAATGTATGAATTTATTGCGGAACAGAAAGAAATTGTATGGCTAATTTTTGATGCACAAAGAAGACTCAGATCAAATTCTGCCCTCTGTGCAAATTCATTTGGACTTGGTATATTAATATGTTAGTTGGGTAATGATGGGGAAATTATGGAAGCAGGGATCAAATCATTGTTTTATCATAGTAGAGTTGTTAACCAGAGGACTGGGGCCAGGAATCTGAGTTCTAATCGTGATTCTGACACACTCTTCTGTTACCATGGCCAAGTCATTCAGTCTCTCTGCCTCAGTCTTTCCATGTGTGAAATGGAGACAATATTCACCTACCTTTGCAAAATGCTTGAGATCTACAGATACAATGTACTACACTTGTGCTAGGTATTATTTATTTACTATTACCTCACATGGGTGTTGTGAAGAGGAATTAATTGTCTATACAAATCTTTAGAAATTAAATGTTGCCAGAATAAGTGCCTAAGCATAGTTACTGTTAGTGCAAGATAACTGTTAGGGGAAGGATTCCAGTAGTTAGGTGATTGGAGTCTGTACTAATGGCAATAGTAAACCGTTGAAAAAAATCAAAGGAAGCTGCCATCAGGAAGGGTAATGATGCAGTATCCTGTTGACTCCACACTGGACACAAAGGGAGATTCAAATCAAAGAGCATGAAAGGATGGAGAAGCTGGCACTGAGTCTGTCTCTCCTGGACAGTTTTCTCAGAGCTGGACAGAGGGGTCTGTATTTTTTTTTAAACTGTGTCAACAGTTCATTTTAATATGCCAGGAGAGAATAAAGAACAAGCTTATTATGTGTTCTGGGAGGCGAGAATAGGGCCTCTACGTGCATGCTGTGATGTTGTTAGTACTTTTATGAATTATTGGTTAATATTCCCACTCAAACTTTGCAAGATAGTTAGGTTTGAAAGCACTTAACAGCAAAGCCCAAGCAAATATTTTTAAACTTCCCTTCACACCTCTTAATAAAACCTACATGTTAGGAAGTCTGGAAACATAGTTATTTCTGCACTTGCTTGTGATATTTGACCACTCACTATCACCCACCCAGTTTCCAGATTCACTCAATCTTAGCTGAATTAGGCAGGGGTCCAGGGGAAAAATGATCATGGGATCATGTAATTAAAGCCTCTATCATAATGTGTACACACACATAACCTTAACTTTGTTGTTTCCTGACTTCTGAGACCTTCTCATTGCAACCTTCATGTTCTATTAATGTATGGAAATCTTTCTCTAGCACCCAAAGTGTGCTGTCACTTTTCAAAGATTAGAGACTTACAAGAATACTAACTGAATTCTTTCATTTCCTTTTTGGGAGTGAAGAGATGCAAACCAGGAGGCATTCAAATGTGGGATCCTGTTTATTACTTGCTTGTGGTTTAAGTGTCTATCATTTGTCCACCCAGATCTTCACATTGGTAGGCTGCTATTGCAGACTTTTATTTGGAGGACCAAATGCTATAGTCACTCAGTGTACAGGTTCCCAGTGAGTGATGCAGAATTCCATATCTTAAACAGATATGCACATGCAGCTGTAGTGAAGTAAACAGGAAGCAGGATTTTGACCGTTGTCCTTTATGTAGATAGTAGATACACAATTAACACAAAGGTCCTGATTTTGCGCCCACTGAAGCCCAGGAGAGTTTTGGCATTAACTTCAATGGGAGCAAGACCAGATTGCAAGTTAGGCCTTGAGGCATCTATAAAACACTGCTAGATTCCAGTTAGTAAAAATCTCAGCTTTTACCTTGTGACAGTAGCAGAAGTAGTGAAAAAAAAAATGTGGATAAGAATTCTGGTGGATTTTCTAAAGCATACAAGTAACTTAAGAGCACAAGCCCAACTGGGAATAAATAGGATGTGTGCTCCCAAGTCACTTAGGCCCAAATCCACAAAGGAACTTAGGCACCTACATCTGAGGTTTAGATACTTAAGTCCCAGTTTTGGCTCCACTGTAACTCACAAAACTTAAACTTGCCTAGTACCTACATTTTCAAGGTAGAAGTTCCCCTGGGGCCTAAGTTTCTTCCTCTGAGCACATGCACAGCTGCCTCTCTCACTACGTGTCTGGATGCCTATCTTCTGCTTAAGCCCTCGAGTGATCCACAAACTGGGAACGAACATCTAAGTCACTTGCTCACAGGCTGCTTTCTGGTTTGGGTCCCATTATAAATCTGGCTGGAGGAGGAGGATATGGTTCTGCTACCCATCTTATAACTTTTAGCCCAATGGTTAGAGCACTCAGATGGATGGTGGGAAACCCTCAGGCAGAGGGGGAGAAGAGATTTTAACAAGAGTCTCCTTCCTCTCAGGTGAGTGCGCCAACCATTGAGCTATGAAATATTCTAAAGTGGGGCTCCCTCAATCTCTCCTGTTGAAGCTGTTCCACTATGGATAAATAATTAAAGAGCCTTTGGAGCAGGGACTCCCAGGCCCAAGTGAGTACCCTAAGCATTGAACTATGGAGTCACTTATTCTCTGGTCCAATTATTCTAAGTATTCATCCACAATGGAACAGCTTCAACAGGAGAGACTGAGGGAGCTCTGTGTCAGAATGTCCCATAGCTCGGTGGTTAGCACACTCTCCTGAGAGGAAGGATTTGAACAAGAGGCTTTCTTTCCTTTGGGGAGGGGGAGAATTGAACCCCAATCTCCAGTATCCCCAGTGAGTGGTCCAGCCACTAGGCTAAAAGTTATGGCAGGGGGCACTGCTGCCATTTCTTTCAATCCTTACCCACTCTGTTTTGAGTGGAGTGGGAACATCCCAGATTTGGGTGCTTATCTGTGTGTGGTATTTGCCACACATGACACTAACCTGATTTTGGTCTTTTGCTGCCTGCACATGCGGCTGTTGCTATCCAGGTTGGAGAAGGTAGGGGAGATGGGAGATAGTGCACTTGTGTTGGAGAGAAATTTTGAGTGCAAAGTATCCTTGCCTGTATATTTTTTTGCAGACCTTGGAAGGACAGCAGCCTGTAATTTAAAATTTAGAATAAAATACAGTATTACCCATGCTAGAGAATATTTCCTTTTTTCCCCAGAGATGGTTGGAAGGGCAATTCTCACATGCGAACAATACTGTACATGACAGTAAAACTGGGGCTGATTTCTCTAGTCAGATGGATGAGAATCAGATGCAACTCAGCTAAAATCAATCAATGCACCCGACTAGTTTAAGACCAGAATGAAGCCCATAATATTTTTAACCTGAAGAGTCTAGAAAAGACCAGTGAAAACCAACAAAGCATGTGACCTCTTGAAGGACATTTATAGCACAGGTTAGGCATGGGTTTACATGATACTTTAATGTGGTTACCCTACAAATGGTGCCCTTCATCTCCAAACAAAGTGCTCTTTTTCACCAGCTTGGGACCACTTTCTAAAGTTAGATTTTTACAGCCATGAAAACATTCTTGTTTGCCGTGTCATGGCTTTCTTTTTACTCTGCACAAACTGGTGTGTGACTGTGTGGAGGGAATTAAGACTATTTTTAATGTTCTGTTCCACTTAAATATTGCCAGATCCAATCAATCCACACTCCTGTGAAAGAAAAACAATCATATATGCTTTAGGGTACAATCCATAGACCACACTCCTCACCTGCAGAGAGCAGACATCACCTATTTGATATGTTTAAGTCTTAAACTCAACCACTGTCTAAATTAAAGAAGGGCACAAGTCTCTAATAGCTCCAAAGATTTTTCAAGTAGCTATGCGGTCCCAGCTAAAAATAAAATCTAGAGTCAAGTCTGACTAAAGGCTCTTCAATCCGTTTTGCAAGTTGTGTGGTATCTGGAGGATTTTTTTGTAGAGATTCTGCTCTTGGTCACACCAGGGTAACTCTCAGGTAATTCCAATGACTTCAGTGAAGTTACTCTGTAGTTATACAGGAGTAACTGTATAACTGGTTCTAGAGACTAAAGAGCTTATTTGTAATAAAACTCTTAGGCCCTATTCTGATCTATGGTAATCATTTCATTGCATTCATTTGAGATTTGTACTACCTACATAAAAGAGAGCCCATCCTAGGCTATGAGTGCCCTTGGCAAAGTCTTGAAAGTACAAATGCATAAAACTATATATGCTTAATTATTTGTATTGTGGTATCACCTAGGAGTCCTAGTCATAAACCAGGACCCCATGGTGCTAGGTGTAGTACAAACAAAGAACAAAGACAGTCCCTGTCTCACTCCAGTCCCATACCATAGACCAGAGTATTCTAAATCCTTGCTTTTACCTAAGGCATATTTGGCAGGAAAGGAGGAACTAGTGTTGTGGCAGGTTCTCTCTCTTTTACAGGCATGCTTGAAAGCTGATCGGAGGTTTGGAATATTACAAGTATGGTGGAGATGGATTAGTGGGGAGAACACATGAAGAGGTCAAAGATGCAGAATAAATCCAGGAATAACATGGTTCTGTAATTTATCAAGAAATAAACTCATTGCAGGCAGCCACGGCCACTTGGGAAGGGCCAAGCATTGTGCATGAAAACCAGAACCAGTCTCTAACACTTTAAATGGGCCAGAGCCAATACATTCAAATCTGTATATCGAATCCCTAAAGTTTATAGGGTGTTCAGATCCAGGGTAATAGCTCAACCCATAATAGAGACAGGGTCAGATGTAATATAGGGTACTGTAGCAAAGCATGACTCTCCAGTGCAGTGCCTCCTGCTGGTCATCTTGGGAATTAGCTCTTCACCAGCTTATGAAGCACCCTCTGCTGGCCAATGTCTCACTTGCCTCAGGCCCCCGCGTCCCTCCCGGACTCCAGTGCCCCTTAACCTAGGGTTCTGTCCTCCGCAGTACCCTCACTCTGGGTCTCACTTCCCAGGGGAACCCCCAACCTTCTCACCCATCTTGCCTCAGTGGCTACTGCCAGTCATCATCTAGCCCCCACTCACTGGGGCAAACTGCAGTCTGTCATGGTCATTCATCATTGGCAAGGGGTTAGGACCTATGCCTTTGCTTAAGCCCAGCCTGCATCTCTACAATCCCAGAACCTTTGTAGGCCTTCAACAAGGCCTGTAGCCTGGGGATTTACCAGGCTGGAGCTCCCCAGCTCCTCTTGCTTTTCCCCAGCCCTGCCCTGTTCCATTTCATTCTGTTCCCTGTATGCCAGACAACCAGGTCCTTTTCTTTCCAGAGCAAGAGAGAGACTCCTCCAGCTTCTGGCCCCCAGCTCTCTTATCAGGGCCAGCTGGGCCCTAATTGAACTGGCTACAGCTGTGGCTGCTTCCCTAATCAGCCTAGCTTGGCTGCTTTCACTCCTTTTCCCAGCTGCAGCCATCTCCAGGGCTGCTTTTAACCCCTGTTCTGCGGGAGTGGAGTAGCTGCCCCACTACAGGTACTAAGTTTGGATTCTGAATTCCTAGCACTTTCAATGTTTGGGGCTATTCATCTCTAAGGTTTTGATTTGGATCCATTCTGCTTTAAATCATTCCCTTGAAAGGGCATCTTCTACACATATGGGAGGGCAGAGCCCCTTTGCAGCCTTTCCCTATGTTTCTGTACATATTGCATGGCAGAAGTCAAGATTCAACAGGATCCCCAGTTTACCAACCTGAGTAACATAAGCTGGGCTAGCTCTCTTCACTGAGGGGCAAATATAGTTTCCACCATTCTTTCCTGTTGTTTCCCTGGCCTGAACCTATCAGCACAACTAAATTAAATAAAAATATATTAACATCAATCTTATCAGGATTGAGCCTCAGCCAACTAACTCATCCAAACCTTTCTCTCTCACCTAGAGGCTAAAAAAGCTGGTTAAGTGCATCATCTGCATCTAAAGATATAAAGTTGAATATTGTCCATATACTAAAGGTGCTACATTCTGCAACACCTCACTGTCTCATCTGCTGGTGTCATATGCACATTGAACAGGAAGGGGATGAATTCCAGAAATCATGGCTCTCAGATCTATCCTTAGTCTAGTAAATCAAACTGCTGAAAAAGACTTATCTACAATGGGTATAAAATTTAATTTTAGAAATAAAAGATGAGGATGGTTAAGTCTATATTGCATTGTTACTTTTCAATAAAAAAGGAGAAGGTACTGGAGTTTTATTAAAAAGAATTGGCTATTTTAGTATTAAGTAGTTGGACTCAATTTCAAAGGATCATCATAAATAAAATAGCATCTTGTATTTCTATAGCTTCTTCTATCCACGGATCCCAATGTGCTTTGTAAACATTAATGAATTGAGCCTCATAACAGATAATTATTGTTATGGGAAGACATAATGCAAATGACATTAATTTATTGATGATACCACAACCATAGCAGAAATGATCATATAGTTTTACAGCTGCCATAAATATACCATATGTCAAAATTAGTACAACATGAAGATACTCTTAGTAGTCCTTAATCAGGTACATAAGTGCTTTTCAGAACATGGTCTTCAGTGTGATTTCTGTCCCAATAAATCAAATTATTCAGCTTTGGGTATTATCTGGGGCAATTATTTCAAATTCGTTTACTAAAAAAGTCACATTACCTGAGTCACAAATTTTAATACTAAACTATGGTATGTTGCCTCAAAGTATTTTTTCTACAAAAACCACAAGGCTGTAATACTAAAATATGAAGCCCCAGATACACCATACTTTTCAAAAATCTAATCTATCAATCAGAAAAAAATGACCCATTAACTATTTATGAACTCCAAGGGCCCAATCTTGACCTCATTTCTATAGGTGCAACTTCAGCTGAATTTGATGAGACCTGAAGATTGAGGGAAGAGTGGCTTCCTACCAAGGATATGCACCGTAAGGCAATGTAACGCAGCACTGGGTCCTAACTCATAATGTACAAAGGTGTAGAGTTCTTGTGTCTTGGATGTAGGTTTCTGGTGTATCATGTAGAACAAAGTTGAAGGCAGAGTGCTATTTTTGGCCTCTACGAGGAGAAAAAGGCAGCTAATAAGAACTCTGTGTTGTTATCTGTACTACCATGTCTGCACTAGCAGAACCGTGACGAGCAAGTAAGAGCTCTTCTTGCATAAATGCATCGGATAGAGTGAATCCTGACTTGTCTTTGAGGAGGTATCCTCAAATGTATGCAGCATGCTTCTACAACAACTTTATTAGCAGGTCACCTCTACCAAGCAGCCAGTTTTTGTTGGTTCATTGAGTGATTGCTTAGGATAGGTTTCATTGTAATTTATAAGAGTACACATATGTGTATTTCAGCTATATGGGCTTGATTCACCTCTGGGTCACACTGGTGGTAAAGAAACCACGGATGGTGGGATGTTGTCCTGAAACTGCTTACCAATCTCATTTTGTTATGAGGTCTGGAGCTGACCAAGTTAGCTCACAAAGTCTGGCCATAGTAGAGGGTCATTGCCTCAGCATCTGTCAGAGGTAACCAACGGAGGCCTGGCCAAAAGGGAAAGCTTCTGTTTTCTAGTATAACTCCCATTGGAAGATAGTGGTGAAAACATTAATCAGCCTCTGCCAGAGCTCAGGAGGGGCTACTCCTGGTGCTAAGCTGCATCAGCTTGATCTTACGTGTGTTTGTTTATACTTGCCTTTTCTCAGGGTGTTGTAATGTCTTAGGGCATTATGCCTATGGGGCTGAAATAATGTGTGATCTAATTTTTCTTCATGGTATTCCTAAATCTTGGATGGTAATAGCTAATTTTCAAAATTTAAATATTCAGAGCTGATCCTCAATTTACTATGCTTAAAAAATTAAGAGATCTTATGCTACAAACCTTCTGCTCTCAACAAGATTGCTGGAAGAGTGCTAGCATTATATCATACCCATTATTTTTTCAGTGGTCTATAGGACATTTATACCCTAGAGGCATGATTTTCAGAGAAGGTGAACATCCACAACTTCAAATGAAGTCAGGAGGAACTTCGGGGATTCACAACCTCTGGAGATCAGGCCAAAAGCTTCTATCATCTTTACCCTAAAGTATAATCTTGACTGTAAAATAGTAAATGTACTTATTTAATTTGTCAGAATTAGGATCATTTATACTTCTGTAGTGCTTTGCATCTGAGGATCTCAAAGCATGTAATGAACACTGATGAGGCCTGGTCTACACCTAAAACTTAGGTTGTCCTAGCTACATTGCTCAGGTCTGTGAAAATATTCATGGCCAGTGCAACAGTTAGGTCAACCTAACCCCAGCACTGTAGATGAGGCTAGATTGATGAAAGAATTCTTCAGTCAACGTAGCTACAGCCTCTCGAGAGGGTAGATTTACTACAGTGAAGGAAAAAACTCTTCTGTCACTGTAGCTCTTGTAGTGTTGACATATTCAGAATTTAGTTCTCATAACTCCCCTGTGAGGAACGGAAGTATTATTATCCCCATTTTATGTATATGGAAACTAGAGCACAGAGATATTAAATGAACATTGTCAACTTGAAATCTACTTATTTAAAAAAAAAAAAAAAAAGTTAAAAGTGCTTCCAAGTTCTGTACCTACCCCTAAATCTTGCTAACTTTTTGTGGTTTTACAGTCACAGTCTCTGATTTTAAAAGTGGGTGTTTTCCTGGATCAAAGACTCGCACAAACTGAAGGCCCTAACCCTGCAAATACATTTGCATGTGAGTAGCCCTACTGAAACCAGTGGAACTCCCCAAGCTAAGCAAGTGCATAAAACTTTGCAGGATTGGGACCTGGCTGTACAGGTAAAAGAAAGAAATGGTTCATATTACCACATGCTGTCAAATGTAGAATATAAGCAAAATGAAAAAAAAATATTCTCCAGAATTTCCATTACAGTAAGGTTAAGTGTTGTATGTGACAGGGATACGTAAAATATTTTTACAAAGAACTGTGACTCCTTTAAAGTTGACAGTGTCACTAATGACTTGCCCACAGATATACCAGTAGCCTGTAGACACAGGATAGAACCCAGACTGCTTATTTTCAGTCTCATGCCTTAACCACAAGATCTTCCTAATACATGGAAGATCAGAATAGGTTTATGAGCAAATGACAGTTACAAGCCTTTTGTTGCTTAGCACAAACGTTAGTGTTAAATGCTCACATAAGAAGTCACACATGCAAATAATAAAGAGTATTATCATTGTATAACACAGGATATTGAGAGCTTTATAGCCAGATGTGATACACATAAATTCTTTACAGTATGCTGGGATGATATATTTGCATTGTTAAAACATTAGATGCATCAGAACTATTTGTGCAGTGATGTAACTGAAGTTAGGGATACTGGGGGCAATAAACCATACAAGTTTTGCATTACAGGTATCAAAGTGAATAGCCTTCCAAGTTTATTACTGTGCTATTTTCACATATTGTTTTAATACATGGCTTTTCCATGACAGCAGGGCTGAAAACAAAAGCTGAAATCAGAACAACCCCGAGCTTTGAAGGATTTCAGACTCCATTTTGAATTTGCAATTTGCACCATTTCTGATTATCACCTACATTTACTGATGGTTAGTGTTTATCTTGGGAGTTTCCCTTTCCTTAATTTTTGAATGAAAAATGTCTTTTCTACCACCTACTTGCTGTAAAAACTCCGATCATCAATGGGCAAATCCCTCAGGTCATGGGATAATTGTGGGCAGTTTTGTTGTTGGGGCTCTTCTAGAATAGACACAGCCTTATGGCATAAAACTGGACCTCCTGCCTGGATGATCAATGACTATAAATGGATTATACTATAAGCTAGTGGAAAGACTCAGCAGAAAAAAACTAAAGGAACAACAAGCAAAGACTTAAATGAATATTTTTACTGAAAATTGGCAAGATAGTGTCCAAGTTTGAGGTGCAGCTCAACCCCATGTGTGGAACCTAACCTGCCCTATGCATTCTTCCCATCCTATTGCACAAGTAGTCGCTCTGATAGCCCTTTCCTATGTACCTGTGCAAAGGGAAAAGAGAGCTGAAATAGATTTAATCCCCTGTTCATAGCACCAAAGTCCCACCAGGGCAGCGACCAGCCAATATACCTTTACTTGATCTCCAATATGCTTTTGTTGACCTTTTGGACTATATGGTATTTTTGAAAAGATCACACTCTAAAAGGAAGAGAGACAAAGTAGGGAAAGACATTTTCATTATTTTCATTCTGATTAATCAACTTTATTGTTATATACCTCTAGAAAACTATACAGTCTTACAGTCAAGGGAGTGGGAGTAGAGTAATTAATCCATATTCCCAGTGCTAAAATAATACAGGAATCAAGTCTTTTGAACTTGTCCCCCCCTTGGGAAACAGCACATACTAGTTTGACCTTGTCAAGACTGATTCCCCACTCTGGCACTTCGAGTGCAGAAGGTGGGGGCCCGCAAGGAACCTGGGGTTAGCACAGAGGAATCCACAAGCCATAAAGAAAAAAAGGAATAAACCTAATCGCATCTTCGTAGACATTTCCTGATCTACTTCCATATCTGGGGTTTTAGATGTGTAGTTTCTAGATATGCTATGAGAAGCTTGGGCCAGGTATGAAAAATCATCAATATCATAACTGCTCCCGGTCTGCCTCTCCCCGGAGAACAACAACAGACAGACAAAAGGGGAGTCTTTTAAAAAGTTCTAGCCTTTCCATTGGCTCTTTTGGCTAGGTGCCTACTCACTTCCTTTTACCTATGCATCGCAGTGAGACTTTTTAGCCCTTTAGTGGTAGAGCAATTAGAGAACAGCTACTAAGAGGGACTTTATAACTACTGGCTGGCTGGGTGTCCATAAAAGGGTGCTACCTCCCTCCCCCTTCATTTATCACAGACCTGGTTCAAGAAGCCTCAGGATACAGAGGACTTGAACTGATATAAAGTGATAACCCACACCTGGAAGAGTGAGTCAGTCACACTGAATTCAAGAAATGCCATGGGTCTATGAAGAGAGACAGGTCATGTGAGAGAGATTGAAGTACGTTGATCCTATTAGAGTCTCCCTGTGGAAGATGGGTGAGTGCCTGGTAAGTTAGACATGTATAAGCTGTTTCTTGTTTTTATTGTGTTTTCTTTGAAATGGTTTTGTTCTGAATAAATAGTACTTTGCTTTATAAAAGCTGGTCACCGGATACCCTCTCATTGCCCCTGAGAGAAGAGGACTTGTAACAGGGTGGCACCCACCTCTCATGAGTGCCCCCGCGTTGAGTGTGTGTGCCCCTGCAGTCTCTCAGTTTGTGGTAACCTTTGTTGGTGATTTTTCAGGCAGGTTTTCAGTGACTCAGTCCTCTGCTGAGTCACTGAAAACCTCTGTTGGTATCTCTGTAGCGCTCCCTGGGCTCAGTCTTTAACTAGTCCTGGCTCTGGTATAGGGCCATCTTCCCTAGGCTTTCTCCCTGGAGATAATGTCTTCCTGCAGCCCTCCCTGGGCTCAGTCCTTACTCAGTCCCAGCAGGTAGCCAGGAGCACCTTCCTCGCTCCCCTAATCCCTGCCACCAGACTGTCTTGGGCTCAGTCACAGCAGCCAGCCAGGAGCTTCTTCTTTGCTCCTCCAGTCCCTGCCAGCAACTGATCTAGCCGTGTTCCTGCTGCTCCTTCAGCCAGCCAGGAACAGAGTCCTCTCTCCTCCAGCTCCAGGCAGCAGCTAACTGACTCTGACCCCGCAGCTCATTTTATGTGTGTCTGCTTGCCCCTGATTGGCTGCTCCCTGTGGCCTCCCTCACTGGCTGCTTCCCCGCAACCACTCTAGACCACTCGGCTCCTTTCTGGGACAGGGGGCCTCTGGGCTTAGTCCACCCCATCACAGGACCATAGGTCCTGACCGAACTGAGACCTGCTGAAGTGATCACAGGGAACAGCAGAAGACTGCAGCTTTAGTCCTTTGTATGGAGGGAATGGATCATGGGGTTTTGTCCTGAGAAGCCCGGTGGCTATAGGCCTGA
Organism: Malaclemys terrapin pileata; assembly: GCF_027887155.1. Classification (NCBI taxonomy): domain Eukaryota; kingdom Metazoa; phylum Chordata; order Testudines; family Emydidae; genus Malaclemys; species Malaclemys terrapin. Next base: position 151,725,014 of record NC_071506.1, on the reverse strand, counting down.
GACCCAAGAGTGGTGCCCTCAAGGAGACTATGAAGGGTTCAGAGGTGCAGTTATCTTGGCAGTGGATACTATGGTTGTTCTTATAACAGATAACTGCTTGATTTGATGAGTCATTGAAATTTAGAGATTTCCATAAGATTTCTTTCAGGAGGAGATTGCTATCCTAAATACCAACACCCTATTGAGATCCAGGAATCCATTGTTGAATGTGGTAACTTGTGGCCACTTGTTTAAGATTTCTTTCAGGAGCAAGTAACTCTATCATAGATACTACCATCTGCTGAGTTCCAGGAATCTGCTATCCTACTGATGAACCTTCATTGCTGTAGATGTCATAGAATCATAGCATATCAGGGTTGGAAGGGACCTCAGGAGGTCATCTAGTCCAACTCCCTGCTCAAAGCAGGACCAATCCCAGGCTATTGAAAGATAGCCTGCCCAGACTAGGCCAGGAGATGGAACCAGATGATATCACTGTCTCCATCAGGTCTGGCTTTATCCTTAACATCTGGGATGTGAATTTGAGATGCTTATTTTTATGCCTTCTTGAGTGTTACTCTTCCTTCCCATATTTCTTCTTTTCTCTATTTGTTTTCTTTGTCTGTCTGAATAAATGCTGGCTTAGTCAAACAAACAAACAAACTTACCTTTATAACATGACTATATTTAAAAAGGCAAGCTTAACAACAGCTTTGCCTGATCCCATTCAAATTTGCAAGCTGTCAAAATGGCTAACAAGTTTACATGGTGGGCTTCTCACTTCCTGATGTCTAGGGTGCAAGAAAATGGAATGAAGCAGCATCGCTTTCTCTGCTATCATTTCTTACTCTGTTTTCTCCTCCCAGAAAGAATCAGGATTGGCATTTAAACAACTCAAAATCTATAATGGATTATATTCCAAAATAACTTTTAATATTATCTGAAGACCCTACCAAATAGGGGATTTTCCCCTATAGAAGATACTATAGAGCTATAAAGGAACAGACAATAAAGGAAACAAAATGAAAGTTTTGATTTTAACTTAGACTACAAATGTTTCAACTGCCTTCCTCCTTTGTGTTCAATAAAAAATCAGTTTTAAAAATTATCACTGGCTTACTCCCATTGTCTTAATGCAGAATAATGGAACACAGATTACTATTTAAACAGTAGTTAGATCCAAGAAATCCCCCCATATAATCAGGGTTTCCAGGCGGAATTGAAGGTGTTGATTTTGACCTTTTAAAACCTTAAACGGCTAGGATCTGGGTTACCTAGAAGACAGCTCCTCTGCCTGTTCCATGCTGCCTTGGGTGAAATCAGCAGGAGCTCTCTCTATAGAGGAGAGTGAGCTGCTAGCAGTACACTTTCACTGGAGAGCCTGTTGACTCTAGGACATATTTATTTTCCCCCATCCAATTTATTACAACCTTTGTTAACCTTCCTGAGGTGCTGCAAAGCTCTTTCTTTCTGTAGGCGCTTGGGGAAGGCATGGCATGGGATGAGATTGTGGTGCTTATTAGTCTGTTGAGAGAGTAGTATGATGGAGTGGGAATGAACTGATTGTACAGGCGGTCACTGGATTTTGGTATGTTAATTTAATTATTGAAGCAGTGCTTGGAACGTATTAGGTGCTCCTAATACGTGGTGTTTAAACCATAGGATGGATGTTCTTCATATTTGTGCTTTAAACTAAATAAATACCTTTCTGTCCAGGTCCAACTAACCATTTATTTTTCATTAATTGAGACACCAGCTCATTCCATACAATGTTTCTCAAGCCTTCCCCATTTGCTCACTGCCTCCTGCCAGCCTCATCCCTCAATAGCCAGTCCTGTCTATTCATTAACACCCTACTCTATCCATTTCACCGGCAATTGCCCGGGTCTTATACTTCAACAGCATGGGCCCTTGCTCCTCTCATCATACCTCCCCAAAGTCAAACCACCTGTCCCACAGAAATGGCTCACAGGGCCTGGTACCAGAGGCAATGTGTGTGTGTGTGTGTGTGTGTGGGGGGGAAATGCAGTGTCATGCAGTCCACTCACATGGACTGAGCATGCTCAGTAACACTGCTGAAGCTGGTTGCCCTCACTCTGCCACCCTCCACACTATTGGTAGGCACATGTCATCTTTGCCTGCTACCCAGGACCTCAGCATAGCTTCAGCAGTTGTGAAACTGCCTGCCTATGTCTGCTCACTGCAGAAGCTGCAGCCACTGCTATTGGAAGCCCTTCCTTCTGGGGAGGGCAGTGTTCTTAAAGGAGGGACTAGTGGGTCTCTCCTTTATGTGGCAGTGTGCTGTGACTTTCATACTGTGGGTCTATAGGGGGCTACTTCCCCATTCTCCTGTCTTCCAAAGCTGTTACTGTCAGGAGCACTTCTTTCCAGGAAAGGAAGGGCGTATGGAGTATATACTTCTATTGACTTGTTATAAGGTGACTTGTGTAAGCCAGTGGTTCTCAAAGCTGGTCTGCCGCTTGTTCAGGGAAAGCCCCTGGCGGGCTGGGCCAGTTTGTTTACTTGCTGCGTCCTCAGGTTCGGCCGATCGCGGCTCCCACTGGTCGCAGTTCACCGCTCCAGGCCAATTCAGGCTGCGGGAAGCAGTGCGGGCTGAGGCATGTGCTGGCCGCTGCTTCCCGCCGCCCCCATTGGCCTGGAGCGGCAAACCACAGCCAGTGGGAGCCGCAATCGGCCGAACCTGCGGACACGGCAGGTAAACAAACTGGCCTGGCCCACCAGGGGCTTTCCCTGAACAAGTGGCGGACTGGCTTTGAGAACCACTGGTGTAAGCTATGGTCATTGTTTCCCCTAGAGCCTTCTATGTGTAGAGCTGGCTCCTTTAAGAGGCGGCACTATGTCTTATATGCTAATATACATTCATTCATTTTGCATTTGTTTTAATAACTTCATGATGTTCCTAGATTTACTTCTATGTGGTGTCAAACATATCTTCTAACTCACATGGACCTTTTTTGTTGTTACAAATGTACAGCTGAGATGGAACATCTCTAGGGTTTTATTCTTTTTAAAGATCTTCCTAAGAAAATAAAATCTAACCACAGAAACAAAGAACAAAACACTACAAAGCATGTCATAAATGACTCATATTCATTATCTTCCTGAGTTGGAGTAGATATTAATAGCATACATGGCCTGCCCCAAATTCTTAACCTTAACTTGCCTGCCCTTCCCTTTAATTTTCAAAAGCAGTGTGTCATGCTGGCCTCATATTACCCTACAACACACTCTGGAGCTTTGAGGGGCGTGAGTACACTGTTCATACAGGGTCATTTTCTTCTCTGGAAATGGGTTGTTAGCGAACTCAGGGAGCTCACTCTAATTGTTGATGGTCTGTGACTGCAATACTTCATCTTGTAACAAATCTCCAAAATGTTTTTCTACAGGGGCAATGTCTCAAGTGGAAAGTCCTCCTGTAGAGGATTCGTAAAATGTTGAGATGATCTTCTAGAGAGTAGCTGGGTACACTTCAGTCCTCTTTTGGGATCAGACCTAAAGAGTGGGAGCAAAACCTATCAAAAGAACTAATAGGAAATCACAATATGCATCCTTTATAGCATCATAGCTATCTCTATACTTGTAGGCTGCATGGCCACCCATCCCTGTCAACCTCTGAGGGAGGCCACACCTCCTTGCTGTCACATACCTGTAAAGGTGAGCTCAAAAGGAGGGAATTAGCTGTACCTAGGGCTCCAGCCTGGCAAAGCAGTACAGCAGTCTATGAGCCCCAGATTCTCAGTCAAGGGGGGGGGGCAAAAACCAGTTAGAAGGCTCTGGCCTGCAATCAGGGCAGAGTGATTAAGCAGTCTATGAGCCCCGGTAAGGGTGAGCACCAACACAGACTCTGGGCTCAGGTAAGGGTGAGCACTAGCAGAGTCTAGGGGCTCAGGTACACTAACACAGGCTTCCTGGCCTAATATGGGGAGGCTGCCATCCCGGGGGTGGAGTGGTAGGGGATAGGGGGACGTGGGCCCACCCGACTCCACCACGTCCCAGCCCAGGGCCCTAACAGTGGTGAAGTGTTCTGCCACTGGATCAACAGGGATCCACCCACAACACACTGACCTAGAATCAGGCCAGCACTTAACCAGACAGTAGTCTAGTTCCCCATGGCTACTTCCTACATCTCTGGGGTTTGGTACATTTATAACATGGGGATCCTTTGTCTTCTCGGGGAGCTCTGGCCAGTCCTCAGGTGGCAGCCCCAGCAGCTCCTCAGCGTCTTGGTCGGCTGGCAGCCCTGGAAGTTTTGGCCAGTCCTTGGCATGGCGGGGAGCCTCTTCAGGTTCCAGCAGCTGATGGGATGTGTCTGTGTCCCTTGGTGGTTCCAGCCCAACTAGGCTACAGGGCCTACCTTTTGTACTTCCTGCAGGGCGGGCATGGTTTTCCTGATTCTGCACACCAGGGGGCATGTTGTGGTTCCTCCCTGGCAACCTCTGAGGGAGGCCACACCTCCTCGCTACAATACCCTAAACTGCTAGGCATATATCACTAGCCTATACTCCCCTCGTGTGACTTCTGCTGACGGGCCAGTCCTGCTACCCTCATAAAAGCAGCCCCACTGAAGGCAATGTACCAAATTATTTTCTTGTAAGCAGTGTGATTCCACTTACTTTCTAAGTTCCTCCAAATTTATATGGGTGTCCATAAAATTTTGATTTGATAGAGTTTCACACACTGCTCTTCACAAATGCAAGAGATTACTCAAGGTGCAAGGCACTGGAAAATCAGGCCCAGTGGAAATACTCTTGTGAGTAAGTGTTGCAGGTAACCTTGTTGGGTGGCAGAGTGTCTTAGGTGACAGCGCACTGAACTGGAAATCAGGAGATCTGGGTGCTATTATCAGCTCTGATGCTGGCTGAGCTTGGACAAGTCATTTTGCCTCTCTAAGCCTCAACTTCCCTTTCTGTGAAATGGGGATAATGATATTGACCTCCTTTGTAAAGCACTTTGAGATCTATGGATGAAGAGAGCTAGCTAAGAGCTAAGTATCATATAGGAACAGGTCCATGTGCCAAAGACTTCAAGTATTTTAACATATGAAGGGAGGAAACTGTTCAGAAAGTACTACTGAGTCTGGACAAACTTTTCATGTCTCATTGGGCTGTACTCCTTACACTAGGTGATAAACAAAAAGGCTGATACCTGGTTTTAAGTGGCTTTAGGAGTCTTTATGTGCCTTGGCTTAGCATTCTTCACCCTGTCTTTTTACTGATTATAGTAATATTTTGATCTAAGGGAAAATAATACAACATACTTTCCTTGACCTAGTTGCTCGCTTAGTTCTTCTCTGAACATAATTTGCTGTTCTTAACATGGGAGCTACAAACCTCCCCCTCCCCCACCATCTTGCTAGGCTAATATGAAAAATCCAGCTATCTAGATGAACTTCAATGGATGCTAGCTGATTTTGATGTTAGTTCTTTTTCTCTTCTCTCCCTCTCACTGGGGTTGAAGGAATAAAGGGTTAATATTAATTTATTTCCCATTGCCTTAACTACATGGGAAAGGAGCATCAATGTAAAATCAACCATATTATCACGCTGTCTGGAGTGGTTCACGACTGTGAGTGTCTACCTCAGGGCAGACTTAGCCCAAGATTACCATTCATAACCTTCTAACCACTATTAATAAGTCTGGACACCTCTCAGGATATAAAATTAACTGAGGTACATCAGAAATCATAGTCATTAACAAATATGCCTACAAAGGCCTTTTCTCAAATTGAGACTTTCAATGGCAATTCTCTTATAGGAAATATTTAGAAATACTGATTCCCAAAAATATTCAGGACAGCCATAAGATAAACATAGAAATAATTATTGCCCCAGTGCCTAACATTTGGGGAGAGGAAGTTCAATAATTCTCAGTTTGTGGGGTAAAATTATATACTGAAAATGAATGTCCTTCCCAGAATTTTGTATGTCCTCAGGGGTCTCTCTATTTCTATTTCCTCAAACTTATTTTAAGAAATTCAGTAATATTTTCAGAAAGTTTCTTTGGGGCATAGGTAAGGCTGACTCTGAACAAATGACAGCTCTCTCTATCTCTGGCAGGATTTTGTTTTCCTAACTTGGAAAATTATCATATCTCCTTTTTGTTAAGACAGCCATCTTTGTGGCTATTAGATATGATCACATAGACCCAGATTGAATGAGAATAGGTATACCATCTCCCCCTTTCAGGCATTGTAGGATCAAATTTATTGTAGATTGGATAGCTCCAGGGCTCCCACAATAATGGCTGTGAAGCAAGCTTTGTCAAAGTTCTGTTTCCATCCATTCTTCCATGTACAGGCGGTCCTATGGAGCAAGTCTATCCTTAAAATTGGTGGCAAATCCTTGATGTGGAGGGAGAGGATGGTCAGAGAAATGATCACTGTGTCGCAGCTAATTGACAATGAGAAATTAAAACCATTTGTAGACCTTCAGCAACAATTAGGCTTACCCTGCTCTGGAGCATGGTAATATCTCCAGTTAAAACATTACTTGCAGATCTCCTTGGACCAGATGCATTGGGAGCTCCAGAACTTTTATTATTTTAGAGGAAATTTCCTGGATTTACTGGGCCAGCGGTATCCTTTTCTGATTTTCTGGATCAAAAATCTCTGCCAAAGATTGATAATTTGTGCGTTGCTTGGAATAGAGATTTGGATACACAACTATCTCCAACCCAATGGAATACAATTGTATCTAATGCTAAAAAAAGCAACTATAGACCTGAGACTACGGCTTATTCACCAGAAGACACTATTTTGAATATATTGGTCTCCACATGGGCTAGTGATAATAGGCCTCTGTGATGGAGTCTGCAAACCCCACACTGGGTAAAAAGGGTTAAGGAGTTGGTCTGAGCTCAGTGAGGCTCATCCTGCCACACCTGCAAAAGATGCACAGACTGGAGGAGGAGTTAAAAGGGAGCAGAACAGCTCATTTGTGGACAGACCAGGGAAAAGAAAGGACCTATGCTTTGCTGCTCCTGAGAAAAGGGCTGAGGGAAGACAGGATCTCTCCCTTAACAACTGCCTGAAGGTCTCTCTCTGAGGGAAGGGAGGACCTGCTTGTGTTATATACAGAGAGGGATGCATTTCCCTCCTCTGACCTACACACTCCGTTTATTTGTGCTGATTTCCTTTGTTTTGTTTTTGGACTACTCCAGAAGGGGAGAGCCTGGGAAGTGACCTGGCCAGAAGGCCAAGACATGAGAGAAGGCATCCACTGCCCCAAGAGGGAGGGAGCTACCATGCTATGCTCGGCCATGGAGAGACACCAAGTGGTGAGCTGACCCTCTTCACAGCCTCCTGTTACAGACTGTGAACTTTGGACAATAGCAGGTGGTAGTAAGTGGCCCAGGGTGTTAAGGCACTCCTGGGTGTAAGACCCTTGTGTAGACCTCACAGGACCCTGCACTGGAGTCTGGTGGAGTGGGAGGGCCCCACTCTCCATATCAAAGGGCCTAAGCCCAAACCATGAGTGAAGACCATCACAGCCTCATAAATGCTGACTGCTGTTGGAAATTTGACACCCTTGGTGTTACATTAGCTCAAAATGTAGTGACACTTTGTCCATAATATCTGGTATGAAGTGGGTCAAAAGATCAATTTGATATTGGATGCTAAGTTGGAGTCATCCCACTTCAATTTCATTCTTAGATATATTTCTGATACCTGGAGATTACCTGGTAACAAGGATGTGTGGTTCCAAAGTGCAGCTTTGGTTGCTAAAAAATTCATTTAGCAAAAATGGAAAAGTCAATCCCCACCAAATATTGGTGCCAGGGTCAGGATATGGCTGATCCCACAGCTAATGAATGGCTGACATTCCGCAGAAAGGGAATGCCCAAAAAATTCAAAGCAATTTGGGATGACTTTTTAGAGGTCTATGATTAATGTAGACCCTAATGATAGATGTGTCGCTGTCCCTCCCCTCCCTTTATCCTACCCTCTTTATTCACTTTGTGTATTATGATGAATCTGGTATTTTGGTCTGTTTGTTTGTTTTGTAAAAATTAATAAAAGTATAAATAATAATAAGAGAAATATATACAGGGACTCAAAGAGTACCTATATTTACTGATATTCCGTCAAATATTTCATGAAATATGGCTTGCATGTATCTTTTACATCTACCCAGGCACTTTCCCCCTGGGCCTGATTCTGCAGCCCTTGTTCATCTGAGTAATTCAACTGGAAGGCTAGTTGTATGAATAAGGGTCACAGGATGAGCCTCATGTCCTGTCCCAATCAGAAAATGGCCGATGACCATCTCCTCATATCACAATGTTTGACTAGAACTGTAGCTAAACTAAGATGAAATCAATCCAACGAATGCTTTGCCTATGCTTGGGATTGGCCTTGGTTCTGCCACTGATGGCCAGCATCTGATATAACTGCACTGGAGTGAACCCCAAGCATTGACAAAGAGCTGCGACTTGCACCAGTTGAATTTGCATCTGCTTGACACCATGGGAAGATCAACTGGTGCAAATTGTAGCTTTCCTTCACAACACCTGGGGTCTGCATTGATACAGTTTCTCTGGACGCTGGCCACTGAAGGCTGAATCTTGTATAGAGAAAGCTGACATGTCATCTGGCTTGAGATACTCAAACCCTAAATATAATTTCACTTTAAAATGAAGTTTCTGATATGAATAGGAAGACCATTTAAATTAAATGTGTATAAATATTTGTCTCGAATGATTGCTTAATTCACATGGTTTGTCTAAATTAGTAGAAGAACCAAGATATAAATTTGAGTGGAAAATTATGCTAAAAAGGCCAGGATTCATCTGCATATCCCTTGATAAGACTGTTGTAAAACTAAATGGCTCCAAGCAAAGGAGCTCTAAAAAAAACCAACTCTGTAAAAGACTCTCCCCTTGGTTTTTCTTGACAATTCTTAATCTATAAAGATGCAAGGACTGGAACTTGTCACGTGGAATATTTCTAGTCTAAATGGAAATAGGAAATGGATACTAAAAGTGATAGAACTTTATGACCTGTCCAAACAGCATTTGTTCAATGTATACCATGCTCATGAAAGCAAGAATGGAACCTAATCCTATAGAAATCATTGGGACTTCTCGTGGGTAAAACAAGCTGGTTTTGACCCATTAGGTGTGTGTGTGGTGGTGGTGGTGTCCAATTGCACACTTATTATGTAGGCAATAATTTCACTGAAGATTTTTAGCACTAAGCCCAGTTTGAGAGACTGCTTTTTTCCTGATGGCAAACTGCCACAGCTGAGGTCTATGGAAGTGCCTAAACTGGAGAAACTCTTGACATAAAGGAATCAGTGATTGAGCTCTCCTTAAGGATCCCTTTTTTCAGAAGTGCACTCCTTGCACTCTCATTGGTCCACAATACCAGAGCTTGTTGACTGACAGGGCATGCTACAAGGATCATCTTTTTAAAGCTGCTTGGAATGGGGTGTGCACAAAGGCGGGGTGGGGGGACGATATTACTTTGTGGTGGTGATTAAAGAATGCAGGAAATATTACTTGATTTTACTGTGTGGCTTATTTAGTTATTATACTCTGTAGAGTTCTTGCTGTTTTTTCTTCAGTTGAGATTGATTGTACTCTAATTGTTCAGGGAGCCGAAGCTGTAAAATAGGAACCCTTTGCTCTTTTAAATCCAAATAAAGCAAACATGCTACTTGGGAAATTAATCTGATTTTAAAGACTCTTTCTCCATAACGTTGCTAAAACAGCAACTTTGTTTAATGTAAGGCATGTACTTTCCATTATGTATCTGAGGGGGAAAGACAAATTTTGCCTGCTTGTCTGTTTCTCTTTCTCTCTCTCTCTCTCTCTCTCTCTCTCTCTGTGTCCTCTTGGCTAATGGCTACCTGTGAGTGCTCAGGACCAACATATTTAAAATGCCACTTATCTTAAATAACACTCGTCTACAATTTTTGAGAAGTCGTCTGCTTCACAGATAAAATGTGCTATTTATTATGTATTTTGATGTGCTGAATTCAAATATGACAATTAAAACAACTGGCTACTGTTTCTAAGATATTTTAAGTTTTTACATTTTATGTCTATGTATATTGTGTAGATAGTAGAGTTTTAATCATAAATTGTAAACCTAGGTCTTTTCATGTGTTTATGGTTGCTTTACATGATAATATTTCACCTGTCCTGTTTATGTAACACTTTAAAAATCAGCAAAAGGGTTATATAAATAAAACTTATTATGAAACAAAAGGCAAAAAACTATTATGTACATAGTTTAGTCCTATTCAGTGTCTACTCGGCGCTTCTTGGCTTGTCTCTTGTATTCATTAAATGGAGCATCTCTTGTCACTGTCCAGCAATAGTCTGCAAGCATTGATGGGCTCCATTTGCCCTGATAGCGTTTCTCCATTGTTGCAATGTCCTGGTGAAATCGCTCACCATGCTCGTCACTCACTGCTCCGCAGTTTGGTGGAAAAAAATCTAGATGAGAGTGCAAAAAATGTATCTTTAGTGACATGTTGCAACCAAGGCTTTTGTATGCCTTGAGGAGGTTTTCCACCAACAACCTGTAGTTGTCTGCCTTGTTGTTTCCAAGAAAATTTATTGTCCCTAACTGGAAGGCTTTCCATGCCGTCTTTTCCTTGCCACGCAGTGCATGGTCAAATGCATCATCTCGAAGAAGTTCACGAATCTGAGGACCAACAAAGACACCTTCCTTTATCTTAGCTTCACTTAACCTTGGAAATTTTCCACGGAGGGACTTGAAAGCTGCTTGTGTTTTCTCAATGGCCTTGACAAAGTTCTTCATCAGACCCAGCTTGATGTGTAAGGGTGGTAACAAAATCTTCCTTGATTCAACAAGTGGTGGATGCTGAACACTTTTCCTCCCAGGCTCCATTGACTGTCGGAGTGGCCAATCTTTCTTGATGTAGTGGGAATCTTTTGCATGACTATCCCATTCGAAGAGAAAACAGCAGTACTTTGTGTATCCAGTCTGCAGACCAAGCAAGAGAGCAACAACCTTCAAATTGCCACAAAGCTGCCACTGATGTTGGTCATAGTTTATGTACCTCAAAAGTTGTTTCATGTTGTCATAGGTTTCCTTCATGTGGACTGCATGACCAACTAGAATTGATGGCAAAACATTGCCATCAGGGCCGGCTCTAGGTTTTTTGCCGCCCCAAACAAAAAAAATGTTGGCTGCCTCCACTCCAGCCCTGGGCTCTCCCCGCACCCCCCTGCTGCCCCAGCCCTGGGCTCCTCCCTTCCCCCCCCCACCAGTGGCCCCCACACCCTGCCACCCCAGCCCTGGGCTCTCCCCCACCCCACCTGCACCCTCCTTCCGCCCCAGCCCTGGGTCACTGGTAACTTGCTCCCAGGGCGGGTCATTCAGCAGGAATTTTGGATGTGCACAGAACACAGACAGGATTGGTTCCCATATGGTTACAGAACTGCAGTAAAGTGGAACAATTTTCAGCTTGTGTGATTGAAGGATATCTGGAGGCATATTATAAGACCGTCCTCCATAAATGAGGAAAAGTTGAGGTGCCTTGGCTGTTGAGGCAATGGCTGTTGAAAATAGCAATTCCAGTCCTAAAAACCACTGGGAAGCATTTCTTGCTCAATTTTACCCTACTTTTTCTACAGCAAGTTACAGTGGATCAGTATATTTGATTTGGGAGAAATGAAGTAACAACTGCCCAAATTTTGCTTGAGCACTCCTGAATTTTGAGGTGTTCAAATCTGGACGGCAGATGCTAGATTCCCTTTCTGAACATTAGCTAAATCTGGAAAGGAAAAGTCAATTTCTGCTTCCATGGCTCAGAAGTGGAAATCCTCCTATGTGCCTAGTACTGTATCTAAAGCTGCCCAGGTCCAGTAGAGCCTCCCCTCTCTTACTTTTCATTTTAAATTCTAGTGGGATCCACGTACCTCCCTTGCTAGGCTTCAGATAGAGAGGAGCACTGTCCATTTAGTCCACCCAATTCTTTCTTTGGGGGCTGCAAGGTGAGGTCACACCAGTATCCCTAATCCAGTCTGGGGATGTCTTCTGAAGGGGATATCTGGGCCAAAGCCTTCTACTCCTTGGGCATACTTGTTCCCCATTCACAGTGCCACCCCGCTGTAGCAGTGAGCTCTCCATTCACATCAAGCTGCAGCATGAGGTTTCAGCTACCATACTCCCTCCCCCTCCCTTTCTTGTTGATAGCGGCCAAGGGGAATGCTGGAAAATGTAGTTCTTTCCCTGCTCCAAGGATGGACCTATAGGCAGAGAGCTAACCAAAGGAACTACAGCTCCCAGGGCCCCCTGTTGGTTCTCAGCTCCCAGGCTGTATCCCTTCCGGCTGCCGCCCCTGCAAATGGGCTGCCCCAAGCACCTTCTTGCTTTGCTGGTGCCTAGAGCTGCCCCTGATTGCCGTTATGCAGTAAAACAGCTTTAAGACTCGTCTTCGATGAATCAATGAACAGTCTCCACTCATCTGGATCGTGAACGATGTTGAGGGCTGCCATTACACAATCGATGTTGTTGCAGGCTATAAGATCACCTTCCATGAAGAAGAATGGGACAAGATCGTTTTGACGGTCACGGAACATGAAAACCCTAACATCACCTGCCAGGAGATTCCACTGCTGTAGTCTGGAGCCCAACAGCTCTGCCTTACTCTTCGGTAGTTCCAAATCCCTGACAAGGTCATTCAGTTCACTTGTGTTATGAGGTGTGGTTCAGAGGAGGAGGATGGGAGAAAATGTGGGTCCTGTGACATTGATGGTTCAGGACCAGAAGTTTCATCCTCTTCCTCTTCCTCGTCTGACTCAAGTGAGAATGATTCTGGTGCATCAGGAACCGGCAGTCCTTCTCCGTGGGGTACTGGGCGTATAGCTGATGGAATGTTTGGATAATGCACAGTCCACTTTTTCTTCTTTGACACACCTTTCCCAACTGGAGGCACCATGCAGAAGTAACAATTGCTGGTATGATCTGTTGGCTCTCTCCAAATCATTGGCACTGCAAAAGGCATAGATTTCCTTTTCCTGTTCAACCACTGGCGAAGATTTGTTGCACAAGTGTTGCAGCATATGTGTGGGGCCCACCTCTTGTCCTTATCTCCAATTTTGCAGCGAAAATAAAGGTGATAGGCTTTCGTAACCATAGTGATTATACTGCACTTTTGTGATGCAAAAGTCACTTCACCACAAACATAGCAGAAGTTATCTGCACTGTTCACACAAGTACGAGGCATCTCTGCTCACTTTGGCTAAACAGAAATGTGTCCCTTTGCAAAATCAAACACTGACAAATAAGAGAGCATGACACTGTATGATTTCTAGCTCTGATATAGGGCAATTTGTTCAGCAGAGTGATGTAAGCTTCGTTATGATTGCATCATCCATGACTTCTAGGAATAACATGATGCAATTCATATCATGTATGACGCAATACCAGCTTCAGATTGCATCATTCATTGTTTTGCCTAAAAAGCAAGTACTGTCCAAACCCAGTCATAGATTTATTCATAGATCCAGTCAAAGATGTATTTTAGTCATTTCTGGTTTAAATTGAGATCCCTTCCCTTTATAACTCACTTATCCTCTGCCATTCCCAAGTCAAGGGTCGTATATACTGACCCAATAGCATATCTTGAAAACTAGAGCAAATCAACAATTTTAAGCATCATTTTCGTTCTCAGTGACCCATAATTAGTAAAGTTTGACTACATTTATTTCAGAAGCATTTTGGCTGTAGAGCAGTGTAATGGGGACTCTGTGCCCCTCTTCAATTTTAACTTACCACAATGGGAATTTAAAAAGCAGATGGAGAAACTGAGAAACTGATGGCTGCTGCTTACCTGAATATAACATCTAATTCCTGGTCTCAGTCAGCTTTTCTTCCGAAATTGTCACCTCTGTGACAATAAAAGTATTAGTCTAGGGCTCTTATTTCCCCTTGGAGAAGAGAAAAACCTAGAGATCTTTGAGTCAAAATAGTCAGGCATTTTTGAAATATAAACAAAAATGATAGAGTGTGTTTTAATTCCTGGTGGAAGTCCTTTAAAAACAAATAAAGCGATTATAATGGATGCTTTGTATAGTTAAGGGGAGTGTGTAGCCTACATAACCCTTTGTCTCTGCAGCTTTTTTCATAGAATCATTATTCATTTTTAACAGATCAGCTTTTCATACCAGTGACCCTATAGCCAAGGCTGAAAGACTTGTTTCTGGTGAAACTGAAGCCAGGAAAATCTATCCACACAATATTAATTGATCTTTTGAACAGATGGTGATGGTCTTTAGAATTATGTAATTTTTCAGCCTTTGTTTCTCTAGTAAGTGTGTATTTAACTATATCTATGTGTAGTAAGAGATCATTACTATTGACATGAGAATAAGGAGACACAAGTAACCCAGGAAGAAAAAAAAAATAAAAACAATTCTAATGACCTAATTAACCCAAACAATTCATTGTGGGTGTTAGAGGTTGAGAAAGGAGGTAATGAAGAGCCTACAGGCTCTCTATATAGAATAGTATGTCATTGAAAGCTTAGAGCTCTTGTAGTTCTGTGGCTGTCGAATCTTTAGTCTGCTATGGCATTGGCTGTGCAAAAAAAAAAAAAAAAAAAAGAAAGAAATTGCACTATAGAAATACTCTGTATTTTAAACTGAACACTGGATGCTGTTTTTTTCCTTTGTGCATAGGGTGATATTGATTATTTATGATCAAGACATGTACACCACTAGCTGGGGTGGAAGGATGAAACAAACCTAAAATGCCTCCATTAGCCAAGAAAACTAATGAGGGATGGAAAAGGAAAGTTTAGTAACTATTTAAAAATATTGCACTCCTTAATCTTTAGGGAGACTGTACTCCCAATTTAGGGGTGATTCTTTTCCCTTTCTTATACTGCTCTCCTGTAGCAGACTCTATCTACCAACCTAATACACATTAAAGAATTAAGCCATACAGCACTTGTGACATTATCCAGGGTACAATCTGGACTGTTGAACAACTGTGTCCCCCAATTTTCCAATGTGGGTGCCTTTTACACTGCTTTACTGTGACAGCAACCACTCTTGGTCTGCTCACACACAGCCTCCAACATGTAAATTACTCTCACTTATACTGTATGAGTGCTATGACCAGCCACTCTTGAATTACACTACAGAGCCACACCAGCAAATTCCCAGTCCCAGACTCTTTCCCAGAAATGTGCGTCTTTGTACTGCCCAGCCCTCTCCTGGAAACACAAGCTCATGTTAAGTCTGTCATTTTATTAATAGAAAATGATATGCGCAAATCCCATTATCTCAAATAGAGTTCCCAAACACTTCAATCCCAGCACAGTGGTTTAGTTAAAACAATAAAACAAACGTATTAACTACAGAAAGGTCGATTTTAAGTGATTACAGGTAATGACGCATAAAAGTCAGAATTGGTTACAAAGAAATAAAAGGTGAAACACAGCTAATACCTAACTTAACAAGCTAAGTAAATTCAAAGCAAAAGTCTCTCTCACCACATGTTTTAGCAGTCTTACTGACTGAATTCCTTTCTGCTGGGATCCCTCCCCATTTCAGTGATGCTTCCTTTGTTCTTCAAATGTTGTTGATGCCATGAGTAGAGATGAAGGGAGAGATATCTTGGGGTGTCCCCCATTCATATACCTTTTCCTTTTCTTTGAGAATCATCTCCAGCTGGGGTTCAGGAGACAGAAAGTCTGTGGGGATGGGAACAGCCAGCTGTTTCTTTGCCAAGATGTAAATTTCTTGCTCACACCCTTTTTCCTGCCAAAGAATGGCCACTTAAACAGGTGATAATCCATTTGATTTTGTTGACATCTGGCTGAGGCATCAGTTTGCCTTTTGTCTTGGAAGAACTGGTTTGTGGCTGCTTCCCCAGATTTGGAATATGTCTTAGTTATATCACAGAGTAGAATCTTATAACTTTGAATACAATGTTGCCCCGCATTTTACGAGGACAATAAAGATCAGTGAAGCATGGGTTTTCAGGTGATACCTTACAAGGCATAGTTTGTACAAAATTGATCATAGTCTTGAAAAAAGAGGTGGACATAGGGATACAGACTGTCACAACACCCCTCTGGGATAGGTGAGTATTATATCTATTTTTAGATGGGCAAATGGAAGTACAGAAAACTTAACTGATTTCTGAATGCCAAATAAGAACTGTGTGGTGGTGTAGCTGGGCATAGAAGTTGCATGTCCTGACTGCCAGGAATGTTAACAACTATTCCATTCCTCTTTTGCATTCAAGGGGCTGATCACTATACTTACATACCCTCAAACTTTAGGCATGTCGATATAGGTGAATTGATGATACACACAACATCTTATCCAAAAGATTTAGAAGCATTAAGCCTCATAACATGCCTGTGAGGTAGATATTGTACTCATTTACAAACAGATACACTGTGACAAAGGGAGGCTAAGTGACTTGCTGAAGGCCACAACACATGTCAGTAGCAAAGCAAGGAATAAAACCCAGGAGCCATGCCCCCTACTCTCATCCTTGCTGCTTCTATCACTGGATAGACTGCTTCCCAGATACTAACCTGTGGATCAAGGAGGGTTTTTTTTAACGAGTCTCTTCATATAGGAGCTGTTCTTTCTCCATAGACTTTTCTCTTGCTTATCAAGGTTGGCTATTGCTTGACATGCTCCAGTCATTCCCATTCAGAGGCAATTTTACACTGCACTGTTATCAGGAAGGCCATTTATAACCCTTTCTATGCTACCCACTGAATAGGCCAGTGAGTTTTACTAATCCTAGAGCTGAAAAGATCACCTTCACAACCTTCCAGCCTCTGCTGGGCTATGGAGTGAGACTGACTGAGGTTCTGGTTGAACTCTGAACACATCGTAACACAGAGAATTCATTATTTCAAGGTCACAGTAGCAGCCTGGCTCCAAAGCCATTTCCGAAGCAGCAGTCTCTTCCTTTGTTTTGGCTGGCATTTTCGTTATTTCTTTCATACTGCAAATCTGAAAATAGGGTGTGGTTTTCTAGGTGACATTGCTCATAGCACTTGTAGTGGATGCTGACATTGCTTGAATAATAAATAATATACTCCACTAAAGTTATTTGTATTGCAGTCATGCCTAGAGGTCTGATTAGAGATCATAAAAGACTGTCCTAGCCCCCAAATGCCTAGTCTAAATAGATAAAACAAAGGGAGGGAAAATAGAGGTACAGATAGGTGAAGGCCCAAATCGTTAAAGGTGTTTAGGCGTGGTTCCACTCAGCATTGCAATACCTAAGCTATGACACCTATGTCTACACTACAGACCTTACAGTGACACAGCTGTACCGCTGCAGCTGGGCCACTGTAAGGTCTCCCATGTAGCTGCTCTATGCTGACGAGAAGCTCTCCCGCCGGCAATATTAAACCACCCACAACAAGTGATGGTAGCTGTGGCAGCGGGAGAGCATCCCCCACCGACATAGTGCTGTCCACACTGGTGCTTTTGTCAGTGAAACTTATGTCGGTCAGGGTTGTTTTTTTTTCACACTCCTGAGCAACAAAAGTTTTGCCGACAAAAGTGGTAGTGTAGACAAAGCTTCATTGACTTAGGTGCCTAAATCCAATTGATTTACAATGAGACTCAGGCGTCTAAGCCAGTTAGGCATTGCAATGACTAGGTAGTTTTAAAAATCTGAGGCAAGAGGGGTGAGGTAATATCTTTTATTGGACCAGCTTCTGTTTGTGAGTGGGACAAGCTTTCGAGCTTACACAGAGTTCTTCAGGCTCTGAAGAAGAGCTCTGTGTAAGCTTGAAAGCTTGTCTCTCTCGCCATCAGAAGTTGGTCCTATAAAAGATATTATCTCATCCACCTTGTCTATCTAATATCTTGGGACCAGCATGACTACAATAACACTGCATTTAAAAATCTGGGCTCAAGTTACATAGCAGGTCTATGGCAGAGCCAGGAATACAACCAACGGTTTCTGATTCCCAATCCAGTGCCTTCTTTACTAGACTGTGCTGCTTCCAATGGTCTAGATGTTAAATATGAGTCCTATTCTTTAGTGGGACTGATGGAGAAATATTGAAATCCTTTCTGTAATTTAGTGGTGGGTAGAGAACACCACAAAACGTTAGGGTTTTGACTCACATGAGCGTTCCAGTCTGTGGCTTATATATTTCTGGGAATGTTTGCGAGACCAGTTATGAGCCGTGTATCAGTTCTTTATATGTTTGAAAAGTGTGACTGTTTGACCATGTGGTCGTTTGTTTGAAAAGTGTGAATTGGGAGTGCTTTGTTCCAGGTGGGCCTTGAGTGGTTGATTGGAGGGAAGGCTATGAGCCAGGGCAACTCAGGAGAAGCAAATGGAGGGAGTTCGCCTGGAGGAGTTCCCACAGAGTTTTTTTTGCCTTTCAGGAATCTGTGAGCAGTAAATACAACATCTGAAGAGGCTCTTAGAAGGAAGACAATCTGGATAGTGAGCGATCAACTGTTGTGACCTGCACAGGATGTGGATGTTTGTCTTTCTCCCAGAGGATAGAAGCGACTTCATCTGTACAAAGTGCAAGCTGTTCTCCATATTGGAAGAGCAGGTTAAAGGACTAGAGACCCAAGGATCAACTTTGCATTGCATCAGAGAAAATGAAGACTTTCTGGATAAAAGTCAGCGTTTGGTACTGCAGAGCACAGTATGGTGAAGAATCAGAGAGGGCAACGCAGAACAGGGAAGAAATTGGCAGCATGTGACCTCCAGAAGGAAGAGGAGAACCCATGTACCCCCATACCCATGTATGCAGATAGAGGTGAGAAACCATTTTCAGGCTCTCTGTATAGGTACCACGGTGGAGAATGGTTTGGAAGAGTCATCTGAGGGAAGGGATCAGAAGAAGACCCCATCGACCGGAAGGCATGGGATCCATTGTCCTATGGATGGGGATTCCATAACTACCACTCCCAAGAGAAGGAGGAGATGGTGGGTGGGGACTCCCTCCTAAGGGGGATGGAGTCATCCATTTGCCATTCAGACCGGGAAACTCGAGAAGTGTGCTGCTTGCCGGGAGATAGAATTCAGGATGTGTAGGAGTGTCTGCTGAGACTGATTAAGCCCTCGGACCGCTACCCCTTCCAACTTCTCCATGTGAGCACCAATGATACTGCCAAGAATGTCCTTGAGCAGGTCACTGCAGACAATGTGGCTCTGGGAAGAAGGATAAAGGCATTTGAGGCACAAGTCATGTTCTCGTTCATCCTCCATGTTGAAGGAAAAGGTCCAGGTAGGGACCATCGAATTGTGGAGGTAAATGTGTGGTTACGCAGGAGGTGTCAGAGAGAGGGCTTTCGATTCTTTGACCATGGGATGTTGTTCCAAGAAGAAGGATTGCTAGGAAGAGATGGAATCCACCTAATGAAGAGAGGGAAGAGCATCTTCGCAGGCAGGCTTGCTAACCTAGTGAGGAGGGCTTTAAACTAGGTTCGCCGGGAGATGGCGACCTAAGCCCTGAGGTAAGTGGGGAAGTGGGATACCAGGAGGAAACACAAGGAGGAAGGTGCAACAGGGGAGGCCTCCTGATTCACACTGATAAAGTAGGGCAATTGGCTATTTATCTTAGATGCCTGTACACAAACGCAAGAAGCCTGGGAAACAAGCAGGAAGAATTGGAAGTCCTGGCACAGTCAAGGAACTATGATGTGATTGGAATAACAGAGACTTGGGGTAATTCACATGACTGGAGCACTGTCATGGATGGGTATAAATTGTTCAGAAAGGACAGGTGGGGGAGAAAAGGTGGAGGAGTTGCACTATATGTAAGAGAGCAGTATGATTTCTCAGAGCTCCAGTATGAAACTGGAGAAAAGCCTGGTGAGAGTCTTTGGATTACATTTAGAGGCAAGAGCAACAGAGTGATGTCATGGTGGGCGTCTGCTATAGACCACCAGACCAGGAGGAGGAGGTAAACAAGGCTTTTTTCGGACAGCTAACAGAAGTTTCCAGATCACAGGCCCTGGTTCTCATGGGAGATTTCAACCACCTTGACATCTGCTGGGAGAGCAATACAGAAATGCACAGACAATCCAGGAAGTTTTTGGAGAGTGTTGGGGACACCTTCCTGGTGCAAGTGCTGGAGGAACCATCTAGGGGCTGTGCTCCTCTTGACCTGCTGCTCACAAACCAGGAAGAATTAGTAGGGGAAGTAGAAGTGGGTGGGAACCTGGGAGGCAGTGACCATGAGATGGTTGAGTTCAGGATCCTGACAAAAGGAAGAAAGGAGAGCAGCAGAATATGGACACTGGACTTCAGAAAAGAAGACTTTGACTCCCTCAGGGAACTGATGGGCAGGATCCCCTGGGAGGCTAATATGAGGTGGAAAGGAGTCCAGGAGAGCCGGCTGTGTTTTAAAGAACTGAGAAATCTTTGGTGAGCTTAAACACAAAAAGGAAGCTTACAAGAAGTGGAAACTTGGACAGATGACTAGGGAGGAGTATAAAAATATTGCTCAAGCATGCAGGGGTGTAATCAGGAAGGCCAAAGCACAATTGGATTTGTAGCTAGCAAGGGATGTGAAGGTCTACAAGAAGGGTTTCTACAGATATGTTAGCAACAAGAAGAAGGTCAGGGAAAGTGTGGGACCCTTACTGAATGGGAGAGGCAACGTAATGACAGATGATGTGGAAAAAGCTGAAGTACTAAATGTTTTTTTTTTTTTTTACCTCAGTCTTCACAGACAAGGTCAGCTCCCAGACTGCTGCACTGGGCACCATAGTGAGCAGATGGAGAGGGTGAGCAGCCCTCAGTGATGCAATAGTAGGTTAAGGACTATTTAGAAAACCTGGACATGCACAAGTTCATGGGGCTGGATGCAATGCATCTGAGGGTGCTGAGGGAGTTGGCTGATGTGATTGCAGAGCCACTGGCCATTATCTTTGAAAACTTGTGGCAACTGGGGGAAGTCCTGGACGACTGGAAAAAGGCAAATATAGTGCCCATCTTTAATAAAGGGAAGCAGGAGAATCTGGGGAACTACAGACCGGTCAGCCTCACCTCAGTCCCTGAAAATAATCATGGAGCAGGTCCTCAAGGAATCCATTTTGAAGCACTTGGAAGAGAGGAAGGTGATCAGGAACAGTCAACATGGATTCACCAAGGGCAAGTCATGTCTGACTAACCTAATTGCCTTCTGTGATGAGATAACGGGCTCTGTGTATATGGGGAAAGCGGTGGATGTGATATACCTTGACTTTAACAAAGCTTTTGATATGGTCTCCCACAGTATTCTTGCCAGCAAGTTAAAGAAGTATGGATTGGATGAATGGACTATATGGTGGATAGAAAGCTGGCTAGATTGTCGGGCTCAACAGGTAGTGATCAACAGCTCGATGTCTAGTAGGTAGCCAGTATCAAGTGGAGTGCTACAGGGGTCGGCACTGGGGCTGGTTTTGTTCAAGATCTTCATTAATGATCTGGATGATGGGATGGATTGCACCCTCAGCAACTTTGTGGATGACACTAAGCTGGGGGGAGAGGTATTTATGCTGGAGGGTAGGGATAGGGTCCAGAGTGACCTAGACAAATTGGAGGATTGGGCCAAAAGAAATCTGATGAGGTTCAACAAGGACAAGTGCAGAGTCCTGCACTTAGGACGGAAGAATCCCATGCACTATTACAGGCTGGGGACCGACTGGCTAAGCGGCAGTTCTTCAGAAAAGGACCTGGAGATTACAGTAGACGAGAAGCTGGATATGAGTCAACAGAGTGCCCTTGTTGCCAAGAAGGCTAACAGCTTATTGGGCTGCATTAGTAGGAGCATTGCCAGCAGATCGAGGGAAGTGATTATTCCCCTCTATTCAGAACTGGTGAGGCCATCACTGAAGTATTGTGTCCAGTTTTGGGCCCCCCACTACACAAAGGAAGTGGACAAATTGGAGAGACTCCAGTGGAGGGCAACAGAAATGATTAGGGGGCTGGGAGTCATTACTTATGAGGAGACGCTGAGGGAACTGGGCTTATTTTGTCTGCAGAAAAGAAGAGTGAGGGGGGGATTTGAGAGCAGCCTTCAACTACCTGAAGGGAATTCCAAAGGGGAGGGAGTTAGACTGTTCTCAGTGGTGGCAGATGACAGAACAAGAAGCAATGGTCTCAAGTTGCAGTGGGGGAGGTCTAGGTTGGATATCAGGAAAAACTTTTTCACTAGGAGGGTGGTGAAGCACTGGAATGGGTTATCTAGGTAGGTGGTGGAATCTCCATCCTTATAGGTTTTCAAGGCCTGGCTTGACAAAGCCCTGGCTGGGATGATTTAGTTGGGGATTGGTCCTGCTTTGAGCAGGGGGTTGGACTAGATGACCTCCTGAGGTCTCTTTCAACCCTAATCTTCTATGATTCTATGATATACCAGGCATCTTGTAGGAGATGCAATCAGTCCTGTGGCTACCGGGTTATTCCACGTGCTTAGAGTGGTGAAGAGCCTAGGCTTCTAATTCAGCAGTTGGTAGAATGTTCTAGTTTTTGTACTGTAGATTAACAATTGCAGAACCTCAGATTGTTGCTGCCAAAGACCTTTGTGGTTTGCTGAAAATGCTTAAGCGAATTCTCCTTTGTTTCAGAACTTCACCCTGAAGCCTTTCTTCAGGCCCAGGTAAAACACTCCATTTGATGTTGATGGAATTCTTGTCTGATTAGAAACTGAGGCCCAAATCATTGTTCCCCTGTAAAATGATGTAAGTTATGTGGGGAAACTCCCTGTACCTAAATGGAGAGGTTCCAATGTATGATGTCTTCCAAGGAAGGAGTTTTCATTCCTGCAGACGGGACAAGGCCATGGTCCTCAAATTGCTTTGATATGCTTTGTCTCACCCAGACCACAAGATGTCTGCCTGGAGGATAAGCCCCTTCGGACTAGAGTCTAGGCACCTGCTTCACCAGTTATTGAACAGTGAAAAAGTAGAGAAACCCAATAGTGAATTAGGTCCCACATCAGCACCCCCGGCAATATGGTTTCTGCAGGAGCTGTATTGTTATTGCTCTGGCCATGCTTATCTCCTCTTCTTGCCCCACCTCTGTGGTAAAAGGTGAAGAACTAGATGTACACATCACTGCCTGGAGTATTCTGGGCCAACAATGTCTCTAATTTTTTTGAAGCACCAGCAACGGGTGAGATAAATTGTAGGAAATTATTCATATGATTGGTTAATCTCTCTGTTTTAAATGTATGCCTTATTTTTAGTCTGAATTTATCTTGCTTTATCTTCTAGTTATTGGATTTTGTATGCCTTTGTCTGCTAGATTAAAGTGACTTCTATTATAAAATCTTCCGATATAGATATTTATAGACTGTGGTCTACAGAGTGGGTACATGATCAGACAAACAAGACTTTGGAGAGTTTTGAGTTAGAGGAAAATGTTTGAAATGGATGTGGACATGGACAAGTAACTAGTGACAATGAAGAGGATTGGTCCCAGATAATGGAGCAAGGTAGGTCCCTTTAACTTTAGAGAGTAGGGAACTGTAAAGATCATGTAAGTGAGGATATCCGTGATTGCACTGAACAGAGAGATATGAATAAGGCTTTCAAGCATTAGAGTAGGGGTAGAAACAGTTTCTGGCAACATTCGGAAGACAAGGTTTACAGAAAAAAAGTTGTATAATTTCAGCAAGAAAATAAATATTTGCCAATAGAAGTAGCAATGCTTTGTGTTAAGTATTCTACATCAGAAGCTATTTGCAGTGCACAGCAGGTTTTATTAGTTCTACAAAGCCAAGAACTATGCTACATATTCTTCTTGAGTGCAGTCTACTGGCACCTTAACTACAGGATTAGTTGTTTAAGTGTTGTTACTGTCTGACTGTTCTTTTTCTTAGTGTGTGGTGTGGCAGGGCACCTCCTCTGTCTCCTCAGACTTAGCATGACTTCCCCCTAAATATCAGAGGGGTAGCTGTGTTAGTCTCTATCCACAAAAACAACGAGGAGTCCGGTGGCACCTTAAAGACTAACAGATTTATTTGGGCATAAGCTTTTGTTGGTAAAAGCCCCACTTCTTCAGATGCATGGAGTGAAAATTACAGATACAGGCATAAATATACTGGCATATGAAGAGTAGGGAGTTACCTTACAAGTGGAGAACCAGTGTTGACAAGGCCAATTCAGTCAGGGTGGATGTGGTCCACTCCTAATAATTGATGAGGAGGTGTCAATACCAAGAGAGGGAAAATTGCTTTTGTAGTGAGCCAGCCACTCCCAGTCCCTATTCAAACCCAACCACATCAGGCACACTATCAGGGGCTCATTCACCTGCACATCTACTAATGCGATATATGCCATCATGTGCCAGTAATGCCCCTCTGCCATGTACATTGACCATATTGGACAGTCTCTACATAAAAGAATAAATGAATAAACACAAATAAACACAAAATGAGTAAACACAAATATATGAACACAAATAAACACAAAATAAAAGAATAAACACAAATCAGACATAAAATAAACACAAATAAATACAAAATAAAAGAAAAAACACAAATCAGACATCAGGAATGGTAACATACAAAAGCCAGTAGGAGACCACTTCAATCTCCCTGGATATTCAATAACAGATTTAAAAGTAGCCATCCTGCAACAAAAAACTTCAAAAACAGACATCAAAGAGAAACTGCAGAGATACAATTCATTTGCAAATTTAACACCATTAATCTGGGCTTGAATATGGACAGGGAGTGGCTGGCTCACTACAAAAGCAATTTCCCCTCTCTGGGTGTTAACACCTCCTCATCAATTATTGGGAGTGGACCACATCCATCTGACTGAATTGGCCCTGTCAACACTGGTTCCCCACCTGTAAGGTTACTCTCTTCTCTTTATGTGCCAGTATATTTATGCCTATATCTGTAATTTTCACTCCATGCATCTGAAGAAGTGAGGTTTTTACCCACAAAAACTTATGCCCAAATAAATCTGTTAAGTCTTTAAGGTGCCACCAGACTCCTCGTTGTTCCCCCTAAACAGACATTCAGTTCGGTTATTTCCCCTGTAGGGAAGAGAACAGCCTCTCACACTGCTGCCACTAGTCCTGCAGCAACTTGTCTCTCCTCCTTCTCTCTCACCTGAGGAGGAGTTTTTTTGTTTTTGTTTTTTGTTTTTTAAGATCCCAGGCAGCTCTTAATTGGACTTAGGTATCCCTAATTGATTTAAAGTAACCCCTTGTCAGCTGATAGGGAAAAGGGCCCTTACCATTCTGAGACTAATATACCTGAGTTCCACCACTCTCTTACAGCTGTTCCGCCTGTCTTTGGCACAGTGGTCATATATTCAGCCTTGGGAAGACATGTATGACCCAAACAAAGGAAGGCAGCATTGCCAACTATCACAATTTTATCATGAGTCTCACAATTTTTGGCATTTTCCTTTCAATGCCAGCTCCTGGAATAATCCAATTACTTGAGAATTTGCAATTTCATTTTAAAATAAAAGCAAGTTTCTAGTCCTCAGGACTGGAGAAAAGTTGGAAAATGTGGCCCAAGTGCACCTTAATGGCTCCAAAACCAGAAAGCAAATAGAAATACGCATTTTAATGAAACCAAATGCAAAATCAAACCTAGGAACGAAGAGTGTAAGTCACATTTAGAAGATGGGGGACTGTATCTTGGAATGCAGTGACACTGATAAGGATGTCGCATGTGAAAAAGTGGGTTTTTTACCCACGAAAGTTTATGCCCAAATAAATCTGTTAGACTTTAAGGTGCCACTGGACTCCTCATTGTTTTTGTGGATACAGACTAACATGGCTACCCCTCTGATAACTGATAAGGATTGGAGGCCTTGGTAAATAGCCAATTGAACATAAGCACCCCACAAGATACTGTAGCTAAAAAGGACAACATGACCTTGGATACATAAAACCTCCTGCTTATGAGTCATGAGAAGTAAGAGTTTGGAGGGGATATTACCCCAGCATGCATGAGTAATGAGATGCATGAGAAACCATATCCAGTTCTTGCATCCACACTTTTAAAAGGATGTGGATAAATTGGAAAGGGTTCAGGAAAGAGCGACAAGAATTATTTGAA
The DNA here is from genome assembly GCF_027887155.1 of Malaclemys terrapin pileata. Lineage (NCBI taxonomy): Eukaryota > Metazoa > Chordata > Testudines > Emydidae > Malaclemys > Malaclemys terrapin. The sequence goes on along the minus strand of NC_071506.1, from coordinate 151,699,014 downwards.
GTCTGGAAAGCCACTTCTTGGCTTGGTCTGAGGTTTTTTTTGGTTCCAACCCTATGACTTTACTTCCACCACTAGGTTCTTTCATCATCCATACCACTTCATCTGTCTGGGAATTACTGACTCCTTCACTCCCATAGTCACGTCTCTTCTAATCTCAACTGCAAATTTACCTCTGTTTTAACTAGTAGTATGACTCAACCCCACCACAATCTCTCTCATACATTCTTCCCTTCCTAACTCATTGTAATAGGGTCTGACCCAAAGCCAACTGAAGTCAATAGAAAATCTTCCATTGGGCTCTGTGGATTTTAGACCAGCCTTACAGTGTGCAGTTGTTCATTTATTCACATTAATAATACTTCAATTACAGCTTCTCTCTTAGAGCTGTTCTACACTACCACGGTAAATCGATCTAAGTTATGCTAATTCAGTTACGTGAATAACATAGCTGAAGTCGACGCAGCTAGATCCACTTACCGTGGTGTCTACACCAGGCTGTATCGACGGGAGATGCTCTCCTGCTGACTTCCCTTACACTTCTTGGACACTCTCCCATCAATTTAAGTGTGTCTTCACCAGACACGCTAAATTGACACCACTGCATTGATTGCAGCAGTGCCGATTTAGCCGGTAGTGTAGCCATGGCCTTATTCTGCTTCTTGTCCATATGACCTTCATCATGCTCAATGCATGAGTTGAACCTTTTCTTTAAATAATGTTCTCTTCTTACATTGGTGAAATTACTATTGACTGACACTAGTACAGGAGTTCTCAAACTGCATTGCACCATGACCCCCTTCTGACAACAAAAATTACTACATGATCCCCGAAAGGGGGACCGAAGCCTGAGCCCAGCTGAGGTCCGCCACCCTGGGTGGGGGCGAAGTTGAAGTCTGAGCCCCGCTGCCCCTGGTGGGGGGCCAAAGCCCAAGCCCCACTGCCCCGGATGGTGGGACTTGGGCTTCGATTTTGGCCCCTAGCCTCAGCAAGTTTAAGGTAAGCTATGGCAACTCCATTAATATGGGATTGTGACCCACTTTGGGGTCCTGACCCACAGTTTGAGAACTGCTGCACTAGTATATGTGGGAAATCTGTTTCTGAAACTTAGCAGCATCCATATCCTCAACCTCACCTAAAAAAAATCTTGCTCTGTTTGGTTTGGGAAACATAAACGTTGACATCTTTGTAAGTGGTGCTTGTAAATTTCATGGAATAAGATAGACCTAGTATATCTAACTCTATTTGGGCATTTGATTTTGCTCCCACTGAAGTCCATAGCAACACAATGAGGCTCTTACGTAGGGTTAACAGATAGCAACTGTGAAAAAACGGGACGGGGGTGGGAAGTAATAGGCACCTATAAAAGAAAAAGTCCCAAAAAAACAGACTGTCCCTTTAAAAATGGGACATCTGGTCACCCTGCTCTTACTAAGCATGTGGAACTTGCATGTTTTGTCAGTGGAATTGGAAATCTGTAACTGAGTTTCCTTCTTTCATGAATCCTGAAAATGTGTTTTTATAAAATATTGAAAAATTCTAATTCAGATGAAGGAAACACTAAAAATCATCAACCAGTTTTCTTCAATGAGCTCTACAAAAACAAACAAACAAACAAACAACTGCCCCCCCAACAAACTATAGCCTGCTGTTTAAAACATCTCTCTCCTATTATTTTTGTGTTATTTCAGCACAACATTTCTGGTCAGAGCATATGGGAAGTGTATATTTTTCATACCTGAATAATTCAAAAATAGCTCAACAGATTTTTCTCAAAATTTCTAAAAAAGAATCACTTTTGGGCTGAGATCAAGCATGGAAAATTGAAGCCCCAAAGGAGTTTGAGTTATAAGCAATGCAAAAAGGGGGGTTGGATAGCAGCTGGATTTCAACATTAACTACCCATACTTACTATCATAAGATATTGTTCTTAATTATAATATTTGAACTTCCAAATAATATCCATTCAGAATATAAAACAAATGTGAATAAGTGACATCCTATCCCTAAATGTGGGTAAATGGTTGAAATTTTCAAAGACACAAATGGGCGTATCCTCCAAATATCGCAGTACATTATGCTGCACTAAATTGGAGATGGAAGAGTAAACTGTCACTGGGGAAAAAATGAAAGGAAAACCAAGCCCTTTGAGAAGCTAGATTTTACAAGATGCATCTGTAGAAAGTTTGACTATCACAAGAATTGGAATTATGGTGTTGTCTAGCTGGCTCCAATTAACTACGAATCCTTAGCAAAGCCCTCTGGCAGTGGGAGGAGTGTGGGGTCCTTTATAATACAGGCCCAGCTCAGTCCAAGGGTGATAGGAGGACAGGCAGTACAGGAGAAGGATGGGCTTCTGAGCAACTGCTAGGAGGAAACAGCTCCAAAAAGGAGAGGGAGTATTTGATTAGTGTCCGAGGAGAAACAAGGACTTAGAAAATAAGTTACTAGATTTGGAAGACTCTGGGGTTCACAGCATGGGGGAAAAGTTTGAATGCACTTTGGGCACACAGAACATGGAGAACCTATGGGAAATGTGGGACTAAAAGTAAACAACTGTAGATGGTGATAAAATGAAGGGGTGGAGTAGGGGCAGGGCCTGGGGCTGAGCAGGAGGTTTGGGGGTCCGCAACATTTTTAAAAATGAAAATGGGGGTCCTTGAGTTGCTCAAGTTTAAGAACTGCTGACTTAGGAAATATAGTGCAAAGCTTACCAGAGTCCAGGGACTAAGGGGGCAGTATTGTATTTTCCACTGAGACCAGGGAGCTTCAGAAAATCTTACTCCTCTTCACACTGTGGTCTAGGATCTCAGCTGTGCCCTGTATCTGCTGAGAATAGCCAACACGGGTCTGGAAAGGAGGCCATTGTGGCTGCGGGATCTGCTGCAGCTATGGTATAGCTACACTGCGTTTTAAAACCCACAGCAGCAAGACTCAGAGTCTGGGTGTACAGACATGGGCTTGCACTACGGTGCTAAAAACAGCTGTGTAGAAGTTGAGCTTGGGCTCTGAAGGCTGGTGAGAGGGGTGAGTTTCAGAGCCTGAGCCACAACATTTACACTGCTGTCTTTAGCACTGTAGCATGAGCCTGAGTCTGTAGACCTGGGCTCTGAGACTTGCTGCCCCAGGTTTAAAACACAGTGTAGACACAAAAGGCAGCTGGCTATGACCTCAATGGGCTATCCAGTTGAGGACTGCTGCAGCACAGTAGCCCTTTGGCCATTCATTCTCCTGCACCTAACTTGTCCCTTATGCCAGGCTGTGTGTGTGTGTGTGGGGGGGGAGGGGTGAGGTTGGAGGAGGGTGCAATGGGAATAACATAACTGCTTTATCCAGCTCCGCACCAGCTGAAGAGAACAAAGGAGCCAGAATCAACGGGAGATTCTGGCCCTATGAATATTTAGCCATAAGTTCATAAGACAAAAATAACAGGAAATTTGATGCAGTATTTCTACTGACATCTATGTATGTTTCATAGTGATCAAAGTCTGACGTTTTTGTTTTACTCTGTTGTATCTTCCTCTCTCCTCTCAGTCTCTCAAATTGAACAACCAAATGCTCATTGTACATGATTACAAACTGAGCATTCTTGTAGGGGAAATGTCACAATAAATTGAACATACACCCAACTTGCAACTGATTAGCATTCCATATGTGAAAATTATTTTCTTTTAATCCATAAAGATTTGTTTTGTGTATGTTAACATTCCTTAGTACATTACCAAGTACAAACTTCCTTTGGTTATTCTAGTGGGGGAGGGGAGGGGAGTTGAAAGAAATGCAACAGTAAGCCAAACTCCATTGTTAGACCAGTGTAAATCCAGAATAACTCTATTGAAGTCAAGAGCAAATGTAACCTTCAGAGTAAATATTGGAATTTGGGCCATCGTGCTTAATAAAAAACATGGCTTAAGTCCAGATTGGTTGAAGTCCAGCTGCATTCTTTAGCGTTTGGACCTTAAAGATCTTTTGGTTTTAAAATAACCATTCCTGACTTCCTGTGGAAAGCCTGGTTTACTAAATCTATGGTGTTGTTGGATTAAGATTCTGTGAATGCCAGGCTCCTTGTAGGCTTTTTTCCACCAGGCGGAATTCAGGGCTCTCATGTTTCTTTGTTCAGCTACAAATAGAACATATAGATCCTACAGTAATTTAACCTATTTTTGCGTGTTGAATCTGTCACTCTCTACAGCTGACTCTCCCGCTGAGTTCTCTGGTGTCTGGGATCTGTACTGCAGAGCGAGCTCTATTGCATATTTTGGACATCCCCACCAGAATTTTTACTGCCAACAATGAGTTTCGTGATGATAATGTGTGCAGATTAAGCAATGGAGATCCACACTGTGTATTGCCAAGAACAGAATTTATACTGAATTCAGTGTGGGGCTAAGAGGCAGACGGTCTGGGGTTTTTCCAAAATTGCCACTGACTCACCAGGTCAGATCCTCAGCAGATGTAAATCGTCATAGCTCTTGACTTCAGTGGAGTTTTGCTAACTGCCCCCTTTGGGGATGTGGTTCACTGTGTGATCCTGGAAAGTCACTTATCCTCTCAGGATACATTGTCTACACTGCATCTGGGAGCAAGCCTCCTACCCTGGATAGACAGACGTGCGCTAGCAGGGCTTGAGCTAGCACGCTATTTTTAGCAGTGTGGATGTTGCGGCACCGGTAGAGACACAGACGAGCCAGCCAAGCTCATTCCCAGTTGCAATGTAGGGCCTGATTTTTAAAGGTATTTAGGTATCTAGACACCTTTGAAAATGCCACTAGGAATCCATCTGCATCTTTAGGTGCCTAAGTACAGTTAAAAATCTGGCCTTCTGTGCCTCGCTTTCCTCACCTATAAAATGGGAATAATACCCATCTCTTCATAGCACTGTGAGATCTACAGATAAAGTGATATAGTCTTATTAACTCATCATAACTACAGTACATAACTGGCAACAAATTTCTGTTCTTCCTGCTTCACTAGTAAGCTTACTTTAAATGCAATTAAAATGTATTGAGCCAACAGACCTGAAGCTGAGGAACTCTACTGAACTGCATACAGTAACATTAAAGCAGGGGTCGGCAACCTTTCAGAAGTGGTGTGCCGAGTCTTCATTTATTCACTCTAATTTAAGGTTTCGCGTGCCAGTAATACATTTTAACGTTTTTAGAAGGTCTCTTTCTATAAGTCTATAATATATAACTAAACTATTGTTGTATGTAAAGTAAATAAGGTTTTTAAAATGTTTAAGAAGCTTCATTTAAAATTAAATTAAAATGCAGAGCCCCCCGGATCAGTGGCCAGGACCCGGGCAGTGTGGGTGCCACTGAAAATCAGCTCGCGTGCCGCCTTTGGCACGCGTGACATAGGTTGCCTACCCCTGCATTAAAGGGTCATTATATTAGAATTTTTCAGTAGTCTACTGGAATGAGTTACGGAAGTTATGGGCCATAGTGTAGCACTAGTGTTTGAGCAGAAATCACTGTTAATATGCCTGGGGATTTCAACTTTAACAGTGGTGACAAGATCTGACCCCCCCATTTGTAATAGTCCACTTAAAAAAAATCAACATTGCAAAATTGGCTGTTTCTTACGCATTTCAGAGTGCCTACAGCTTGAGATTTTTGTGGGGAAAGCATAACCTTTCAAATACATTCCTGTTTCACAAACAACTGGCAGACTTCTGTCCTTTTCAGAAGCACATGAGATTTAAACATATCTATAAAAGTTGCCCTCAAAGCATTTCCTTTGGGTGAGTATGGAATGCTGACTATTCATTAAACCAGTAGTTGTATAAAGTAGTTTCTTGCCCCCCTGATCTGCTGAAGCTTTTGGCATGAACAGCTGCTTATCTCATGAATGGAATTTCCTGTTAGTATACTTCCAGCCTAACTGTTCACCAAAAGCACAGCAAATGTCAACAAATATAAATGTATTAGGCCCTAATTTCTTAAAGACAGTGGAGAAGTCGTATATGCTTCACTCTCTCTCTCTCTTTTTTTTTAAATTTAAAGGGATCTCAGTTCTAGTAATGCACATGCTCTCATTTTTGTTGTCACAACCCATTCTTATGGCCTGCCTCTGATCTCGTTTACTTTGGTGACTCCATCAGTTTAAACTAAATCAGGCCCTTCGTGCCTTTGCAATGTTGTTTCCTGATATCGGATAATATACAGAGCCCTTTAAGAATGAAAGCTGAAATAACCGGGTTTATTATTACAAAAAATGATGCTGCTCTTGCTAAATGATTGAGCCAAATTCTGCATCGGTTACACTGGAGTAAACCCACAATAACACATCTGCTTGCTTCAGATGAGTTAGTCTGAATTTGCAGTGGCATAACTGGCCCATTAGCTTTTCAGTCAGGAAACTTGTCTCTGCTTGGCGCAACCCCTCAGCTGATGGAGTTAATGTAGGTGCCAATGAAGTCAAGGGTGAAGTTGATGACACCAGTTGAGGAAAAGCCCCTGAAGTGCTGCTAACTCTTGGGGTGGACTGTGGTGACTGTTTAATGGCACATGGAATCGCTACATAAGAGTTTAAAGACAGGAAATAGAGAATATCAGATCCACATAGAGGGGAGTTGTTAGGACTTCAGTTTGATGTCCCCTTCAAAAAGAGGCTGCCAGAACTGTGCTAGGACTCTGGTTCAGTAACTAAGGACTGGCCTACACTACAGCTGTAAGCAGGGCCGGCTCCAGGCACCAGCCGACCAAGCATGTGCTTGGGGTGGCACCTTGTAAGGGGCGGCCAATCTTCGGGTGGCGGGGGGTGCTCAGGTTTTTTTTTGTTTTTTTTGGTTCGGCGGGGCAGCGTTCGAGGCTTGGGGGCGGTTTCGGCGGGGCGATGCTCGGGGGGTGTTACGGCGGGGTGGTGCAGCGCTGTGGGGGGATGTTATGGCAGTGCGGCGCGGTGCTGGGGGGGGTGTTACGGTGGGGCGGCCCTATTTTTTTTTTGCTTGGGGCGGCAAAAAAGTTAGAGCCGGCCCTGGCTGTAAGTCGACCTAAGTTACGCTACCTAAGTCGACGTAGCTTAGGTTGACTTACAGCAGTGTCCACACTATGCTGTGTCGACAGGAGACACTCTCCTGTCAACTTCCCTTACACTTCTCAGTGAGCCGGAGTACAGAAGTCAACAGGAGAGTGCTCTGCAATCGATTTAGCTTGTCTTCACCAGATGCGCTAAATCGACACCACTGCATTGATCACAGCAGTGCTGATCTAGCTTTAAGTATAGACCTGGCCTAAGTCAGAGTGAAGAGTGCCACTATCTGAATCACTAACATTACGGTCAGCAGCACCTGGCTTTTCCTTGGTAGTGTTGCATGGAAGGACTTTCCTCTCCTGACAATACTTAGCTTATTAGATGGGAGAACAAACACACAACTGATGTTAGTCACATTGCTTAATACACTGCTGGAAGATGCTCAGACACTACAGTGATGAATGTGGTATAAAAATCTTTATAGAACAGAATAGATCTGTCAAGGCCATGCACAGCCCATGGCAATATGGGTGTAGGCTGTGGATACCTTTGACTACTCTTGGTTATATTTTCAGCACCCAGTTATATGTCCCTCAGATCTCCTACATTAAATATCAGTAGCAAAAAATGAGAACTGTTTAGAAATATAATACTAATGATAAGCTTTGCAGTGATATTTGGGAATGATCACTCAGCACTAGCTTTGACATGTTTATAATTTAAAACTTTGTCTGGGTTTTGTATAAGAAAAAAAATCTCCCTCAAGCAGAAGAGACAGTGGTGTATGTGGATTCCTTTATACTCAGTCTTCTGTCTGGCAGTGCTGCTGAGAGAGTCCAGCAGTCGGTATTTCCCAGTTGGAAGCCTTGTATTCTCTTTTCCGTCCTTTCAGTGGGTAGAGCATGAGCATTGGCACTAGCCTTTCCTATATCCTGGAGGACAAGTGACAGTTCTCTTTCCTTGTCCCCAATATTATTGCGTGAGCATGTCTTCTTAGAGCCCTGTAAAATATGTATCCCCCACTATCACTATCCCTCTCTCTAAGGCTAAGAATAGACTGGCATACTCACGCTAGCTTTAATCTAGCTTGCTCTGCTAAATTTAGTATTGAAGATATGGTGATATGGACTTCAGTGTGGGCTTGCAATGCAGGTGCTTACTTAGGGTCTGCCTGTACAGACCCTAAAGCCTGTGTTGTCATGGTGGCCAAAATCCCTACCCAGCAAGTCTCAGTGTGGTCTCTCACCCTCCTGGAGAGGACACTCCTAACCCAACACCACATTGTGACAACAGCAGGACAGAGAGTAAGCCATAATCATTGGCCCCTGCTGAGAAAGGTGTGGGAAGTGGTCCACAAAGAACTACAAGTTCTGCTAACGCTGGGAATCATCAAGGAGTCCCACAGCGAATCTGAGCCTGATCATGCTGGTACCAAAAGTCTTCCCTACCCACTTTGGACTATACCAATTTGTGACTGTGTCATTTGGCCTCCATGGAATGGCAGCCACCTTTCAGTGGCTGATTGACCAGTGTTGCAATCCCACAACCAGTACGCAGCTGCCTATATTGATGACAGTCATCTGTAGCTACAGCTGGGAAGCCCACTTACAGCATGTCACCATGGTCTTTCTGGCTCTTGAGAAGGCAGGGCTTAGAGCAAACCCAGGCAAATACTACCTAGGACAGAGGGCAGTGACATATCTTGGATACAATGTGGGATGGGGACAGCTTCACCTGCTGGTGGACAAAGTCCAGGCTCTGACAGATTGACAGATACCATCAACCAAAAAGCAGGTATAATACTTCCTAGGTTTCACCATCTATTACAGACGGTTTGTACCTGACCTCATCACAATAGCTGCCCCCTTTACCTATCTGGTGAAAGGCACTAACCCCAAGAAGGTGCAGTGGATGCAGGCATGCGACCAAGCCTTCAGGACTTGTAAGACTGGCTAATCCAGAGGCCACGCCGGCTTTACAAAGCAATTCATTCTGCAAACGGATGTATCAAAAGTGGGCCTTGGGGCTGTGCTGTCCCAAGAAGTTAAGGGCAAAGAACAGCTGATCCTATACATAGCTGTTCCCTTGGGAATCAAACTACTTGATGATCAAGAAAGAAGCCCTGGCAGTGAAATGGGCCTTAGAGGCACTTTGATATTATCTCCTTAGAGAACTCCTTCCTCCTCATCACAGACCATACACCCCTGTGGTGGCTAAACTCCATGAAAGACACCAACACCTGGTTCATGATGTGGTACCTTTCCCTGGAACCCTACGACTTCCAGGTACTCCATTGCCCATGAGGTGCTCACAAAAATGCCATTTTTTTTCCCTGAGGACAGAGGGAGGTGGCAGGAGGAAGATCCGCCCCTGACTCTTAGCTTGAGGGAGAAACCAAGGTTTAGTGAGCATCTCTGGGTCCAGAAGGCCCCGCCCAGCTACACCTTCTGGGCATGCTCACAATGGAGGTGGAGCTCAAAAGGGAGCAGTCCAGCTCAGTCAGGGCAAGCAGAGCAAGGGAGCAGTCTTATGCTGGTAGCTCCTTTAGAGAGGCTGTAGGAGCTCCACACTGCCTGGACCAATCCCCAGTGTAGAGCTGCCGAAGGCCCTGTGGAGACCACAAGTTAAGGAGAAGAGTCTCCAGATCAGTGAGAACTGATGTGAGTCTATACGCTGATCCTTGTTGTGACTTTGGAGGGTGCTGCGAACACAGCAGGAAATGATTGAGGGAATGGGCATGGTGGTGTCTGCCCCCCCAGGCCACATATCTGACCACCCAGTCACATGGCCTGGGTTGGAACCCGGTGGACCGGGGAAGGGGCAGGTTTCCTTACTGCTGGCCATAGAGACTTACTGCTGGGCAATACTGCTGGGCTCGGACATGAAACTTCCCCAGGCGTATTAACAGGAGTGTGATATGTCAGAGGGTAGGATAATTACCTCCTGTATACTTGGCACTGGTGAGGCCTCAGATGGAGTACTGTGTCCAATTCTTGGCACCACACTTTAAGAAAGATAGATATAAACTGTTCAGGAAGGACAGGCAGGGCAGAAAAGGTGGAGGAGTTGCATTGTATGCAAGAGAGCAGTATGACTGCTCAGAGCTTCAGTGTGGAAACTGCAGAAAAACCTGAGTCTCTCTGGGTGATGTGGTGGGAGTCTGCTATAGACCACCAGACTGGGGGATGAGGTGGACGAGGCTTTCTTCTGGCAACTACCCAAAGTTATTAGATCACAGGTCCTGGTTCTCATGGGGGACTTCTCTCTGCTGGGAGAGAAATACAGCGGTGCTCAGACAATCCAGGAAGTTTTTGGAAAGTGTAGGGGACAATTTCCTAGTGCAAGTGCTGGAGAAACCAACTAGAGGCAGAGCTCTTCGTGACCTGCTGCTCACAAACAGGGAAGAACTAGTAGGGGAAGCAAAAGTGGATGGGAACCTGGGAGGCAGTGACCATGAGACGGTTGAGTTCAGGATCCTGACAAAAGGAAGAAAGGAGAGCAGCAAAATAGGACCCTGGACTTCAGAAAAGCAGACTTGGACTCCCTCAGGGAACTGATGGGCAGGATCCCGGGGAGAATAACATGAGGGGGAAAGGAGTCCAGGATTGCTGGCTGTATTTTAAAGAATCCTTATTGAGGTTGTAGGAACAAACCATCCCGATGTGTAGAAAGAATAGTAAATATGGCAGGTGACCAGCTTGGCTTAACAGTGAAATCCTTGCTGATCTTAACACACAAAAAAAAAGCTTACAAGAAGTGGAAGATTGGACAAATGACCAGGGGAATATAAAAATATTGCTCAGGCATGCAGGAGTGAAATCAGGAAGGCCAAATCACACTTGGAGTTGCAGCTAGCAAGAGATGTTAAGAGTAACAAGAAGGGTTTCTTCAGGTATGCTAGCAACAAGAAGAAACTTAAGGAAAGTGTGGGCAGCTTACTGAATGAGGGAGGCAACCTAGTGACAGAGGATGTAGAAAAAGCTAAAGTACTCAATGCTTTTTTTGCCTCTGTCTTCATGAACAAGGTCAGCTCCCAGACTACTGCACTGGGCAGCACAGCATGGGGAGGAGGTGACCAGCCCTCTGTGGAGAAAGAAGTGTTTCAGGACTATTTAGAAAAGCTGGATGAGCACAAGTCCATGGGGCCGGATGCGCTGCATCCGAGGGTGCTAAAGGAGTTGGCAAATGTGATTGCAGAGCCATTGGCCATTGTCTTTGAAAACTCATGGTGATCGGGGGAGGTCCCGGATGACTGGAAAAAGGCTAATGTAGTGCCCATCTTTAAAAAAGGTAAGAAGGACGATCTGGGGAACTACAGGTCAGTCAGCCTCACCTCAGTCCCTGGAAAAATCATGGAGCAGGTCCTCAAGGAATCAATTCTGATGCACTTAGAGGAGAGGAAAGTGATCAGGAACAGTCAGCATGGATTCACCAAGGGCAAGTCATGTCTGACTAACCTAATTGCCTTCTATTATGAGATAACTGGCTCTGTGGCTGACGGGAAAGCAGTGGACGTGTTATTCTTTGACTTTAGCAAAGCTTTTGATACAGTCTCCCACAGTATTCTTGTTGGCAAGTTAAAGAAGTATGGGCTGGATGAATGGACTATATGGTGGATAGAAAGCTGGCTAGATCATCGGGCTCAACTGGTAATGATCAATGGCTCCATGTCTAGTTCGCAGCCGGTATCAAGCGGAGTGCCCCAAGGGCTGGTCCTGGGGCCGGTTTTGTTCAATATCTTCATTAATGACCTGGAGGATGGCGTGGACTGCACCCTCAGCAATTTTGCAGATGACACTAAACTGCGAGGAGTGGTAGATACACTGGAGGGTAGGGATAGGATACAGAGGGACCTAGACAAATTAGAGGACTGGGCCAAAAGAAATCTGATAATGTTCAACAAGGACAAGTGCAGAGTCCTGTACTTAGGGTGGAAGAATCCCATGCACTGCTACAGACTAGGGACTAGGGCCGGCTCCAGTGTTTCTGCCACCCCAAAAGGCAGAAAAAAAAAATAAAAAAAGCTGCGATCGGTGGCACTTACCGCCGCCGCTTCATTCCTCAGTGGTAATTCGGCGGCAGGTCCTTCCCTCTGAGAGGGACTGAGGGACATGCCACCGAATTGCCGCCAAAGAGCCGGACGTGCCGCCCTTTTCCGTTGGCTGCCCCAAGCACCTGCTTGCTGCGCTGGTGCCTGGAGCCGGCCCTGCTAGGGACCAAGTGGCTAGGCAGCAGTTCTGCAGAAAATGACCTAGGGGTTACAGTGGACGAGAAGTTGGATATGAGTCAACAGTGTACCCTTGTTGCCAAGAAGGCTAATGGCATTTGGGGCTGTATAAGGAGGGACGTGATCATTCCCCTCTATTCCGCATTGGTGAGGCCTCACCTGGAGTACTGTGTCCAGTTTTGGGCCCCACACTACAAGAAGGATGTGGAAAAATTGGAAAGAGTCCATCAGAGGGCAACAAAAATGATTAGGGGGCTGGAGCACATGACTTATGAGGAGAGGCTGATGGAACTGGGATTGTTTAGTCTGCAGAAGAGAAGAATGAGGGGGGATTTGATAGCTGCTTTCAACTACCTGAAAGAGGGTGGATCTAGAGTGTTCTCAGTGGTAGCAGATGACAGAACAAGGAGTAATGGTCTCAAGTTGCAGTGGGGGAGGTTTAGGTTGGATATTAGTGTAACTTTAGCGCCCTTGTGGCCGATGGAGTCTGCTCTGCAGGCAGCTCTGGTCAAGAGAAGGCGTGCGCAGGAATGCAGCAGGAGAAATCCCTTCCACCCCAGGGGCACCTGTTCCAAACCCCTCAGACCCACAGGAAAAGTACAATGGATATAACAAAGGTAAATATTTATTTACAGAGGGATGAGAGGAGAAATACAACAAGGGGAAATATAAGGGAGGGTAAAACAGGGTTGCATCCAAACCAAGGCCCCACGGGCCCAGTGGTAGCACAGTCTGGAAGGGCAGACACCGAGCAGTGTGTCTGTACACAGAGTTCAGGAGTCCTGAACTATCTGGCAACCTCCCTCCTTGTTCCCAATTCAGAGTCACAAGCCCCAGTACTCACAGCCCCATGCAGCTCTGGGCAGCAGTGATACTGGGTCCAGATCCGGCCTGTCCTCTCGGGCAATTCCTCCCTGGCACAGTGCTCCTCCTGGCTCCTGTCCTGGGTGTCCCCGATCGGCCCTGTCCTTCCCAGGCTCCAGGCAGGTTTCCTCCAGCTTCCTTTGCCAGGGCCTGCGGGCTGCCCTCCTTTTTTCTCACTCTCCCCCTCTCCCCTAGGAAAAAGTTTTAAAGGGGCCATGCTCTCTAAACCCCAAAGAGGTTACATTAGGAAAAACTTTTTCACTAGGAGTGTGGTGAAGCACTGGAATGGGTTATCTAGGGAAGTAGTGGAATCTCCTTCCTTAGAGATTTTTAAGGTCAGGCTTGACGAAGGCCTGGCTGGGATGATTTAGTTGGGGGTTGGTCCTGCTTTGAGCAGGAGGTTGGACTAGATCACCTCCTGAGGTCCCTTCCAACCCTGATATTCTATGATTCTATGAAAGAAAAGAGGAGAGCAACAGAAATGATAAAAGGTTTAGAAAACGTGAACAATGAGGAAAAGTTTTTAAAAAAAGGGCATGTTTAGTGTTGAGAAAAGACGACTGCTGTGGGGACCTGATAACAGACTTCAGATATGTTAAGGGCTGTTATAAAGAGGACGGTGATCAGTTGGTCTCCATATCTACTGACGGTAGGACAAGAAATAATGGCCTTAATCTGTAGCAAGGGAGATTTAGGTTAGATATCAGGAAAAGCTTTTTCACATAAGGATAGTTAAGCTCTGGAATTGGCTTCCAAGGAACACTATGGAATACCCATTATTGGAGGTTTCTAGGAACAGGTTGAACAAACACCTGTTAGGGATGGTCTAGGTTTACTTGGTCCTGCCTCAAAACAAGGGGCTGGACTTGATAACTTCGAGGTCCCTTCCAGCTCTACATTGCTATGATTACATGATTTTATGACAGGGAAAGGAGTAGCTGCTCCTCCCAGAAACAAAAGGAAGATTTTTATTTTCAAAAGAAGAGGAAAAAGAGAGGCAGAGACAAATTAAGGAATGCAAACCAAACAGAAAGGAGGAAAACCAGAAATCTAGAGGGTTGGAATTAAAGATAAAGGTGTGTGATGTTGCACTCTATATGATTTTATGAAAATATGCTAATGTAACAGGTATATGCATTATACAAAAGGTCTCTTGTAAGGTATCATTACAAAGCTTATAATCTACTGAGTGTGATCATCCTATTTGTATAAATGTACCACCCTTGTATCTGAAACTAGACATATGAAATATAACTCTGAGGGCCTATTGTAATTATGCAAAGTGTGGGCCATTAATGTTAGTTTGGAATCTCGATGACTCCCATTAACCAGGACAATTGACTGCAGATGGCTCTGATTTACCTGTAAGTCTTCCTGTATACGTGTGTGCTGGCAAGGGGTAATGAAGTCTTATAGTGACATGTGATCATGTCACCTGAACTGAAATCCATCTTTAACCTAGTGCTTTTCCATGGTGAAGCGGGGTGGGGGTGGGAACCCAGAGGGACAAAGGATTCCCGCCTTATGCAAAAGATATATAAATGGGTGGAACAGAGAAAAGAGGCAGCCATCATGAGGAATCCCCTAGCTACCACCTGAGCTGGAACAAGGGCTGTACCAGGGGAAAGGACTGTGGCCAGACTAGGAAGATCTCCAGTCTGTGAAAGAAACTTATTGAAACATCTCTCAGGGTGAGATTTTATCTGTACTCAATTGTATTACTGTATTAGGTTTAGATTTGCGTGTTTTATTTTATTTTGCTTGGTAATTCACTTTGTTCTGTCTGTTACTACTTGGAACCACTTATATCCTACTTTCTGTATTTAATAAAATAACTTTTTACTTATTAATTAACTCAGAGTATGTGTTAATATCTGGGTGGGCAAATAGCTGTGCATATCACTCTATCAGTGTTATAGAGGGCGAACAATTTATGAGTTTACCCTGTATAAGCTTTATACAGGGTAAAACGGATTTATTTGGGTTTAGACCACATTGGGAGTTGGGCATCTGAGTGTTAAAGATAAGAACACTTCTGTAAGCTGCTTTCAGGTAAGCCTACAGCTGTTAGGGGACGTGATTCAGACCTGGGTCTGGGTTTGCAGCAGTCCAGCGAGTCTGGCTCAAACCAGGCAGGGCACTGAAGTCCTAAGCTGACTGGGCAGGAAAGCAGGGGCAGAAGTAGTCTTGGCACATCAGGTGGCAGCTCCCAAGGGGGGTTCTGTGATCCAACCCATCGCAGGGTGGACAGAAGGGAATAAAGAACTATATACATGAAATGAAAAAGCAAAGAAAGATGCTGGCAGCTTTTTAGGTTAGCATCATTTATTTGTATTTCTTTCCCCTGGCAGGCATCCGGGGGTCTGTACTTTTGGGGGAAGGGGAATCCAAAATATCATTGGTATGGAGATTTGAATCTTACGGGGAAGCATGGTCCAGTGGTTAGGGCATTAGCAAAGGACCTTGGAGATCTGGAATCACTGCTCTGCTACAGACTTCCTGTGAGACCTTGAGAAAGACACTTAAGCTCTTAAGTGACAAAGTCACTTTTGAAATGGAACCTAAGTCACGTAGGCCTTGTCTGCACTAGGAGGGTTTTGCTGGTACATTTATACCAATTTAGCTATACAACAAAACCCTGTAGCATGGATGAAGTTATAGTGGTATAAAAGTGTTTATATTGATTTGGCTGATGCTGACTTGGGGAGCCAGCATAAGGTATACCAGTGTAACTACTTTTATACTAATATAAATGCAGTCACTCTATAGGGTTTTGCCTGTATAGCTATGCTGGTAAAAAAAATCCCACCCTGAACAGACTTACATTTTACTGGAATAGTTAAGTGTAGACCAGCCTTTAGTCTCTCTCTCTGTGTGCCTCAGTTCCCCATATGTTCAATGGGGTAATAGTACTTTCCTACTCAAAAGGGATGTTGTGATGCACCCAGATACTACATTAATGGGGGCCACATAAGCACCTTAGAGAGACTCATTCTGCTTTATGATAATTGTCGGAAATATATCTATACAAACCCATGCTGCTGCAGGTGTGTGGCATTATAGGAGGGAGCCTCAAAATAGCTGGTTGATGTTGGTTTGATTAGCAAGTGGCACTGCTGCCCTTCCTTCCCCCCCCACCCCCCATTGCAATAATTCTGACATACACCAGTTAGAAAAAATAATGCCCTGGATTTTTTTCTCTCTATTAATGTGACCAGAGGGAGGGGAAATGCCATTTAAAATGCCAGAGTTTATACGGCTGTGTGAGTGGGTGGAAAGCTAATTATATTCTAACAAGTAACTAGGTTTCAATCCAATTTGGGTCCTGAATGCAGATTCCAAATTCCCCTCTAGTACAGTATGAGCCTCTTTCCAACCTATAGCTAAAAATTGACAGGCAGGTGCACTTTTTCTTGCATGTGTAGTGTACACCTGTAACTGGCTGATATAATGCCTGTGGTTAGACTATGAAAGATTCCTAAACTTTAGTTGTGTCCTGAAAAGGAAAAACAGTTTGGCTTGTGCCTTCTTTGCTTCTTTATGATGGATAAAGAAGTGTGCAAGGTTTTTTCATTTTGTTTTGGAAAAAAAGGGGTGGGGTGAGAGCAAAAGTGGGGAGGGGCTTAGAAAGGAAGTGTGTGTGTCTGTCTGTCTGTCTCTGTGTGTGTATGTAAGAGACAGAAATGATAGAATTTGAGGTCTTACCTACCCTGAAAACTCTAGAGAATTAATAAATTATTTATCGCTGGAGACTGACAGTTGAGCAGTTGAGAGGGAAAAGACGGTTAGTCACTATTTTTTTTAAACATCTACTTAACTCCAATGCCCAAGTAACAGTGTTGAAGAAAAATGGGCTATGTTAAAGTTTCAGCACCTTTTCTCTTAAGGTGTAAGCGCTCACAATACACATCTCCTAAGGCTCTCAAGAACACCTCCAGTAAAATAAAGACTGACTGTATTTTGCATTCTTGATATTTCTGAGGTGATAAAAATATTATGATTATTACTTATTTGTATTACTGTACCTCCTAGGGACCCAAAGATAAAACTATTTGTTTTGGAAAAAACCCTCTGCTTTTAACCATCATAAAAAAAAAAAATCCAGACCCAACTTCTTAAACTCATTTGCAGATTGTCTTTAAAAGAGCTTTGTGGGTCTGGATATTTGAAAGGATTGGTAATGGACTATGGAGCCTTTCCCCTCTAGCAGGGGTGCTGGAGCAATTTTTATAAAGGGAGTGCTGAGAGCCATTGAACCAACTGTAAACCCTGTAAATGGTTGAAACCACTTCAAGGCTAGAGGTGCTGCAGCATCCCCCACACTTCTAGTTTCAGCACCTTTGCCCTCTAGCCTTCTTTTAAAATTTGAGTTAGGCATACAGTGATTGGATGTTAATTACATTAGTTGGCTGTGTAGTAGCCTGAGGGAAATGAATTGGCAATCTCAGTCCAGTTCCTGGACAGTAGCCTACATCACCATTGGCAGTGTCAGCAGAAAGGCCAAAGATCAAATGGACAGTGGATACTAAAATTCTCTCACCCCTAGAAGTAATTCCTTTAAATTAAGGCCTAGAATACCTTTAAAAAATTAGATTGACCTAACTATGCTGCTCATGGTTTGAACAATTTTGTGCCCTGAATGCTGTAGTTAGGTCGATCTAAACCCTGGTGTAAACACAGCTAGGTCATGGAAGAATTCATCTGTTGACCTAGCTACCATGTCTTGGAGAGGTAGATTAACTACAGCAACTGAAAAACCCTTTCCATCAATGTAGGAAACAGCTACACTACTGTGTTACCATGGTACACCTGCAGCACTGTAGCTGTGCTACTGCGACAGCTGTAGTGTAGACTTGGCCTAAGTCAAGGTACTTGGCAGGGCAGTGCGGGGAAGCTTGTACTGCTGCCCCTGCTGTATTTGTTCTATGCTTAAATAGGGGATTTAATTTCCCAAGGCAGAAAAGTCCACTGCT
Organism: Malaclemys terrapin pileata; assembly: GCF_027887155.1. Lineage (NCBI taxonomy): Eukaryota > Metazoa > Chordata > Testudines > Emydidae > Malaclemys > Malaclemys terrapin. Next base: position 151,680,978 of record NC_071506.1, on the reverse strand, counting down.
GTCACAAGCATTAACGGCCCCCACCCCCAACCTGTAAATCCTATGTTGCCTCCTTCTTACAAACATGCTGCTTTTTACTCATGTACAAATAAAAGAAACACCCAAAGCTGCACAAACTAGCACAGACAGAGCAAGAAAATAAAATCCATGTGTCAGTAGATTGTATTGGGCTAGCCAATATTCCTACATGGTTTGCATTACAGTTTAGTGAAGATTAGACCATCAAACCACACAAACACCAGGGCTGACTTGCTCGATGATGAATCCACTGTGGCTATCCAGAATGACTTGGCATTTCTCAGCATTAACCATGTCTCACCTCTAGTGGCAGGGCATAGTGTTCACACACTGGAAACTTATACAGAGCATGTTGGAGCATTAAAGATTGTCCCCCACCCCTTACTAATGGAGGGCTCTATGCAAGGGATAGGATCTAGTCATGCTTCCCCAGGAGCAGACCAGGGACCAGACTGAGACTTGGAGTCACATTCTGACCCTTGGTTTCTCCCTTACTCCAAGGACAAAGTGATCTGTGCTAGTCCTATAGCTAGTGCTGATTATTTCCCCCCATCTGTGCTAATTTGGCTGTGTTGAAGGTAGAGCCAAGACTCCTCCCAGTACTCGCCCATGTCCACCTGCTCCCTAGCCAATTACACAAGAGGGAGAGTAACAACCCCATGGAAACTCATGTCCCTGACTCACCATATGCTTCTACTGGTAATACAGGGAGCCCTTAGGCCCAGATCCCCAAAGGTATTTAGGTTGCTAAATTCAATTGATTTCAATGGGGACCAAAACAACAAAGTGGCCAGGTGGTGACTGGACTGATTTCAATGGAATTTAGCAGTCAAAATACCTTTGAGGATCTGGGCTTTTATGACCCCTTACTTTTCTGTGTGGCTGTGTAGTCAGGATCATGCTTTTGCCTATTATTTATTTAGTTCTGCTAGTGCCCACTGTGATGTTGCACTCCATATGCTCTATGGAAATATGCTTATGAATATGACATAACTGGAATATGCTTTATGCTAAATATCCCTTGTATGGTGTCATTAGAAAGCTTGTAATCTACTAAGTGGGTTCATCCTATTTGTTTGCATGTATTATTTCTCTATCTGGAGTTAGGAGAATAATATATAAACTTGCATCACTGATGTAAACATATTAAGTGGAGGCCATTAATACAATCAGTTGTAAATGGCCTTAGTGACTTGAAAGCCTTCCTGTGTACGTGTGGGCCAGCCCATGGGGAATGGAGACTAGGGGTCTTACAGTGACATGTGACCATGTCACCTGATAATGAAATCCATCTTAAATCTGGTACTTTTCCATTTAGAAGGAGGAGTGGGGACCCAGAGAGACAAAAGATTCCTGCCTTGTGCCAAAGCTATAAAAGGGGGTGGAGCAGGACAAAAGAGGCTGCCAGTCATAAGAAAACCCCTGCTTACCACCTAAGATGTCTGCTGGAACTAACAAGGACTGTACCAGGATAAAGGATTGGGCCCAGACTAGGAAGGAGTCTAGTCTGTGAAAGAAGCTTATTAGAACATCTCTGAGGGTGAGATATTACCTGTAATCAGCTTCTTAATGTATTAGGCTTCGACTTGCATGTTTTTGCTTTATTTTGTTGGTGACTTACTTTGTTCTGTCTGTTATTACTTGAAACCACTTAAATCCTACTTTTTATACTTAATTAAATCACTTTTGTTTATTAATAAACCCAGAGTAAATGGGGAAGCAAACAGCTGTGCATATCTTTCTATCAGCGTTATAGAGAGCGGACAATTTAGGAATTTACCCTGTATAAGCTTTATACAACGTAAAATGGATTTATTTGGGGGTTGGATCCCATTGGGAATTGGGTGTCTGGGTGCTGGAGAAGTAACCTTTGAGGTGTTTTTGGTTAAAGTCTGCAGCTTTGGGGGCGTGGCCCAGACCCTGGGTCTGTGTTGCAGCAGGCTAGCGTGTCTGGCTCAACAAGACAGGGTTCTGGAGTCCCAAGCTGGCACGGAAAATGGGCTCAGAGGTAATTTCAGCACATCAGGTGACAGTCCCAAGGGTATCCCTGTGACCGAACCCATCACACCCATAATGAGCCAACTGCTGTATACGCATAAATGAATCCCCCGCCCCAAAGAGCTCACACTTTAGGAAGACAGCAGAGACAAAGGTGGAAAGTTGGGAAAGGGGACCAAAACAACAAAGTGGCCAGGTGGTGACTGGAGACATTTGTGTCTGTATTAATAATTGCAGACTCAGCCTCTCTGTAACCCAAGAACCTCTTAATGCCAACTGGCCAGGGAGTGTAGAGAAGTTAAAGAAATATCCTGAGTCTGGTGTGTTCATTCTAGTTCACCAAATAATGTCATGTTAGGTCTTAAATAAAAGTCTGTGTCATGCTGATCATTCAAAGCAGTGTGAAATGTATGTACGGCCACTATTTAAAGAGTTATGTATATATACTAAAATGTTCTTAGAATCTGTAGGGAGGGTTGGTTACCAGCAATGGTGAAAAACAGGTTTTCTATCAGACAAAGAGATATTTATCCACCTGCTTGTTTGAATAAATTGAGTATTGTCTGATTCACAGTGGGTCTCCAATCACCAGTCTGAATTGAATGCAAATGAATGATTGTGGGAACTTCAGAAAGAAACTTACAGGAAGAGAAAAACAGCAGGGGAAAGAAGAGAGACAACCTTATCTTGAGGTTTCCTTGACTATATCTGGGGGGCAGGGGGAAGAAGAGAGGACACCTGGGTATTCCCCACCTTAGAGGTAAATGGATAGCAGATTTGCTTCATGAAAGTGTGATCTCAGCCAGGCTTGGTTGAAAATGCTGAGACCTTTGGGTGAGAGAAGCTTCTTCAGCAGGAGAATAACTTGTTAGTTAAGTTTAGTGTCTAGAAAGCATGTTATGATTTTGTTTTATATGAAACTATTTGTTTCTAATATTCTCACTCACTGTCACTTGAATCTGTTCTTTGATAATAACAACAAAGAGTCTGGTGGCACCTTAAAGACTAACAGATTTATTTGGGCATAAGCTTTCGTGAGTATAAACCTCACTTCTTCGGATGCATAGAGTGAAAGCTACAGATGCAGGCATTATATACAGACACATGGAGAGCAGGGAGTTACTTCACAAGTGTTCACCACTTGTGAAGTAACTCCCTGCTCTCCATGTGTCTGTATATAATGCCTGCATCTGTAGCTTTCACTCTATGCATCCGAAGAAGTGAGGTTTATACTCACGAAAGCTTATGCCCAAATAAATCTGTTAGTCTTTAAGGTGCCACCAGACTCTTTGTTGTTTTTGTAGATACAGACTAACACGGCTACACCCTGATTCTTTGATAATAGACACACTTATTCTTCTTTTCACTATAAATGTATCTAAGTGCTGTGTGTTCAGCAGGGCTGAGTTTTGAGGTATAACTAGTAAGCTGTGGTGTACTGTTCCTTCAGGAGCAGCAGGCCTGGTAGTTCTGTTAGTGTTCAGCGGATAATGGGGGGACACTACAGGGAATGCTCAGAGGACTTGGGGGTTGGTGTGTGCCTATTACTACATGTACAGAGACAGCGAGTCTTGCAGAGGCCTAGAAGGTGGTGCTTGTGTTGCCAGAGGCTGGTGGTTTCAGGGAGCTGATCCACAGCAGACACAAACAAGGCTGCTTCAGACTAAAGGCGAGTGGGAGTGAAGTGCCTCACAACCCTGGGTACTGTCACACTCTCCCAGTATAATGCTGAAACACAATATAAACACATATATATTACCAGTTTTGGGGATAAGAGCTTTGCTGACCTAAAGGGAGTGAAGGAGAAAAATGATAAGGGAGGGAAGGGTAAACAATAGGAAGGAAGAGTGAGAGTGAAGGCAAAGGCCAAAGGAATCTCTTAAGCTTTTATTTATTAAACACTTTACGTTTCAGCAGCAGTAGAGCCATTCTGGGTTATGTAGTTCTTCCCCCTTCTTTCATTTTAATTTGGAAAGTTTAATTAAAAATATTAGTATTGTATAATAGCTGTTTGAGGGAACTTCCTGTTAATTCAGGAATAACCATATACTGAGCTAACAAATTCCTTTGCTTTGCTTTTAACTTTCAAATTGTTAATATAAACAGCTCAGCTTTAGGCTTTGGAGTTCATTTTGTGCAGAATACCATTATTATCTAATATAGACAAAGCACCTTTGAATTATAACTGTATTCACCTCATTTTACAGCTGGCTAAAGCAAAGCACAGACAATGACTTAATTGAGATTATAGAACAAGTAGGGCTGGTTGAAAATTTGGATAGTATTGTCACAAACTGTTATGATGGTGACACTTTATCGTCCAAATCTGAAACTTGGGAAAATGTTGACCTGCTCTAACAGTGAGTCAGCATATAGAACAGGAGAACCCTAGACGCCTGAGCCTAAGCTCTTGCTGTCCCCAGCTGATGCCAGCTCCTCTGTGTGTAGCTCTCTGAAGAAGCAGAGAAGGGCTCACAATTAGCAATTTTTATACAGGCGCTGGGTGAACAGTCCAGTGACATTGAAACCTCGTCTCTACAGAATGTTGTTATTCACGCTTTCTGTTCAAACAGAATGCTCCTTGAATGGGCTTTGCATCAGGCCTGAAAGACAATGAGAAACCTTCCAGCAACTTCAGCGGATTTTGTATTAGGCCCTAATTTCTTCATCCTGTATCCATAGTTTCATTGCCAGCATCTCTCCCTTAAACCAAATAAATGGAAACCTTTGCTGCCATTTTTCAAAATCAAGCTTGGATGGTCTTGGCAATCAATTGACCTTGCCTGAGGGACCTTGTGGTGTTGGCAGTTTGTGCCTGCCATGAAGGCTGTTACCTGTCTCTCCCTATAAGTCCATCCATGTCACTGGGCAAGTAAACATCTGCCTTTGCGATGCACAGGCATGCAGGTCAGCAAGTTCTAATCGCTCAAGCAGTAGATACTTAGTGGTCTCTTCACTGTAGCTGAGTGCATCATCTGTTTCTCTATCTCCACAGACACCATTGGCTTCTCTCTCATTTCCTTTCTGAAGTTTTGTAGTATAGCTAGAGGATAGTCATTTCTAGTGTGTATATAATACAAATATCTAATTCTGAAAACCGCCTTGATCCTGCCTTATGTTTTAGGCCTTCCCCATATGTTCATTCATTTGTGGCATCCACACAAGTCACCTAATATAGGCAAAAGGTATAGCAATTAGATCCTCACTCAGTCAGAGACAGACAGCTGGTAGTACACATCTTCAAGATTCTTTAAAGCTCAAGTTCTTTCTTCCTCCATGGTCACTAAACTTAGCACATAAACAGATGAAAATAAACATCTAAAAAAAAATGGGGTAACATTTCAAAGCATGGCTCAGGAGACAGACAGCATGTCTCCCTATAACACAGACAAGAGTCCTGTGGCTAAATCCTTGGTGCACCACTGTGGGAATGTATCCTACTTAATGTGAGATAGCAAATTAACTTGTATGCAACCACACCTTAATGACCAATGTCTCTGTTGAAACTCAAGTCTCCCAGTTTGAAGGTCAGTAGAAAACAGCTATCTTCAGTGACCATTGTGCTATATACTCTTCAGAATCTTCTGCCAACATTTTCATTTAACAGAAGAGTCTCATAACTGTTGACTGTTAATTTGCCAAATGAGAATTCCATTACCACATGGGAGCAATCTATATTACAGAATAATGTATTTTCTTGATACGGTCTAATGGTTATAGCTGAGGATTGACAGTCAGCATTCGCTGCTTTGCCAGCTTCTATGGGACTTTGGGTGAATCACTTATTCCCAAATTTTAAAAATCTCTCCTTCAGTTTTAGATGCCTTCACTTTTGGGTGGTTAGCTTAATTTGATTGCTAGAGTTCAATTCCCAGCTGTGCCATGCTCATGCCCTAGGTGGATGTATGGTATATATTTGTTTGCCCTCTTGGGTACTGAATTCTACAAAAATCAGATCTTTTGAATCACTTAGGCTCACAAACACGTGTGCCCTTGCTTAACTCTGCATGTGAACAGGTATGTTGATTTCAGCAGGACTGCTAATGTGCATGAAGTAAAGCATGTCCATAAGTGTTTGCAAATTCAGGGCCTTGATGCTATATAGGAGCTATGAAAGGCTCATAGTGCAGTAAAACAAATGTGGTTCTTCTGGGCTACGGATAGGGTTGCCGGGTGTCCGATTTTTGACCAGAAAGTCCGGCTGAAAAGGGGACCTGGCAGTGTCCAGTCAGACATACTGACCAGACACCAGAAGTCTGGTTACCACTGGTGGGGAAAGGCACCAGGTCATCAACCCGCACTAGCCCCTGCTCAGCTAGGGCCACCTCCTACCTGCATCTTGTGGGTGGGCAGTCAGCAGACTTCATGTCAGGCTGCATCTCCCGTCCCAGCCCTGGAGCAGAGGGAGCCCAGCTGGAGGGAGGGAAAAAGGAGGTGGAGAGGATCCAGAAGGAGGAAGGAGGGGGAGAGGAGCAAGTGATGAGGGAAGGAGGAGGAGTGAGTGGGGGCAGGGCCTAAAGGGAAGAGGTGGAACAGGGGGTGGGGTCTGGGGGAAGAAGTGGAGCAGGGGAGGTCCAGTTTTCAGAAAGTAGAAAGTTGGCAACCCTAGCTATGGACCTGAATCTAGAGAGGTCACATCACTGAACATGGCAGCCTCCTGAATGGCACAAAGCCAATCGTTCTGGCAGAGCAGTCCACGGAAGCACAGAAAGAGGGGTGGGGTGGGGAAGAAAGGGGATGGGCCTGTCCACACTATGCAGTAGTAACCACAGGGTGTCCACTATGGCAGACTGGGGCTGAGGATTGCCTTCTTCAGCGCCAAGTGCATGTGCATTCAGGTTGTGTGCTTTTTTCAGAATTTGGGATTTAGCCATATTGGAACAAGGATACTTGTATACATAAACATTCTGCTTCCAGGAATGGAGCAGGCAAATAGGGCCAGTCCCGGCAGACTTTTCTGATGTTATATTAATAAAAATCACATTCTTCTTTCTCTGGCCTGTCAATCAATCATCAAGTATTTGTATAATAAAGTGGAGAGATTTATGATGGAATTACTTAGATGTCAGATATCGCTCATGGGTGTGATATAAGAACCTAAATAGAATGGAATTTTTTGTATATATATATATATTGGAATAGCGCCCAAAATGTGCTCAGCACTTACAAACATATAGAAAGGCAAAGGCCCATATCTTCAAAGATAGGGAAGCTCCTAACTTCCATTGAAGCTAGGAGCCCAAGTACCCTTGAGGATCTGGGCCAAAGAACTTTTCACAGGAATTTGCAGGCAACACTCTGATAAGATCACATTGTGCTATGAGCTGTGTTGTTGTTATGTTAAGGCTGAGCCCCAGTGCTTTAGAAACAAGCCCCAGTAATGACTAAAAAATACAAAAGGTTTCAGATACAAAACTTGCAAAAATACCTCCCCCATACTTTAAGATTTATGGGCCCCCACTCATCAGTGCCCTGAATGTGGGGTAGTTAGGTATACTTGTGTAGGTGTGCATGCAACCGGATTAGAATAGGGTTTTACTCCCAGTCTGCACTGATTTTGCACTGGTGTAAATGACTGCATGAAGTGCAGGTCAACAATGAATTGGACTTTTAATGCATTTTAAAATCCTCTTCAAAAAACGGAGTGACAGACTACTAGCAGTGGTGCATTGACCTTTGAAATCCCAACAGCAGTGCAGCGTTGATCATCATATGGAAAAGGACAAATGGTCATCATTATTTAGGGAAATCTCAGCATGAGTGAAAATGGTACAAGAATTGACTGCCTTTCCTTCCATGAAGCAAGAAGTAAAGGCGTCTTCCTGAAGCATGCGATGAACTGAAAGCACCCCCTTGTGTCCAATTCATGGAAATACCTTTGCAAGTTGCTCAGAATGAAGGATCTTCCAGATGCTAGGCCACTGAGGCAGATGGTGCCGTCAGAGTTGACAGATGCACAGTTTTGACTTGGAATGGTGATGGGCCATTTCTTTTTTAGTTTTTATTTCTGATCACCCATAATCTAAATGGAAGGGGAGAAAGACTTTTTTCTCTTGCCATGCCACCCTCTTTCCAACATCTGGAGGAGGGGCAACTGGACATTTGTTCATCTCTTTGTTCTTGCTGACCTCTGCCAAGCATTTCTGCCCTTTCCCCAGAGGGTAAAACTGAGGAGGAAAAGGGAAGAAACCTTCACTGTTTGCAAGCTCCTGCCACTGATTGCCAGTACTGATGTGTATGCAGGTGTATGCTTCAGACTGAGGCTGTAATCACTCCCACTTATGGTTAGGCAACAGCTGTATTTTCTTGGCATCTTCTTCAAGCTCCCAGGGGGCAGTAAGCTGCCACCAGTGGCTTTTCAATGTAACTGAAAGCAAACCATGTAGCCTAAGGCTTCCTAACACTTCTCCTGCTGACCCCTGCCTGTCCCTGCACACTTCCATTACTTGCAAGTAGTGTGTGTGTGTGTAAACTTTGTGGAATCTTTGCAGATTAGCAAAGAAAGCGTGTGGGGGCTATGAGCAAAGAAATCCCTGCTGTCCCAGCCCACGCCACGCCCAGCTGTGCTGATTATCAGAGGTTAGACTGTAGCAGGGTTACTGAGGGGAGAGTGGCACACCAAGTGTGGGTTTGTGTTTGGTTTGGCCATGTGTCCTCAATTTGCATATCGTTCTATAAAGAAGATGGAGTGCTAATTGGTAAAGCACCTGCCTGGCATGCTTTCAGTTGTGCCCTCTTGCTAATTAGCTGAGAAAAGTCACTCTCCCAGGTGTGATAAAGGAAAACAAGTCAAAAAATATCCTGCAAAACCAGTAAAGGGGCAATTTTTGGCTTTGCCAGGCCTCTCCTTTGTTTGTCTTGCTTCCCACCCCCCACCCCCCCGTATACTCAGCACACGTTGGTCTTTAATTCTCCAGGTGTGTTAGCTTCCATTTCACTCACTCTCCCTGCCCATTTTCCCCAAGATTATTCAATTGTGATTATTCAACCTATGAGATACCAGCTTTCTCTCCAGCCTGTCATTGTGTGTGCTTCTATTATGCTGGACTCTGAAGGTAGCACAGCCGCAGAACTTCCTGCAGCTGGGGGAGGTACCCAGAGGTGGGTCTGATCTCCCCCCAAAGAGTGGCCATGCAGGGGAAGCAGAAGTCCCATCCCTCCCCAGCCCCGGAGACTAGCAGCTGGAGCCTGGTGAACAGTAGGAGCTCCCAGCTGGGGTGCCTTCAGCTCTGCCCACTAATAGCTAGATTTCATGGGAGAGGTCTGATTTCATGGTCAGTGATGTGTTTTTCACAGCAGTGAATTTGGTAGGGCTCTAGTTTTGAAGTACAGGAGGGAGGTACAAATCCCTGAAGTTCTTTAGTCTCCCCCCCACTCCCTTTGCGCGATGGGCGTACTGATGTAGGACTATACTAGAATCCCTACTTCATTGTTACATTGTGTCACTCTCTGCATTATCTGCTGATTGTCTGAGTGCATCACACAAAATGAGCACTGTTCTTTGTCAGCAACTCTTGAGACACCTGATAAATTCACTACACCCAACACATTGTTTTCATAGTATTTATCCAAAGAGGGTCCAGTGAGGTATCTAATAAAAGCTTATGTCAGATTGTTCTTCATAATTGTTGTGAGATGTATGCACAGATGATGTTTAAGGAGTAATACGTAGGTACTGATGATCGGTTTAGAAACTGTGTCCCAAGCAGAGCTGACAAACAGGTTTCTTCCAGGCAGGAGATAAGATGTATATCTCTGCCTGGTTGTAAGTCAATACAATGGAAGCTCCATCTGCATGTGGCTCCAACAAGGCTCTGTGGGCTAGTCAACACTGGCAACGTTAAAGCGCTGTTAACGTGGCTTGTGTGGTCGCGGCTCTAAAATAACCACTTCCACGAGGGGCGTAGCTAGCAGTGCTGGGAGCACGGCTCCCAGCGCTGGTGTACTATATCTACACTGGTGCTTTACAGTGCTGAAACTTGCAGCATTCAGGGGGGTGTTTTTTCACCCCCCCGAGCGAGTGCTGTAAAGTGCCAGTGTAGACGAGCCCCAAAGGAAACCAACAGGGAAGAGTTCGCCAAAGAGCAAACAACAGGAGAGCATTTCAAAGAGTTAATGAACTATAATTGGGAGACAAGTAAGACATTTGTCATCTATTCACAGGGGAAACCCTTTGAACGGTGTGGGGTGTTCAGTTCATGGAAGTTTGAATCCTGATGTTTGACTGGAAATCAACAGCTTTGTCAAGGATTGAATCCTTGGCAGAAAATCTCTTTTATTAATTAGGAAACATAATCATTAATAAGTGTAGGGCTAGGATTGCATTATATGTTTTGTTTTATATTTGAAGCCATTTCTGTTTCCACTTATTATCCTTACTCACTGTCTCTTAAAAATTAAAGCTTTGATAATAAATTTATGAGTATTCCACTATAAATATATTTCAGTGCTGTAATGTTATAAAAGACCTGATCCTGAGTTGTGCCAGTCATGTATTGCACACAGTCTCTCTAGAGACAGCTTACCTGGTAATTTCTGTGTGGGCTGGATATGATAGGGGGACACTTTCAGAGGGGTTCAAGGAATGGGGGGCACCTATTGTTAACCTGCAAGGCAAAATAAGGGCTGGCAGAGTTCTGTGGAGATTGTTTGGATGGCTGACAGACTGCTAGCATCAGGGAGCTAAGTGCAAACAAGTCCCCCTCTTGCTGAGACAGGGATAACAAGGTGTCTCACAATTAGGGCACCCCAAGATAGCATCTCACACACTCCTTGTGGGATTCTGAATTCAGATTGAAGAAAGGAACATCACTGACTTTCTGTGAGCCTAAGTAGAGCTTCCAAACTCTAAGCTCAGGGCACCCTCTAGAGGTCTGTGCTGATAAACTTACAAACTTACACTCTAGGCCAGGGGTTGGCAACCTTTCAGAGGTGGTGTGCCGAGTCTTCGTTTATTCACTCTGATTTAAGGTTTTGCATGCCAGTAATACATTTAACGTTTTTAGAAGGTCTCTTTCTATAAGTCTATAATATATAACTAAACTATTGTTGTATGTAAAGTAAATAAGGTTTTTAAAATGTTTAAAAAGTTTCATTTAAAATTAAATTAAAATGCAGAGCCCCCCGGACCGGTGGCCAGGACCCGGGCAGTGTGAGTGCCACTGAAAATCAGCTCGCGTGCCACCTTCGGCACACGTGCCATAGGTTGCCTACCCCTGCTCTAGTTCCTATGATACATACTGACTTTTTCTTTTAAAAGAAAATGGCACATGTAGATAATAGTGCACATTGACATTTATGAAGTCCTCAAGAAACACAACCATTTGTTGAAATTCTGAAGTTCATAAAGAGTGTATTCTTATGAACTTTAGTATTTCTTCAAGCCTGGGAAAAATACCTAGCTTACTTTATCAGTGTGCTCTAGGACTGTAACAATGGCTACTGCTATGTAAGGCATCTGTCTTCTCTTTAAATGGTGTGATTTGGTAAATAATGAATGCTATTGAATTATACTTGTTGAACGGCATATCGTGTTTCACAATGCACCTGTTGTTTATTAATGAGAATTTTTTTGCAAGCGTATGAGAACCTGAAACCAAAATTGATTAAGGACTGGCTACTCACTGGATTTAATTATCCCAGGTGAAAAGTAAAGAACATCGTTCTGTGAAACACAGGCCAAATGCATGTTTTGTAACTCCTTTAATAACCTAGTCTCTCTTCTAAGTTAGGTAACTTTTTTTTTTTAATTGAACAGTGCCCTCCTAAAACGTACAATTTATGAACGTAGCGATGGATGTAGGTTTCACGTGGTGCAGAGGTGAAAGGGAAGGCATGATGACTCTTCCCAGGAGAGACTGGATCACAACAAAAGCACATTTCTCCCGTCCTTTTAAAAAAAGGTAACTTTTCTGTTATCACTGCCATTAGTCATTTTCTCTTTATGTGCTCTTTAAACCAGCTTGTTCAGTAAAATTCACTGGGGAGAAGGAGAGAGAAATAAATATTTGAATACTAACAACTCTGGAGAAACTGCTTCTATGTAATATACCAATTAAAGTATACTACCCCCCAAATGGCATCCATTTGATTTGGAAAATGGATCCCCTTGCCAATAACTCACAACACAATTTTGACACCATATCAAATAAGAGAGTTTAAATTTGATACCTTTTATAACTGATGAGAAATTTTCTTAAAGAACTTTTTTCCTTAAATCCTTGGGGCCAAATCCCTCTCTAACGACCCAGGGGTTGCAGAGGAAATTACACAAATTGTAACATAAGAGTCTGGAGTTCTAGTTCAAAATACAGTATTTTGCTTTTTCTCCATACTCCTAGTATCTCAGGCTGTTTATTAATAACTGTAAGGACATTAATCACCCTGCTGATGTTGAGAGGTCCATGAGTCTGACATGACTCTGGCCAGTTTAACACATTTTAGAGTAGGGTGACCAGATAGCAAGTGTGAAAAATCAGGATGGGGTTGGAGGGTAATAGGCACTTATATAAGACGAAGCCCTGAACGTTGGGACTGTTCCTATAAAATCAAGATATATGGTCACCCTGTTTTAGAGTAAAATCACTCATCTTTGGCTAAACAGAGTGTGACAGATTGGATCACAGAAACCCCCTTGGGGCTGCTAACCGATGTGCCAAGACTACTTCTGCCCCTGCTTTCCCTGCGAGCTTGGGACTCCAGAGCCCTGCCTTGTTGTGCCAGACACGCTTGCTGGCCACAAACACAGACCCAGGTCTGAAGCACGTCACACAAACTGCAAGCTTAAGTGAAAGCAATTTACGGAAGTGTTCCTGTCTTTAACATTAAAATGCCCAACTCCCAATGGAGTCCAAACCCCAAATAAATCTGTTTTAACCCTGTATAAAACTTATACGGGGCAAACTCATAAATTGTTCGCCCTCTATAACACTGATAGATATGCACAGTTGTTTGCCCCCCCCGGGGTTAAATAATAAGTAAAAAGTAATTTTATTAAATACAGAAAGTAGGATTTAAGTGGTTCCAAGTAGTAACCGACAGAACAAAGTGAATTACCAAGCAAAATAAAATATAACACGCAAGTCTATGCCTAATACAGCAAGGAAACTGAATACCGATAAAACCTCACCCTCAGAGGTGTTCCTTTTACAGACTAGTCTCCTTCTAGTCTGGGTCCAGCAATCACTCACACTCCCTGTGGTTACTGTCCTTTGTTTCAGTTTCTTCCAGGTATCCTTTGGGGGTGGAGAGGCTATCTCTTGAGCCAGCTGAAGACAAAATGGAGGGGTCTCCCACGGGCTTAAATAGACTTTCTCTTGTGAGTGGAGACCCCCTTCTCTCTCCTATGCAAAGTCCGGCTCCAAGATGGAGTTTTGGAGTCACAAGGGCAAGTCACATGTCCATGCACAACTCAGTTTTTACAGGCAGCAGCCATTGCCCACATGCTATCTTGAATGTCTCCAGGAAGACTTCTTATGTGGATTGGAGCCTTCCAAGAGCCATTGTTCGTTAAGTGTTTCTTGACTGGGTTCTTAATTTGCACATTCCTTTCTCAAGAAGCTGGCCAAATGCCTTACTAAGGCTATTTAAAATCAAACAAGTATATAGCCAATATTCATAACTTTGAATATAACAATGACATATGCATACAAATAGGATGAATACATAATGTAGCATAAAACATATTCCAGTTATGTCATAGATACATTCATAAGCATATTTCCATAAAGCCTGATGGGGTGCACCGTCACACAGAGTGCATAGGTTTGTTAATGTATTTGCCTATGACACACTAAAGAGATTTTGGTGTGTAGGGCCAGTGTGTGTGTGATGCAGTACTTACAATGTAAATATCAGTTGCATACATATCTGCACTAGCACCCCAGTAACCTTCCTATAAGTAACTTCATTTCTGACTTCCATTTTCTCCTCTGTTCAGTATGCCTTTAGGAGGAATATTTTTGAAATACTATGCACATTTACCTGATAACTGCATTTTCCTTTGGTATATATGGTCGAATCCTGTTAACCCTACAAGTCATGAGTAGATTTAGGGCCATATACATGAATGAGCATGCATGTAAGAACTAGTGGCGCTCTGATTTTGTGAAGGCAGGAGTCCCACCTACCAACATTCAAATCACAGTCTGTTCAGAAGTTATGTACTCCTGTGGACATGGTATTTGTCCTACTGAAAAATGACTTGGAGAAACGAACACACGCACGTGTAATGTCTGTGGACCTGATTCTCCGCTTTCTTCTTGTATAATCATTTATGGCTGTGCAAAGCCAATGTAAATTGCTACCACCATTCTGAGTGGACTACTCTGATTTGGCACTTTGCACAAGTATAACTGATGACACAAAATGGAGGGCAAAGGGGAATTGAACCCTATGTTTGCCCATATATATAGATGAGTGTAAATGATGTGCAAGGATTGTAGCAAGGCACTGCAATTCTTCCTCAGTCTCCCCGCTTTACTTTTTCTGATCTCCATGTAAATAAGCATATCTGATCAAAGGTCTCTTATGAAACACCGAGGGCCAAATCTCTTTCAGAAGAGTATTTTTAGTTCTGTAATTTTTTCACACTAAAACTAAGCAGTTCACTTTTGTTTCCCTGTCTATCGAATACACACTCCCGCCCCACCCCACTTCAACATCAGATTGAAGGTGCAGCAGCAGGGTAACTCTCTGATGCAAGTTTGTTTAATGTCACCCTCTGCAGGGCAATAATGTGAAACTGATCAGACTCAAGTCAGTTGCACTCTGGTTCAGGTGCCACAGGTGAACACATAGGTGTGTTAGCACGAGCAGCAGTGGCCCTAAACACCTAAGAGTGGACACCTCAAAATGTTTGAGAGTGAAGAAAAGCAACATTGGGCTCTTGCAATCAGGCACCAAATGTAACTGTACTGTCTCACCCTCTTTCTTGACAAACTCTGCTGGGCGTTAGGAGACTACTAGTCTGCTTAGTCAACATAGCCGTTCCTGCAGTGTCATTGTACCGAACTCCAACCTTACTTATATTGGAACTGCTGCTTTAACTTGGTGGAAAATCCCTTCTAATTATTAAACATAAGTTTAACCCTAAATTTCAGCACTGGTTACCAATTAACCAACCTCCTTTAACCAAACAGACTGGTTTCAAGGCTCTGCAGTCAATGAAATTTATGCAGAAAGGTGTCAAAAAGCCATTTTACATTACAGTATTTTGCCATTTCACTGTACCTAAATTGCAAATGATTGCTCGGTGGAAGAGGTGTGTGTGTATGTGGGTGTGTGTGTGAGAGAGAATATACTGTGATGACTTCATACTGTCTGAAAAAGATTTAAAGGTTAGTAAGAAATCTCCGTAACTGTACACATTGGAAGCTGTCAGAAGACATTTTTACAAGTCCTGAATTGTTCTTGGTTTACAGGCTTAAAGATATTAAGGGTGGCATTAGTTAAACACTGATTTATGGTAAGACTTTGAATATCGAGATTTGTTACGCTAATACAACCATTTAATCAGTGCATACGAAGAGCGCAGCATTTTTGATCTTGATAAGAACAGCTACTAGGAAACCACAAGCTGTATTCTTGTGAATTTGCAGCTCTTAATCCCGATGCAGGCTCTCTCTCTAGTTTCTATGGTAACTTGTGGATCTATATTCCAATCGCGTTCTCTCGGGCTTGCTGTCCCCAGCGTGAAAGCGAGCCAGCAACACAGTAGGTGTGGATTTCTTGACGCTTTCCATTTTTGGAAATGTACGGGAATGGCATAAACTATTGTACACTGAAAGAGGCAGATTAGCTAGATTGAAAGGACAAATTTGAAAGCGGAAATTTGCATGTCGCACACAGACTGTTGTATTTGAATTTCTACAAAACCCTGGCTCGTCGTTACTCCTGAAATATCGACAATGTATTGTACATAATACTCGAGTGCTATCACTTTAGCGAGATCTTTGGCTTATGCTCACTAACTCTCACCATCTAGTGTATTTATGTAATTCTTTGTATTACAAAGCGTCCATATCAGGAAAATGGGACCTGCATTACTTTGCTAGCTATGCGCGCCTCTCTAAACAGTGTGATCTATTGATTTGTGTACGATGTGTTTGGAGTGGGGCTGTATATACATATAAGTAGAACCTTCTTACAGACGTCTTCCATTCAACTTGACAGTAAACTAATCAGAAGTTCCTAATAGCCACAGCTTGTACCTTGTGGTACCCAGAAACAATTCATTTTACTACGTTATAAAACAAGTCCCGCTGTATTCGAGTTCACTAGAAGTAGGTCTCCTTGCATATACCCCTGCAGCAAACCTGCTAGTATAGTCTGGTGTACTCAGATATTTATTCTCCTTGCCTCCAAGTCTAATATATTAGAAGATAATATTTTGGTTTCCTGCCTTTTAAAGTTCTGGCATACCTGTCAATTCCACTTCGTGACTATGAAGCAGTCAGTCCCCCAGAGGAGATGCCACAGCCACTATTTTAACATTTTGTTCAATGAAACGGGTCCAGATTTACGATGTCCGATTCTTCTTCCCTTTCACTAGATCGCAAGATATACTCATCAACGCTGTAGCTAATCCTATCCCGTTACTTGTATTTACAAACTGTCCTGACTCCCTTTAAGGCGCAGAGGGCGTCAAAGTGCTGCAAATCAAAATATCAAGTGAATAGTTTTTTTTTTTTTTGGGTAGCAATTTCATTGACATGTAGACCCTTAATCAAATAAACAGCCGAGTTAACTGCAAATAAAGTTGTTCCCCTAAACTCTGTGTTTGGGGAAACACTGAAATTCCAGAATGCGTGTGGCATTCATTTTCGTGTGTGTGTGTGGGGGGGGGGGGGAGGGAGAGGGGTATGATCCGAGGGCAGGATTGCCCTACGGTCTATGCAAGCTCTGAACATGACAAGAACTGCGGCGAGGTCAGACCTTACAGAAACTTGAGATCTCCAGGCTATCTCGGCAACTGCGGGAGCGATCGAGTCAAATCCTCTCCGTTCTCTTGAGAAACGAGTGGCCTTCGTGGGTTTTAAAGGGCAGACCTGGTCCTTAGCTTGTTAATGGAATACACGGCTGGCTAGAGCTCTCCTCATCTCCCCGTTATGCCCCTCACACCGGGCTTCTTTAATCTCCTCCAGCAAAGGTGACACTTGAGGCAGGCAGCCCGGCTTGCAACTGAACGGACCATCGCGGCTCCCAACACCACAATGCAGCCTCCTGCTACGGTTTGCCGAGCTCCGCCTAACTTTAGGAGGCCGCTGATCTGCGTGTACTCCTGTGAGCTGCTGGCCGGTCTGCCGCACAAGTGCAGTGTGTGGAAGGCTCTTTTGTTGCTGTCTCCAGACGCAAATCCTCTGTTGGAAGTGGCGTGGGAGCTGCGGCTGGTAAGGAACAGCTTCGCCTCGCAAAGGGCACCTGCCTCCCGCCAGCTCTCTCTAGAGAGAGAGACGGGCTGTCAGAGATCTCTTTGGGCAGGAGGAACGGTTCCTCGGATCCAAACAACCCACCGCCAGGATCCTTTCTGGGATTCTATAATTGTACACGAAAAAGAGGGTTATGCACCTTCCCAACAAATCTTCCTCTAGCTTGCAAGCCTGTATTTAAAACCTTGGGTCAGGGCGCCCCCTACGCGTGAGCGTGGGCAAGCACCTCGCCTGCCTACGAGCTTCTTAAATGAATAAGAGTGCGTGTGGCTTTTGAACTGCCCACAGACTGTCACAGAGAGAGGGGGGTGGGGTGGGGGAGAGAGAGAGAGAAATGCAGAGGCAGCAGCAGTAGCAGCGGCGGCGGCATTGCTCCAACAAGCACTAGTCACTCCAGTCCCAGCAAGCGAGCAGGGGAGAGCCACACACCAACTCAGCCCAAGCCAAGCGGGCGCTAGGCTACCTAGGACTCTCCCTGTGACACCAGAGCACACAAACACACAAAGGGGGAGAGAGGAAAATATAAAAAAGGTAAGAAGCAGCGTCTCACTTATGCCATTTCCGTGGCAGACACCACGAGCTTTGCATTTGATTCTTTTCTGTCTAGATCTGTCTCAAATGTGGGGAAAGGATTAATTTTTTTAAACAGCTCCAGTGGAGAAAGAATAGCAGATTTGGAGGTGCTTTAACACTCATCTCTCACCAGGCACGCTGGGAAGGGTTATATTCCTCGAAAGGGAGAGAACGTATGAATTCATGTGGGGCTCAAAAACGGATTAAAATCCAGTCCTTACATTTAAATGCCTGTTACCACGCTTTGGGGAGTGTGTGTGTGTGAGGGTGGGGGAACAGGGTGTTTGTAATACTGCGTAATTTTTAGTGGCTTGAATTTTCTTAGGAAGGTTGCTTTAAACAACACACCTCCAAACCTACCCATGAAATGAAGCACATAGAGAAGAAAATGCATCCATGTTAAGAACATGGAGGGGAGGAGGCGAAGAGACACCATAGCGAGATAACATATAGCTGCTACAAGGGCAATGTCCTAGATTTGGAAGGATGGTTTTCTATTTTACCTGTGGGGGATTTTGGCTTTTGGAATAGGATGAGTTAGGGAATGTGTTTGATTGAAATATAAATCTTGACGCAAACCCTCACTAACTGGGAGCTAGATCCTTTTAAATGGAAGCTCAGCCAGTTAACCTATTGTGGCTTTTAACAGTGTGATTGTTCTTGATTAGGCAATAAAAGAGCTTGCTTATTGCTTTAACAATCACGGGTTTGCTTGAAAATGACAGCATACGCGGCAACAATTTTAATCCCCAGACTTGTCAATGCTTTATGCACATTTTTGGAGGTTTAGCAGCGTTAGTTCTGACTGGGCAGCAGCTAACAAACCAGACGTCCCACCAGGGAAGAAAAAAGAGAGAGAGAGAGAGAGAGAAAAAAGGACCATCTCCTCTCCTAATGCAGCCTGTATTTCAGTAAATGTGCATGACTCCTAAACGCATTTTCTCCATGAATATGCATCGAATGCTTTCTCTCTACTCCAACAGATCTTTTTTTTCCCAGTCAAAGCTACGTGTCCATGAAATTTTTTTTGCCTTATTTTCTCCCTCCATCAACCCCTTATGATGTAGGGAAGGATCACCTCACCACACACACAAAATCTATTTACAATGAGAGACTCTCTCGCAACTAATTTCCAGATGTCTTTATTGTGTTTTTAGTGACTAATCCCAACACACACACACAATCCGTCCGCCACATCTGGTGGGTGTGAATAAGCCCCATGGTATTGGTTCTCTTTGCTAACAGAGCAATACTGCAGTGAAAATGAATGAAACTGTACTGTAATTACCTATTCCTTTGTCTTTGCCTCACGCATGCGCCGGAGAGCAGGGTGTGGAGAGAGGGACAAGTCAGAAAGATCTCTCCATCATTAATCAAGCTCATATCAGAATCAATGGAACAAAGGCATTCAGAGATGTTGCAATATACACATGGAAGCCAGGATGTTAATAGATTTAATCCCCATCACATTCCTCTCCCACGAGCTCAAATAATGTTTTAAAGAGCATAATATTTTGCTAGGATCTTAATTTTTTTAATTGGAGAATTTAAAGGGGGAATAAATTGCACACCCCTCCAATTCCATGTCATTTTTTTTATCCCGGTAACTATGCCATTGTTACACTAAGGAAAATTTTACTGGTTTATTTTTTAATGGTACTAAACCTATGTTTTGGGTGGGGGCAACCTTCTTGCCTCCCAAATTTTGATCAAGAAAAAGTGACCATGAAAAATGAGGTTGGGGTTTTTGCAGAATTCGCTATCATTGCAAAGTAAGTCTTCTAGCAAAATGGCCTTTCGAGGTCTGTGCTGCAAATGGGGTAACCATGTTCGGCTGGCATGTCTCTCATCAATGTTCAGTTTCTTGTGGGAACTGCTGTCTGGCCAGCTCGTAGACAAAGGGGTATTATGTAGCAACACTAATGAGGCAGATCCATTTGTGAGTCCTCGTGGCTGAAGACGATTAAGTGGGTTTAATTTATCTACTGCAGTTAAAATCCACGTTAACGATCTTGTTTTTTTTTAAAAAAAGGCCATGCTGTGGGTGAGGGGGACACTTGCTGTGACAGATCCTACCAAGACTCCATCAAGAGGGAGACTCTCGTGGTTTTTAAGGCAGTCTCCTAAAGCACCTCCCTCTATTTTACTGAGATTTCCATGAGACATTTTCTCTCATTCAGATTGTCGCATCTTGGCAGCTGATCTGGTATTTCTCTTTCCACTCTCCTCCGAACAGACTCTTGTCAAGGATTATGATGCAGACTGTGATTGTTTCCTGGTGGAAAACTCTTGGAGGTGGTGCAGATCTTGTAGGCTTTGTAAATTACGACTGTTTAGACGATGTGTCTACAGTTACAGAGCGAGTGGATCTGTATGATTCGCTTCTGCCAAAATGTGTTCTTTGTAGGCGACCCTCCCCCTTCCCTCCCAAAGCCGCAGTCATTCACCAGACCGATCTTGGCTGTGGATTTTATTACCTCTTCTCAAACCTCACTTATGAGCATTGGCTGGAAATCTCACATTCCCAGGCCTTTTGTCCCCAATAGATGATTACCTCGTACTCTTTAATACTATCATTAAGGGCACTTGGGGGGGGGGGGGGAGCAGATGCACTGTCCATTATCAGAGCCTTTGAATTTGACTGGAGCCTGTGTACGCCTTGGCGTACAGACGCATGCCAGACACACTACCTGCAGGGCTGAACAGACTTCAGACACGCAGACGATTTTTAAGCACAACTGCTTCCCCCCCCTCCCACCTCCTCCAACAAAAGCCTCGCAGGAGAAGCAGCAGGAGGCTGGGGGCGTGGGTGGGGGGAGCTGTCAGTGAGGCTGCCGCGTCAGCTGCAGAGATGGAGTTTCCAGTAGAAGTACCTCTACCAGCAGCCTCTGTCAATTGGTTCTGGTGCTTAATATAGAGTGGGAGAAGGAGGGAGGAAAATACAACAATAATAATGAATTAATACAACTGGCTTTAAAAGGAGGTGGGAGTAGGGAGGGAGAAAAGGAACAAAGGTTCTTGCGTTTGCTGTCGCTCTATCGTTTCTTACAGGACAGGAACTTCCTATCAAGGAGATGCTTGATTTTACGATCTTCCTCCCTGCTGGATTAGTGAATGAGCAGTGTGTGTATGTAGGGGTTTCAGTTTCAGAGGGAGAATGTTAGCTACATTCCATGGTCTGGGGGAAAAAAAAAACCCAAAACACCCCATGCAGAGACAGGAAAATCATGGTGGTTTTTTCTCTTGGTGTGTCTTAATGTATAAAACAGCTGATTGTGTAATTCAGGGAATTTGTTAGTACATAGCTGCTGGAACTGCACACCACACAGCATTTTTGTATCTAACTGAACCCCTGAGAATATCATAATTGTATCCCATTAAAATAAAATCTAGGTTAAAACATGAGACTATTCAGTTCTGTTTTTTGTGTGCAGTAATTTTTCTGCCTTTGCTTGTTTTCCTATGGATTTAAACGTGTTTCGTTTAAACAGTGTGCCAGCAAGATAAGTTAAGTGATATGTTATCCCTGTTAACTATTTATGAAATGAAGATTTCAGTTTTTATCCTCCCACATACCTTGAAAATGTAACCCTGAAATTACATAAGGAGCATGCACTCCTTATGAATTTTGAACCTTCCTAAATCTCCATGAAAATATTTGTGTATAATCACCTTTAAACATGAAGCCACTAGAATAAATTGTATTATCTAACTAATGCTTCATGTATTTGTCCTATCTTCCATTTGTGGATTTTCCCCTAATACAACTAGTCCTGAAAACCTGCAACAGAATGTTCTGGGTGCTGGACATCTTTTAGTCTGAAAAATACCATTCTGTGACTGTAAAACAGAGCCATTTTTTATTGGACACATCTTTACTGAAAACACCAGTATTACAAAAACCTTTCCTGAAGAACTTCCCCATCTCAACTTGTCTTTATCTCTTTAGCAAGATTACTTCCGGCTTAGTGGCTAAATCAGCTGATGAGACAGTTATCAACTATTTATACAATTAAGACTAACATACACTAATCAAACTTGCATTTCAGAGGCCCAATATAGATATGTAGGCTATCTTTTGATCAGTGTAGTTTCATTGTTCTTTGGATGCTGAATCTTTTGATTTACCTAGAATATTTGTTCTTGTATCCAGTCTTATTACAGATGTATGAGTTTATAGGCATTAATAAATTTGAATTAGTAAATTAAATAATGTGTGAGAAGTAACATCTAAAAATGAACTGCAGCACCAAATGGCTTAGATTCTTTAATATACTGGAGACTACTCTGGTAACTGACGCAACGATCTTGGCTTTACTGGTCTTATCAGACAAAATTCCTTGAGATGTGCATAATGCTAGTTGCTCAGGTTTATTAGACATTAGAAACATCAGTGTTCATATTACATAATTAATCAGGAAAGCTATATTTTGAAGAAGAGTTAAGACAGGCTCCTAAATCCATATTCATTCTTGGGCATCCATTTGGCCTTGGGGAGCTGGAGCTTGGTTTAGGTCTCTAGATACTACTGTAATTTCTTCTATACTTCCTAAATCTAAAGACTAGATCTTAGTTTCACAAGCAGGAAAATGGGCAATAGTAATTGTTCAGATACAAAGAAGTGATGACTACTTAGTTTTTTCAAAATCATTCTCTCTTCTCTTCCCTGCACAAAGAAGAGAGAGAGGAGGACCATAAAGGACCAAGACAGTTCCAAAGTGTAGATGTGATGGAATAGTTTCTTCCTTGATCAGAGTTTGAGAAACAGAATACTAAGGGGGAGACTCTGACAAGGAATAAGCCAACAAATCAGTGTGAATAGGAGTGAGCCAACAACCAGAGAAGTCGAAGAATTAATTCCTGAAAGCATTAAAGCCCTGAAAATAGAAACCATATGCAACATAATGGAAGCTTAATGAATTAGGAAATACTTTCAAGACAAAATATTTAAAAAGTTTCTTATGGAGAATTAAAAGAACTTAAGATTCATGTCTAGCCTACAGCATTTTAACATCTTGCTAATCATAACTTTCTTGCTCAAAATAGTGATGCCAACTAAGCATCTTTTTTTCAAAATGGAGAAACTTGGTTAGTAGAAACATGTAGATGTTGGTTTTCTGATGTAAAACTCATAACAATTTTTAAAATTGAAACTGATTATATTTGGAAAAATGTGCACTATTCATATATGTAAAGGGATTTGTATAATAATTGGTGATTTGGTAGATTTGGAGAATTGCCCACTTCCCACAGGATGTCTATACAAAATTTTTCAGCACATCAGTAGATATAAAGAGAACTAATTTTCAACATGTGCCATAGTCAGAATTTTCCTGAGAGCAAGATGTGTAGTAATTCCTACCTCAAATATGATTGAATGGACTTTAATTCTGGGGAAACAGTTTTAATAACAAAATCCTTTTGACTTAGATTTGCCTTCTTATCTAAGTACTGTCTTCTGATCTGTTTGGTACACTGCTCTGCAAAATGGACCTAGCTAGCTTGCATACATATATTATCCAACTTTCTTCTAGGTTGCAGACTGCTGTGTACCTTCACCATAACTGAAAGCCATATGGCACTGTCACTTATATGCTACATAGTTTGAATTTTAAGCTGGAAACATAAGTGTCACATGATTTATGTGAGACTATCCTGCTGATCCTGGGATTTTTCATTTTAGTTGTGTCCACAACATAGGAAGTTGGATATCCTTTTGTAACTAACTCTATGTGAATTTCTCCTCTAGCTATTCAGAGAACAGCACCCATTTGGTGCTGCATACCATGGGCTCTGGCCAAGTGAATTTCAATATTAATTAATTATAGGCATAATCTCAAGGGACTCAGCACTAACACTGAAACTTTTAAATGTAATAAAATAATCAGATTTTCACCTCCCCTTTTCCCTCATTCTACAGGTATCTCATTACAGAATAATTACTTATAATGTGTTAGAATAACAACTATAGTGACTTTACTTGCTCTGAATAGGAGATACTTTAATGCTTCATTGAAGCATAACTCTCAACTACTGGCAAAAGTCAAGTGGCTACAATATAAAACCTGTAAAGTTTCTTTAACAAGGATTCGTTTTAATGGCAAAAACATGTGCCATCAGCACCAAGTGAAAAATAGAAGTTGCTTTATGTGAAAGTAGTAAATTCAGTGACTAATATCCAGGTTACATTTAAGTAAACCCTAAAATACTCAAAGGGAGGACTCTTTTGGTTGCGTAAGGGCTTATACCTTCACAGAATATTCTAAATTGACAGTTGTAACTCTTCCTTTTATTTAATTGATGCCTTGATGGAAAAAGTAGAAATAGGGGCCTGTGTTCAACATTATATGTTGGAATTACTGACCAGTTTAGAATCAAATTAGTATTCAAACAGCAAGGTGCAATATGTGATCACATTCTAGACAAAGCTAAAATGGCTACAGGGGCACAGACAAACAAAACAAATCTACAGACACAACAGACTAACAATAACAAGGCTGCTACACACCTCTCCTTACTATCGGATGGACTACTTAGTAAATATGCAGAATGCGATCACCAACTGGGAGGTAGAAATGCAGAGCATTATGAATGGGTAGTCAGCATGTCAGAGGCTGAAACCAAATCGCAGCACCCAGATCCATCTCTCTGTCCCAGATACCCAGGAGTGCAAGAGATGTACTTCTTCAAACTCTCAGAAATAATAACACTTCCTCAAAGCAGAGAAGAGTATAATTGTGGGAGAAAGCACAATAGTATAGAGTAAATTGCTGCTGAACTGGCAATGGACATTGACCAAAAAAGAGAGGACAAAGCCCAATTCACTATTGTTATTAAGGGCTTTACTGGACAAATGTTTGATGTGCTGAGGAATTGCACACAAATACCTCAAAGCAATTTTTTTTGTTTTGCTGACCGGAAAATGTATGCAACTATTGGCAGATGTGTGTGTTAGTTGATTACTGCTGTGAATGACTTATTTGCTCCATGCTTGTTCTGAGGGGAGCAAAATTACACTGGATAGGGAGGAAGGAGAGAATGGGCAGAGGGGAAAGCAGTCCCTCTGGGAATCTTACCTTCTCCTAATGGGACTGAGGTAAATGGGGACGACTTAGTTAATAGCTGCTCTAACAGTATGGCTGTGTGTGCAGACTGAAGCTGGCAGGGTAGGGGCATCCTACTTAGAGAAGCATCAGTTAGTTCTGTGCACGCACTCACATCAGAGTAGACATGGCCCATGCTGCCACTGCTGGGAATATGTGCCTGGCTGGGGCATGGGCTAGAGTTTCCTGTGGATCTCTGCTTTTTTCTCTTTTTCTTCATGTTTGCCAGCTTACTGGGATGCATTTTCTGTTTTGCTTCAAAGACTGGAAATAAAGATCCTATCTCTTTCTACAGCTACTTAGTCTCTGCCATAATCTAAGAGGGAGGATGGAGATGGGAGCATGCTGCCGACTAATCATTTGCAGTGTGCATGCAATCACTTTGGCCGGGACTGTCCTTTCATAGGTTTCTTCACTACCAATGTTGAAAGGGTGGTGATGTGCTGTAGTGCTGCCTTGTGGCATTCTCTCTTTCCTTGGCACATTGCAGAAGCTCTCCTATGATTCTGCACAGAAGCTGCTTGACTAGGTTTGTGGAGAGATGTCTTGGGGCAGTAAAGAGCAGGTCACTGGTCATATTCCATGTTCTCTGTGGACTGGCTAGATTTTGGTGTCAGATTTAATGCAACTGTTAATGGCATTAACACTCTGCCTTCCCTCCATGATTTCTACTGAGCACCTCCAGAGGGCCCAGCCAATGGCACCATGGCACTTCCAGAGCCATGTTGCCAGAATGAAGAGCGTGCAGCTGAGCAGTTTGGAGATACAAGTCATCCATGTAGATGATTTATCTCTATGGATCTGGTATTGTCCTTCCTGTGGATATGAGAGTCTGGGAGGCCTGGTCCCATTCTCACGCCACATTCCTACCTGCAGAAAGATTTCTTCCATATTAAAGGGGCAATTTACAGTTTAGAGATCTCAGTAGGAGCACCCACAAAAAACCTGGAATCTAGCTTGTGTGAATACATTACTTTACCTGTTTAATTCATTCTCATGTAGAGGGCTTCCTGTAAATGCTATCTCTTGCTTCTTAGGATGCAGGAGTTGAGGAACATCACATCATCTCAGAATAGAAAGCTGGAAGATCCAATTTTAAGCCCAATCGCCCCACCTTAATTGCACTGTCCCAATGAACAATATATTTTTCAGAACTGACGTCAGTAGTTGCTGGCAGGCTCAGTCAAGTACTGTAGTTCACTAGAAGGTATTCAAGAGTTCTGTTCATAGAACATTGAATAAAGTCACTAGAATAGCTCCAGAAAATGAACAGCACAGTAGCTTTTTTCATAGGCATTTGAGTAATTATTAGGTTATAGAAAGTTCAGCTGTCAATGCTCTTCTCTAGATGAGTCACGCACTGACAAACAGATATATAAACGAACTATTGATAGTTATGGAAAGAGAAGTGTGGAGTTCCTCATAGCAACTCAAACTTTGCTGAACTGTGTACAGTATTGACAGAGTCCTTTAAGGCATGACATCTAAGCTCTTGTGGTAATGGGTCACTTCCCGCAGTTGGTAGCTTATTTCCAAGTGCTCAAACTTTGCTGCATAACATTTAAAGGTATTTCTTTGTGTGAACTTCTCTTTCAATAGTACTGTCACCAAGCAATATAGCCAAGCACAAACATCTCCAGGTTAACAAACCACTAGACATTTTTATAAGGTCTCTCTTGTATAGCTGCTATAACAGCATTGTGGAGTTAGACTTGGGCCCAAATGTTCCCCTCTGTTTGGAGCTAATATGTGGAAGCAGCTCAAAAGTTGGGGGGAAGGAGTGGAGTTTATATTGCATGTTCCTCCACAGCTATTTGGGAATAAATTTGGTTATGTGGGCCAAGAAGTTGAATAGCTCTCTAGTCATGCCCCCCCCAAGGAAGAAAAAAAATCCCCCAAACAACCTGAATCCTGTAAAAGGACAGGAACTGCAATCCAGAGGAACTCCAGTACAGAAATACACTGGGGAACCCTGACAGTGTCTCCATAGGCTGATAATAGAAATGTTTCCTTCAGCAGCTTCCCCGACCTTTCTGTAAAGAGCTCTCTTTGGCATGAAAGCTCAGGCTTCCTCCTAGTTAAAGGATAATGTCTTAGGCAAAGTGTGCGCCAGAGTGTCATGCTTCACAAAAATTTGTTCTGTGGTGATATGCCTTGGTCTTCCCACCCACCCAACTACCATATACTTTGTGGCAGAATGGTGATGTTTTTGTACATATGAAGACCAATGCATTTTTATTTAAAATATTCATTGGTCTTCAACAAAACCTAGGTGCCCATGACTTTTTAAAATATTTGAAAAGGCTGGGTGGTTAATCTTGGAGTTACTACTACTAATAAAGAGCTTCATGAAATCTTTAGCAACTATACATTCTTCAGGAATGTGTAACCTACTCTCTAAACTCCATAAAACTAAGTAGCTCTTCTTTAAGGAGCTTACGGCAGACATTTTATCAACATGCTGAACAGAGCCCAACAGCAGTTCTGAAAGAAATTGATTGCCTCTGAGTGGTAAGGTTGTAAGTCTGCAGGCTTTGCTGCCAGAGCTTACAATGCCTGCTGGTGCAGCCCATCCTATGGCTCCCTGTGCAAGATGCTGACCACCATGGATGTTACAAGGTACTCTGATTTTATCTACAGAGTTCCTTCTCAAAGTCTACACACATTATCGTGATCATGAGAGTAGGGCAAATAACTGATTTTTTTTCAGTTTGTTGGCAATTTCAGAAAAATCAAAAACGATTTGTTCTGGGATAGACCGAACACAAACATATTTTAAATTTTTTTGGCAAATTGAAAAGTTGAGAAATTCATTTTGTGGTGAACAAAACATTTTGTTCAGCTCAAAATGAAACCCTTTTCAAGCTTATTTTACATTTTTTAAAAAAACCTTTAAAATAAAATTAAACAAAATTTCAAAATGAAAAGTTGTTTCATACCAAAAATCAAAATGTGTTTTGTTTTGAAAATGTCAAAGTGAAAAAGTATTGGATTTTTTAAAAAATGAACAGTTCAGTGAAACTTACATGAATTCATGAAATATTCACTGTCATCAAATCTGCTTTAAAAAAAAAATTTGGTAAGTAAAATTTTGTTGGGCTCCATTGACCACTTCAGAGTCCTTTCAACTCTTGCAGAGCTGGGCCTGTGGACCTTTTCCTGTTCATGTGACGCACTTGCTACAAATGAAAGAACCACATGTGCCAAAATAGGCTCAGGTTTTACTGTCTCCCCACAAGGGTGGGGAGGAGGAGACAGCAGCCAGCGGTTGTGTAGAATGTAATAAGATGTTGTTGTTTATAGTAAACAAAATGGACAGCTTTTCTTGTATAACATTAATATACTTGTATATCCATGTGACAGGCAGGGATATGGGATTAGAGCTGTTTGTTTATGGAACCTTAATTCTGATTTCATTTCCATTCTAAACTCTAAACAAGAGTTGTTAGATCACAGTAGTTCGTGTGTGTGCGTTAACGTCTAACTCAATTCTCTAGGTTATGATATTGTCAACTTAAATGCTTTAAATTCCATTTAAGAGCAAGCTAACACGTCTAACAAAATGTAGAAATCTTTCACCCCTTCAGTCAGCATAAAGGTTTCTGCATCTCTAATCTTTTAGAATTTGAGGACCTGTTAATTGTGAGTAATCCTTACTGATTGAAAATGTTCAGGGAACAGCATTTTGATTTTTTTTTCCTTCCCTTTCTAAAACTGATTTTGGTTTTTAAGGGTAACGTGGTGGCTTGCCTATACCGACACTTTCTAATTTCCAGAACAATCAGACCTCTGTGATTCTTGTGGGGTATTAAACAAATTGCTGAATTAGTGCATATATATCGCGATGAATGGCAATTGCTTTCCAAAGTGGTGCCTGTGTAGTGGGAATCGACATCATATTACAATGGGTATGGGTTGTTTGGCAAGCTTGTTCAGGGTAGCTATTAAATAAAGGGCTCTATCCTGTTTGCCTTATATTGCTTGCACTAAAGCAGGTAGCACACTTTCTTTGGATTTGTTTTAACTGCTTGAAACTGCCATCGTGCTTGATTAGAGTACAGCATCTATAGATGATGGGTGACATTCGCATGACTGCTCTGAGAATTCATTATGAATGCTGTCTAGACAAATGCCGTGCTTGGGCCAAATGAATTCATGCTGGCAAACTTCTACAGTAAACATTTCCCAGCTACTTCTGATTGAGATAAATAAACTGAAGATAAAAGGCAAAATTCTGATTTCAGTTACAATCTTGCGACCATGTTGGCTTCAGTGCGATTGTTCTCAAGCATAGCACTTGGTCCAGCATGCTTGGCATTGTCTGCTGTGGTAAATCAGAGAGTCAGTAGCAATGTCAGATGAATACTTGCATCATATAGTAAACTTGATGGTTAACAATTAAAAAAGAAATACTGTAAATGCTTTGGCGAACTTTAATTAAACCAGCTTTGTGATTCTGGTCCCTAATTTAATTAGCTGGGGAGGCAGTTAAATATAATCCTGTGATTCTGGACTACTTTAACTGGCTCCCCAGCTAGTTAAATCCACTTGCAGTTCCTAAGAGACTAAGTTGTCAACGTTAAATATCCAGGTTTAGAACACTTCCTAGCTAATTTTACTGCATGTTTGCCAGAAATACAAATGTGCCACTTTTATCTTAAATATTGCACATAGCACTCTTGTAAAAGTGCTTTACAAAAGCTGGTAGGTATTTTCCCTGTTCTCTGGGTGGAGAAACTGGCAAATAATTGTATTTCCAGTTACTGACTGGTATTATGGCTTCCATCATTTGAGAGGATGCATGCAGCCTTAAGACTTCCTAGTGTGGACTCTGCACAGAATAGGTTAAACTCCAAATCTGAGGTAGATTCTGTCCCCCTCCCACATTCAATTTAATCAAATTTAACTGATTAATACGGGGTGTAAGGCAGTGCGAAAGGTAGAGAGTAATTTGTGAAAGAGTTCAAGTAATTCAAAATTATCTTTAAATTTGATTTATAAACTCTCTTGGTGAGATATAGACATTCCCCTATGATGGGCCAGATACTCTGCTTTGCTAACGGCTCTTTGCACCACCAGGAAAGTGCAAAGGAATCTTAAAACTGTCCAAAATGAGCAGCTGAGGATTCCTCTGGCTTGTTTTTGCTATTTAATATTCAAAATGTGTTACTTAGTTGTGATGGGTCACAAGCCACATGAAACAGAAGTGTTGTCCTAATGCATGAGAATGCAAATGTGTCTGATGCAAACACCGTTTTCTGTGCAGGTAAGTGGCTGAAGTGATATTTCCAGTTGCATACCACAGGCTAACCATGCTGCAGCTGCACAGCAGGACACAATTGACAAAAATTGTAAACCTTTTGTCCCTGAAGTAGACCTGATGTTTATTTAATTTCCGTACCTGCCCCTGTTTGCTTACTGGAAATTTGCAGCATGCTCTTAAACATTTACAGGATTCACATGGTATAAGAAAGCAAAGATTCTTGTGCATTTGCCAATGTCTTAGTCCCACTGGAGGTGGGAAATATTCACCTATATGCCAGTTTCTAACAACGAAAATATTAAGCTGTCTAGTCTCTCAGGCATGCACAAAAGAGTTGTGAAAGGATTACTTCCATGTATTAGGGCTACTAATTTGACTGTAAAGATTGCATTCAGATCCATATGTATGTGTGTCTGGGGCGGGGGCGGGGGGGGGGGGGGAGAGAAATAGAAGACGCTACAGGCTTGACCCTGATTTTATTTATGCCATTGTAAGTCATGACTATTTCCATTGAAGCCAGTTGAGTTACACCAGTATAAACAAGTGCAAATAAAATCAGAATGAGGTCTCAGAGCTACAGTTGAATTTTGGATGAATAGAAAGAAACGGTCTGAAATAGTCACTGGGCATGCTCAGTACTGATATGAGTACAAAATATATTCATTTGTTTGTAACCACAATATACAGACACTTGCAATAAAGCTAAAGAAAAAGAAACTTGCTTATCTTCATCCAACACACTGACTCCTGTGCATCTTTCTCTTCTCCCTCCCCCACAATATTTATTTTAATGGATTGACTCTTTGCATGAAAGGTTCCTACATTAACTTGTAACAGGACAGTCTCTAGTAGGTTCAGATATACTAGCTCTGTTCGTGGTCCTTCATTTATTCCAGTACACTAAATGCAAAGTCAAAGAAAAACTAATATAGTAGTCCAATACTGATTCCATTGAAGTTAGGGTCAAAAGTCTCATTGATGACAGCAGAAGCAAGGTTGGCTCCTTTATCTCTAGAGGACACCTATCTGTAGGAATGCAATTCCGCCATGATGGGCAGTTAGGTCAGGAAAAGCCATAACTTAGAACAAAGCTGCTGTAGGACGGGATTCTTCTGATCAGTGGCAAAAGTCTCCTGCACCATACCCACACAGTCACTTCCTAGTATTAGAGTTGAAAGCCCATATAACAGGTATAAAGGGGATGTAGGGCACACATAAACCCCTTCCTCTCAAATAATCCAGTGCAGGGGGCCTGTATACTAGGAACAGACGTGATGGTGGTGCGTATTGAAGGAAGGGGAGTGTATAGCAGGAGAATAGGGGGTGTGGGCAGAGTAATCCACATCGCTGCAATAGACGTCTGCACAGAGGCCATTGAAGCAGGGGTGTGTGTTAGATTAGCCTCAGGGCTGCCCTAGCTTGCACCTGGGGCTGCCTCAACCTCCTGTGACTAGAGTGGGTGACATTGTTTGCCTGAAACTTTTTTTTGCTGAAAAATGCAGATTTGGGTTGACTGAAACAGTTCACAAAGCCATGTTGGTTTCTGCTATTATTATTATTATTATTACCTAAGCAAACAGAAATGGTTTGACATTTCTGGAATAAACCATTTAGCTTTTTTTAGGCTACATTCACAAGGAAACTTAAGCACCACTGACATTCACAAAATAAGGGTTGTGGTGGTAGTGCCCTGTCGCCCAATGGTTAGTGCACCTACCTGGGAGTGGGAAACCCAGGTTTGAATCCCAACTCTGGAGCCAGGAACTTGGGCTCAGATTTGCCACCTGCCAGATGAATGCCCTAACCATCAGACTATTGGGCATTCTGGGGGTATTCAGGTATTCTGGGATCAGCTGCTCTCTATGTCTCCTGTTGAAGCTATTCCACTTTGTATAAATATTCATTGGAACTGGAACCTGTCCTGTCCAAGGCTATTGTCTGTCTCTCTCTCTCTCTCCCTCTGGATCAATAAATATTGAAGTATTTCATGCTTCAGTAGGAGTGATGAAAAGAGATCTGTCCCAGAATATCCCACTGATTTGGGCACTCACCTGGAAGTGGGGGGAGTTCTGAGTTCAAATATTTCCTCCAGAGTGGGGATTCAAACCTGAGTTTCCCACATCCAAGGTGAGTGCCCAACACTTGGGTGATAAGGTATAGTGGGGGCACCATTTTGTGAATGCCAGGGGTTCCTAAATCTCCTTGGCAGTCCAGCACACCTTTTTATTTAAAAGGGGCATCGCGGGGGGGGGGGGAATGCCAAACACAAAATAATTTTCCCAAACCCTTTGATTTGCTTAAATTCTGAAAATATTTGATTTCAGGTTCCGCCCAACTCCCCCACAATCCACCCAACTTCCAGAACTGCCAGTAAACTGAAAAATGAGTTAGTAGCACACTTCTAACAGCAGCCACCCATCTGTCAATATGCTGGCCTGAGCAGTGGTGCAGCAAATGAATCTGGCCTGGGATGAACTGCCTGTGTGTTCATAAGAAGTCCAATCAGGTTTTAGTAAGTGCTACTGGAGAGCTGTAGCACAAGCAACAGGAGTGTAGGATGAAGTGCTAAAAATGCTTGTCAGAATTGAATTCAGAGTTAACATGTCCTAGAAAATTTCTGCATTTCCCCACAAAGTATTATGTGAATGCTGAAGATTAAACTCTAGAGCTAAGCAGCACTGGTTTGTCATAGGAAACGTCTGACACGTATAACCCAGTTATATTTGACATAATTGGTGTGCCTCTACCAAAGCCTTTTCTGCCAAGAGACAGAAAATAAACATGAACTTTAGAATCAACCCTGAAGTTTGTACTGAAGGATTAAAATGTACTTTTATCTGCAGCAGTTGAGAGGGAAAAATTGTCTCCACTTTCCAACATGATGTGACTAGCCACTTTCCACAATTCCATCTTCGTGGGGGCTTTGGGACGCAAGGAACACTTGAAACTTGCAACACTGCACAATCCTTAAGGGCTAATGAGGATTTGTGGAAAACCAAAAGAGTCCAGCAGTATGACAGCTCATGGGATACAATGACTATACTGTGAATTATTTTAAAATTGAATAATTCTAGTGGGTATTTGGTGGCATCCCTTATAGCCCCAAGTCTTCCATACTTGTTCTCTGATCAAATGGGGGATTTTTGAAGGAGGCAAATTTGTCTAAAATCTCATCAACAGTTTTGAGTGCAGTAGTGATATAAAAATACTTATTTTAAATTCTAACTATTTATTTATTTATTTATTTATTTAATTTATTAAGAGGGCTATAGCCAAAAAAGCTTGAGATTTGAAATTTGGCAATGACATCGTCTTAAAGGCTAATGGCTTTGCTTGGATTTGTAAATCAAATTCCTATCCAGGTGTATATTTCCCTCACTCCCTCTTCAAAAATACCATGAATGTTTGAAAATAGCAAGCTGAACACGCTCAGAAGATGTTTTTCCAATAAAATCTGTAGGTGTATCCTTAGTTATACTGTGTATGTTTAGCTAAGGACTTGATATTGCTTCAGTTTAAGTAAATGGCAAAACATGAGTTGAAGTCCTGCCTCCCCCTCCCCGCCCAAAAAATGTCTGTGGCCAGAATTTCACTCTGTTTCTAGAACTTCTAGGATTTTTTTTTTTTTTTGGTAATTCAATCCCTTTTTGGACTCAAAATGTTTTTTGAAAAATGTGACCTTAAAAAAATTATAAAACTTTTTATCAAAAACTTTCATTTCTTTTTTTTCCAAATTGGTGTTTAAAAAATTTAATTTTGAAAAGACCTTGTGATGTTTAGTGTGTCCTAGTTACATTGTGGAATTTTTGAAAAATATTTCACTTAAAAAAAAGCTTATTTTACAAATTAAAACCAATAAATGAAAACTTTCAGTAAAAAAAGTTCTGTTACAAAGACTAACACAATGAAAATGATTTCAAAATGTTTGAATTTTTTAAGAAAACTGTTTTGATCAGCTCTGCTATTGACTTACCCAGAGTGCACTAAGGTTTCAAGACCAAATTTGTAAGTCAAATGATAACTTGCTTCAGAAGGTGAAGTATAGAGCTTGCTTATCTGCCGCAACTCTTGGTTTCCAGTAGACATTAGCTTATTCAAAGTATACTGCTTGATAAAACTAAACAAGATCAGTGATCAATAAATGAACATATTAAAATATTTGAATTAAAAACAATCACTACCTTTGTGTGCTGATACATAACAAACTCAACATAGATGAACCAAATAATGTAACATACTCCTTAGTCTTCATACATATGATTCATTATGAAAGATTCCAAAACTTTTAGTAAAGAAGGGTCTGATCTTGAAAATATTGTTAAGCATAGGGCTTAGTAGTTTTGATTCACTCTGCTTAGAAGCATTTCTAGGATTGGTCCTAGATAAATTCAGGTATTACACAGCCACCCCTAGAATAGAATGTCAGCCATTTTGGTCCAGCAACACCATGCAAATCTCTCTTAAGAAGGGAAGTGAAGAATATTAACTAGGCAGGATATAGTTACCTAAATTTAAGTCTGGCCATGGCACTGAGGCAATACCCCTACCCTTGTGAAACATTCTACTCTGTTATGAGGCTGATCAAGCAATTACATGCCCATCTCTTCTAATAACTCATCAATCATGCCTACCCTGCAATGACAACCAGTGCTAGATCTCTTCTCCATGTGTACAGAGACTAGTTTTTTAAAAAATATTACTACTGCTGTAATTTTTGAGAAACCAATTAGGAGCAAGCCTTCCTGTTCCAAACAATGGGTGAAAGCTGGACAACAGTTGGAAATATCCTAGCCTAGTAAATTTAGGCCTCTGTCCATTCATTTTCTTTGAAGTCATTAAAATGAGTATCAATGTTTCAATACTAATAACGGCTGCATAATACAGACTATTGAATGTCTTTATTCAGTTGTTTAAACTGAATAAAAAAGTACTGTACATAATCCAGCTGTGAGTGTTGCATAGACGTGTAATGCAAAATACGTTGAATGCGTCTTCTCTAATTTTATTTAAATGCTTTGATTTGGTGAGCTTAGCTCTCTATAAATGGCTATACATTCTAAGTTCTTAAAATGAGTCTGAACTTTTAAATGACTGAATACTTAAAATTTGTATCCATATGTTGACTTGAGAAATTGCAGGAGAGGGGTCTTGTTCTATCCAGCTCATTCATTATATTAGACTTGGACAGGTGCACAGGTCTTGTATAAATGAATGACATGAGTGATTTTCAATCTCTAATATAAATGTTGACTTCGCAGGAGTCAGTTCTCTAATATGGCTCACATATATGCAATACTGTTATATCATATCATAATGGTGTTTTAAGACTTTGGCTCCAAATCACTTGAGGCGCTAGTCACTAATTGATAGTACTGCCTATCCATAAAACACATTTTGCTTGGCTCCCAAAGAATAAGGGAACTTAATCATGTTAATGATACAGTGTAATTTTATATTCAGATAACAAGTACTGTATAGGTGAGCATATTTGTTTCCATTATGTTTGTCAGGGATCTATTAATAATAATGGTCTAAGATGAAATTGAAGTTTTGCGAATAACGTTTCAGGAGATTGTGATCAGATGGAGTAATCCAGTCTACTGCTTGATTAAGGCAATGTGAATGCCCTTTAGGTCTGAGCTCAGATGGTTAGCCTGAGCTATGGCCTGTGCCACTGCTATTTTTAGTGTGCGAGCTCGAGCTAAGATAGTGCAAGTCTGTCTACCCAGGCTGAGACACATCTCAGCTGCAGTGTAGAGATACCCTTAAGGGCAGGGCCGGCTTTAGGCCGATTCCCACGAATCAGGCCCTGCGCCCACGCCTAAGAGGGCCTCGCACCCTAAAGAAGAGTGCCTAACTTAGGCGCCTTTTTAATTTTTACTCACCCGGCGGTGGTCCGGGTCTTCGACGGCACTTCGGTGGCGGGTCCTTCACTCGCTCCGGGTCTTCAGTGGCATTTCGGTGGCGGGTCCTTCAGTGCCACGGAAGACCCGGAGTGAGTGAAGGACCTGCCGCCGAAGTGCCGCCAAAGACCCGGACCGCCCTTGGGTATTCGCATCGGGCCCCGCACTTCTTAAAGCCAGGGCCTCATTCAAAACTTGAAATCAGTAGAAAGACCTCTATTGACTTCAGTGGGTTTTTGATCAGGCCCAAAGGGCTGCTATGGCTTATCATAGTAAGAAAGTTGGGTGGGTGAAAGGAGCCTTTTGTGAGAACTGGAAGAAACAGATTCTATATTAATTTTGTAGCAGAACTCCATTTTAATAGTATCTGGTCACTACAAAAATCTAGTGTGGATGTTAACAGTCCCCTGCACTCTTCTGGAACGACAAACCTTTTTTTTCTAAATTGCAACAAAGTGAGTTTCCAGTGTGGGTCAAATGCAAATCTTGTTTATGAAAAAGCTGCTAAAGACAACTTCATTTTTAATTTCAATGAAAGAGGCTCTTTGGTGACCTTTGAAGACACGCCAGTGGAATCTTCCAGCACATGCCTCAGTAAACAACAAATGATTCAATGAGGTGCTCTAACAAGGATTGATGTGTCCACCCAATTAGAGGGATATAAAGAGTTCTCCATTGAACTTCTGAGTTCATTTAGGTTGCTCTGTCATTTACACAAACTAATGCTGAAGCACTGCTTGAAGGATATTGTTGGCATCAACAACTGACTTGTGCGTTAATTCTTATGTATAACAAGTGTTATTCTGTCCATGCTTAAACAGCTACTTTTTTTTTTTTAAATCTGAATATTGGAATGAAGCCAGCCATTACTCTCAACTTAAGTACAAGAGCTTCTCTAAATATAGCATCACTATAAAAACATCCGAGAAGGCTCTTAAACTGTAAACATCTATTTTCGGGTGTTTATAACTTTGAAAATTTACTTTTTGGAGACCAAGTTTTTCATGCCAAAATTATGTGGTTTTGGTTTTTGTGCGTGGAATGCTCTTGGTACAACGAGGTTATCTCCAGTGGTCAGATGGAGCAATGCATGGAAAGTTCATCAAGAACTTTCAGACTGTTTCCTTTTTCTTTTGGAACATTTCTTCCATTTTCCATTTTAGCCCTAAGTGTTGACTTGTATTGCTTCAGAATGAGTTTCCTCATGCCATCTTAATATAAAATGAGAAGCAAAGGTCATTTTCTCCAACTATAGAGAATATTTCCATTCCTGAACAAGCACACTATGTGTCTTTTATAGAACAATATTTAAAGCAGTCATATGAGGGACATTAGGCAGGACATTACCAAAATACAACAAACCACACAGAGATCAGGTTACATTTTGTTATTTCAGCCAGGTACTCAGTGGTGTGACTCCTACATTAGTGCCTGAAGCACTTCAGGGTATGCTCTTAAGTCTTGTAGACACTATTTAAGCCTTCACTGTGACAAAATGTTGCAATTAAAGATGTACTACCTTAACTACAGTTCCAGCAAAAGAAAAGTACATCATGTGCTGTACAGGGTGCACTGAAAGTTCAGAAATACATGACATTGGCATGTGTGTAATTCTGTTTCCCAGACTATAAATGAAACACTAACTTGTGAAGCAAATAATCTAAATCTAGCAGCAAACCATTACAATATAGCACATCAAAAGAAGATCAGCTGATCTGCTTTTTACTTGTAAACCTGTGAGGAGCCAGCATACATGTAGGAGGATGGACCTGTTGGGTTGTAACGGATAGATGTGTGGACCTCATCTCTGTAGAGAATGATTTAACTATTTCCGTGGGGTTTTTTTATGGGCAGTTCTTCCCTTAATTATGATCATCAGTGATTTAATTCAGATATAAATGTTTCATATGCATAGCATTTTGCAGGACCAGCTAACATAAAGTCTTTGACTATTTAAAAAAAAGAACAAATACATTTTTCCTAAGAGAAAATCTACCAAGTCTCTTCTGAACCCTTTTGTCATAATGTGTATTTGGCTTTACAAGGGAAGAGGAAATTAATACTCCAAAACACATCATCAACATTTAATGAAAGGCCCTAATATCTCATTCTATTACTTACAGATTATAGAGAAGTTTAACACTTAAACGATAAACTCCTGAGGTTTAAATAGACCATCACTTCCTTTATGCAGCAACATGAAAACTAAACGTCAAATAAACAGAAAGATATACTGTAATATATAGTCCTTACCTTTTCATACAATAAAAGTTGTAAATATATCAGTGTGATGGGGTATACAACCCCACACTGGGCTGGAAAGGGTTAAAGGACAGTACTGGGCCCAGGTTGCCCCACACCTCTGGCCCTGCACATTACACTGGTCTACAATTTTTGAGAAGTCGTCTGCTTCAGAGATAAAGTGTGCTATTTATTATGTATTTTGATGTGCTGAATTCAAATATGACAATTAAAACAACTGATTGACTACTGTTTCTAAGATATTTAAGTTTTTACATTTTATGTCTATGTATATTGTGTAGATAGAGTTTTATTCATAAATTGTAAACCTAGGACTTTTCATGTGTTTAGGGTTGCTTTACATGATACTATTTCACCTGTCCTGTTTATGTAACACTTTAAAAATCAGCAAAAGTGTTATATAAATAAAATTTATTATGAAACAAAAGGCAAAAAACTATTATGTACATAGTTTAGTTCTATTCAGTGTCTACTCAGCACTTCTTGGCTTGTCTCTTGTATTCATTAAATGGAGCATCTCTTGTCACTGTCCAGCAATAGTCTGCAAGCATTGATGGGCTCCATTTGCCCTGATAGTGTTTCTCCATTGTTGCAATGTCCTGGTGAAATCGCTCGCCGTGCTTGTCGCTCACTGCTCCGCAGTTTGGTGGAAAAAAATCTAGATGAGAGTGCAAAAAATGTATCTTTAGTGACATGTTGCAACCAAGGCTTTTGTATGCCTTGAGGAGGTTTTCCACCAACAACCTGTAGTTGTCTGCCTTGTTGTTTCTGAGAAAATGTATTGCCACTAACTGGAAGGCTTTCCATGCCGTCTTTTCCTTGCCACGCAGTGCATGGTCAAATGCATCATCTCAAAGAAATTCACGAATCACCAACAAAGACACCTTCCTTTATCTTAGCTTCACTTAACCTTGGAAATTTTCCACGGAGGTACTTGAAAGCTGCTTGTGTTTTATCAATGGCCTTGACAAAGTTCTTCATCAGACCCAGATTGATGTGTAAGGGTGGTAACAAAATCTTCCTTGATTCAACAAGTGGCGGATGCTGAACACTTTTCCTCCCAGGCTCCAATGACTGTCGGAGTGGCCAATCTTTCTTGATGTAGTGGGAATCTCTTGCACGACTATCCCATTCGCAGAGAAAACAGCAGTACTTTGTGTATCCAGTCTGCAGACCAAGCAAGAGAGCAACAACCTTCAAATCGCCACAAAACTGCCACTGATGTTGGTCATAGTTTATGTACCTCAAAAGTTGTTTCATGTTGTCATAGGTTTCTTTCATATGGACTGCATGACCAACTGGAATTGATGGCAAAACGTTGCCATTATGCAGTAAAACAGCTTTAAGACTCGTCTTCTATGAATCAATGAACAGTCTCCACTCATCTGGATCGTGAACAATGTTGAGGGCTGCCATCACACCATCGATGTTGTTGCAGGCTACAAGATCACCTTCCATGAAGAAGAATGGGACAAGATCCTTTTGACAGTCACGGAACATGGAAACCCTAACATCACCTGCCAGGAGATTCCACTGCTGTAGTCTGGAGCCCAACAGCTCTGCCTTACTCTTGGGTAGTTCCAAATCCCTGACAAGGTCATTCAGTTCACCTTGTGTTATGAGGTGTGGTTCAGAGGAGGAGGATGGGAGAAAATGTGGGTCCTGTGACATTAATGGTTCAGGACCCGAAGTTTCATCCTCCTTTTCCTCGTCTGACTCAAGTGAGAATGATTCTGGTGCATCAGGAACCGGCAGTCCTTCTCCGTGGGGTACTGGGCGTATAGCTGATGGGATGTTTGGATAATGCACAGTCCACTTTTTCTTCTT
Source organism: Malaclemys terrapin pileata (assembly GCF_027887155.1). Lineage (NCBI taxonomy): Eukaryota > Metazoa > Chordata > Testudines > Emydidae > Malaclemys > Malaclemys terrapin. Next base: position 151,640,603 of record NC_071506.1, on the reverse strand, counting down.
TGACACACCTTTCCCAACTGGAGGCACCATGCAGAAGTAACAATTGCTGGTATGATCTGTTGGCTCTCTCCAAATCATTGGCACTGCAAAAGGCATAGATTTCCTTTTCCTGTTCAACCACTGGCGAAGATTTGTTGCACAAGTGTTGCAGCATATGTGTGGGGCCCACCTCTTGTCCTGATCTCCAATTTTGCAGCCAAAATAAAGGTGGTAGGCTTTCTTAACCATAGTAGTTATACTGCGCTTTTGTGATGCAAAAGTCACTTCACCACAAACATAGCAGAAGTTATCTGCACTGTTCACACAAGTACAAGGCATCTCTGCTCACTTTGGCTAAACAGAAATGTGTCCCTTTGCAAAATCAAACACTGACAAATAAGAGCACAACACTATGATTTCTAGAGCTGATATAGGGCAATTTGTTCAGCAGAGTGATGTAAGCTTCATTATGATTGCATCATCCATGACTTCTAGGAATAACATGATGCAATTCCTATCATGTATGACGCAATACCAGCTTCAGATTGCATCATTCATTGTTTTGCCTAGAAAGCAAGTACTGTCCAAACCCAGTCATAGATTTATTCATAGATCCAGTCAAAGATGTATTTTAGTCATTTCTGGTTTAAATTGAGATCCCTTCCCTTTATAACTCACTTATCCTCTGCCGTTCCCAAGTCAAGGGTTGTATATACTGACCTAATAGCATATCTTGAAAACTAGAGCCAATCAACAATTTTAAGCATCATTTTCGTTCTCAGTGACCCAGAATTAGTAAAGTTTGACTACATTTATTTCAGAAGTATTTTGGCTGTAGAGCAGTGTTATTAACTGGGTTGAAAAAGGGAGCAACCCAGCTCAGAACGGGGAGGCTGGAGCGGAAGGTTCCTGAGAAAGGGGCTGGAGAAGCCTCCCTGAGGGAACAGTACTATACACTGAGCGTAGTTGGGGTTGATCGTTTGGTTTCTTTTTCTTTTACCTTGTCTGGGACCAGAAGCTGAGGGAGGAAAGCAGCAGCAGGAGGTGACCCAGGGAGGATAACTTAGAGGCCCCTTTAGAGGCTAAACATCTAGGGCCCTGGGTCAGATCCTGGTGGAGCAGGCAGGCCTTGGCTCCCCTACCACTGCCCCAACTACTGAGTGGCCGCCAGTCACTAGGCTACCCAGCCCTCCAAGGATCCTATTGCAATTATACAATATAAAAAAAATTCACTTTACTAAAAAAAAAAAAAAAAAAAAAAAAAAGGAGGGGGGGGAGGGGAGGAAAGAACTGACATGTTAAAAGTAAGTTAATTGAAGCCAGCAATTGTAAAGCCTGATGTAGGCTTTCTCCTGAACAAGCTTAGCCTACTTTGCTTGGATTGACCTATTCTTGATTTTTTAAGTTCAACAGAAGACTATCGTGTTAATGGATTCCCTATGTGTGAAATTATTTTGTTTAACTTTTTTGTGTGTCCATTACTATGGAGTTTTGGGTCACTGAACCACTAGCAATTCAATAGTATACAATTCAGAGGTCCAAAGTGTACATATTGGTCTTGAGTCATCGGCCTTTGTGTCCATAAACTTATTTGCTGTTGTCTAGTCACAATCATGGTTGCCAAGTATGCCTGCATGCCAAAGCCTTGAGTATATAAATGAACCAATGTGTGTTTAATATTGAGGTTTTTTTGTTTAAGGCTTTGGCACAGGAAAATGCTGAAACTAAAATTCTGAATTAATTTCAGTAACACCATATTGTAGTGGTGACTGAAATACCATCTTTAAAGAATGAATAATTCTAATAGAATCAGATTGAACATTCAGTAGGGTGGAAGAACTGAGTTGGAATTTGTGCATCTGATGCTACTTCATTGCTCTTCACATTCATTTAGAAAATACTTACACTTAGAGGTCTTAATCAATTTTAATCATGATTTAAATCAGGAAGCCAGAAACCTTGATTTAACTATTCACTTTTTAATTGTGTTTGTACTTTTTAGCTATTTTTCTAAAGAAAGTTTGATTCTCATTGATTGGTAACCATTACAATATGTTGATTTGCCACTAAAACATAGCTTTTACACTAAATTTGGTGCTTCTTTTTACTAATCAGGAAGAGACATTAAAAGTGTACACATTTTATATAAGCAGTTATATAGCTTAACTTATATTTATTCAGCTTCTCAATTTTTACATGATGAATGATGCATTTTTTATTTACTAGATAATGAACTTGTTTTTTTTGTGATTTGTGTCAAGTTCTATTTGGATGGAAATTAAAATTCAATTAATGCACAAAATCAGGATTTAAATTTTTTAAAATTAAATAAAAGTACATTAAATTAGCTGGATACATGAGGAAAAAGGTTATCTAAACATGTTTTGCATGTTATCTGTAGTTACTGAATTGAACTGATTGTTTCTGATAAACATGTCCTTCAGAATTTTCAAACTAGTAGATCTCATCCTTTCACACCTAGGTTTTTATTCACAGATTGGAAAAGGAAAAGAATCTTTCCTGCTTTTTCAACTCTCAATTGATTTTTCAACTTTCATTGAACTAGGCACTACACTGAATTAGTTGAATAAACTGAAATGAAAAAAATATTCTCTGCACATGCAGAACAGGGTGATGTCAAAAGCTGATTTAGCACTTCAACAAACTCTGTTTTCAGGTGCTTAGCCAGTGACTGCGACCAGTTCAGTGGTTTGACTTTCTTTAAAACTTGGCAGCAAACACATATTGCTTAATATTATTTTTGGATATAATAGATTATAATAAATTTAGGCTTTAACATATGTTGTCAATTTCAAATTTAATTTTAAATAGGTTTATTCTTAAATAAGCCTATATTTAATTTAAATAAAACAAATCTGATTTAAATACAAAATTAAAACTTTTTAAAAAATCATGTATATTTTATCCACCCTGTTGTCTGGTACCAGTAAGTTTTTCCTCAAAAACTTTGTCTGCAGTGAGTGGTTCAATCTTTCTTCAGACTTTGGATGCTATTGATCATTTTTTGGAAAAGGAATTTATATTTTTTTCCCAATGCACACAAAAAACTAGGGGGAAGAGAAAAATATAGAGCTATTAGAACGAAAAGACCTCAGCTTGGTCAAAGCAGTTTGGCTGGCTTCCTCAATATAAAATGGATGTAAGTTGTGTTTGTATCATTAGCTTATCACTCTTCAATTTGTTGCTGCCCACATAAGAAATCTAAATCAGAGATCTCAAGTTGGTAAACTTGCAGTGCATACATTTTTCTGATAAGTAACATGATGTTACAGAAACTTGAGTAACCTAGCTGGTTGCTGAGGGGAGGACAGTGTTTTAGCAAAGGTGCTGATACTTCATACTATTGCTTCCTCATCAACACAGGCTTTGACTACGCTAACACCACTCACCTCCAGCTATTGGCTACCCATTACCTGATTATTTGGGAGCTGAGAGTTGATTAGGTTCTGCTCAGGTCCCCTCCAGCGGTGGGCAAGGGTACACCTCAACCAAAGCAGATGAAGCAAGAAGAGCTGGCTGGCGTTCCGTACTGGCACGTTGGGCAGCCGGACCAGATTTGAGTGGTGTTATGACCCGGCACATGGACTCCTGTTCCCAGTCCTGGGTTGCACTCCATGAGTTTTCATGAGATAAGCATGAGTATGTGAGACAGGGTTCAAATGCATGAATCTCACAACTCAGTTGTGAGACCTCAGGTGTTTGCTGAGTGCACTTAGAAGTTGTAACCCATTATAAACCATTTGTCCCTTCTGTTAGGATATGGATTAGTGATCTAACCTCCCAGGCTGAATCTTTGATCTGCACAGTTCTTACAAAACCTTTCAGTTGAGGTTTATTCTTCTATTGAGTGGCAGCTGTACCAAAGTCATAAACTGCCTTTTCTGCTACTTGATTACATTGACCCACATCTATCAAATTTATAGGCTTCCATTTGGAAGTTGGAGCCAGAGTGTGACAATAGTAAAGCAATGGAGCCTTAGTTTTGGAGACACTTTGAAAATATATAATGACTAGTGCTGGAGTGGATTTGATGTCCTGGCATGAAAACAAGACTGTCCTACTAGCTCATGTTAAGTCAGTTCAAGCACTAATAGTTGTATTTATTATAGTAGATCAGGAATGCCAAACACAAGCCTGGCTCCAGCTACTAAGTACTTCAATCTGGACTGGATTGCCAAACGGTTATAAATTCTTTCTCAGGCTTCCAGGCTGCTGTTGCATTGACTTTGCACTGCTGGAGGCAAGGCCATCTAGCATGTGACTGAGAGAAAGCCAAAACCTTTCCCCAAACCATTAATTCTGCTGGGAATGCACAATTCAGATGGAGAGGGAGGCTTCATCAATTTATTTCAAAGCCCAGAAGATACAGTTTAAAGAGTAGCCTTACTGCAGAAAGGAAGAAACATGCTCCTAGATCTGGCCAGCTACTAACTTCAGTAAAGCAAAAGTAGCAGTTGGCTTAAATAAGGTTGGTGCCTTCGCAATAGTGTGTGGCAATTTGTAGTTAAGATCTCTGGAGTTTCTTTTAGTTCTATTTGTGTCTGAGTATAACAACTGATTTTTTGACAAGCTCTTGTTTCTGGGCTGCTCAGAACTGATGATTTATTCACTTATTTTTTGGTCATCTTACTACTGTTCTTTGCTTTGGAAATCAATTTACACAATTGGTCTTTGTATTGAGAAAAATAACATTGTCATTCCCTTCTCCTAACAGCCCTAATGAAGTCCAAGGCTGAAGTATTTTTTGCTTTCACACTTCTATTGGCAGGTGCTGACAATGTGGCTCGCCAATCAGGTAGAAATAGTTTTCTTCTGCTGCTGCCCCTACTTTTCTCTCTTTGGTATGACCAGTGTATGGGAAGGAAACCCGTGTTCTTTTGCAATCTGGGATTGGTTTGTTTGTTTCATGAGACTCTTAGCTACAAAGTCTGTCTGTGCCAATGCCAGAGCCAACCAAAGCGGAGCCAGGCGAGGTACTGAGAATTTAACTTAATTGTTTATATGACTGATTTTTAATTATGGAAGACTGTAAATTTTGTGGAACTATTTGGAAAACATTCCCTCTCCTTGGAGATCCTATGGGAAAAGTTGCAAATATGCTACCAGTACTGAAGCTTACTTTATCCCAGGATCCACTAAACACAGCTCACTAGCCTGTGAATCCTCCCTTTCTACTTCCTCATGCTTTCAAAATGCAGTAATGCGTGAAACGTAACTTGTATACTTGTTTAGAGACTGAATTAAACTTCATGATCTTGATCTGAAAAATACTTTGGGAGTCCACTTAGAAAGGTTAGGCACTTAGGAAGTATCATCTATGTGTGTGGAAAGTTGTAATGTGCACCAAATCTAGTTGATATAAAAGCATCCCATCTAGTATAGTTCAAGAGTGATATGCCACTTTAACTTGTCAAGAGTCCATGGTGATTGTGTGTTTGAAGATGTGTGGGAGCTGTAGAAATGTGACTTTACGGGGCCATTCCTTACACAGATATGTATGTACTTCAGTACTTGAATGGTAGTACAACATTAGGATTAATGATTACCGAATGACCTACATGAGTCTTACTCTGTTAGACCGCTCTTAAAAAGTGCTGGGCTAAAACAGGTTTTTGCAAAGTGTTAGGGCTTGTGTATTAAGGCTGTTTATGAAAATAAAACTGGTTGAGTTCAATGAAATGTCCAGAATATCAACCTGTTTGGGCCATCTATGAAATTATTTAAATCTAAAATCCAGTGGTGTCACCAGGTTTTGAATTTTTTTTTCTTTAACTTGCATTTATATTTTTTTCCTCTCACTATGTAGTGAATATTATCAGCTTGAACTTCCTTTGCCACTTTTCAATTAGCTTGTACACAGCTACATAGCAAAAACCACAAATGTACAGTAAGATTACTTCATTGGCATCCAATTGCTTGCATTGACCCAATACTACATTATCTTTCTGCACAGGCATTTGGCTGTGAATCTCTCCTCTTTATGAATTATACTCTGGGGAATGAACAAGAGGTAGCCATGTTGTAATGCTAAGAAAAACAGCAATTTAAAATGTCTTTGTCTCTAAAACATTCCTAGCTCTCAATCTGATTATTCTGATTATCTTCTTGAAAACAGGTTGAAGGTTGGACTAAGGTGCTATTGTTTGTTCATTTATTTTAACTTTGATTATCCCTTAACTCCTTGGTGCTTGAAATCACATGGCCACCTTAAAAAGCCCTTCAGAGTTTCACTTATGTGCAAACTTGAAAGATAACATTCCTGCATAACAGGATCCTTGTGTAAATTGTAAAGTTAGGCAGACTTGGAATGGGAGACGACTGGAAGTTGTCTATTTGTGGCAGAATAGGAGGGGATGAATAACTGGCATAGCCAAGGCAGGTACTGTCTCTTTTAGTGAAAACACTTGTGTGTTTGAATTAAAACAAGGTCATGTTAACGTACAAGTTCTGATTGTAGGGTAATACTGGGTTCTTAGGAATTATTATGCTTCAGGTTATAAATTATCTGAATCACAACCAATACTAATGTGCAATCTTGTCCTCATTCTTTTTGCAGGACAAAATACTTCACATAGACTGAGCCTAGGCTATCTTCTCACCTAGAGCTGGTGCATCCAGAGCAGCAATGTGATGCATAGTTGGGGCCTGAACCAAAGTCCATTGAAGTCAATAGGAAAACTCCTGTTGACTTTAATGTCCCCTTGGTGATAGGGAAGGTTGCACAGTCACTACCTATGCTGTATCTGTTCTGTGCAGGAACAGAAGACTTCATTCTTTGGTGATGTCAATTGAACATCTTTTGCAAGTATTACAAATTCATGTATGAACCTTTCATGTATCCACACAACCCAAACTTAGCAATGACAATGCAATTGTTAAACATTTGTGCCACACATGGGGTTATGAGCTTGCGTAAACTGTTGTGTTAGTAATACTTCAATATGTACAGTTTGATTCTGCTATCTTCCTGGAATGTCATAAGGATACTTCTGAGAGTTCTTTTTTTTTTTTACTGAGGATTTGTTTTTAAACACATTAAACTTTTCTTCAGATTACTGCTAATTTGTGTTTACAGACTAATTTGAAATCCTACCTCTGTTCTATAATATATAGAGGTTAAGGTGTGGCTTAATCTATTTATTGTTAAGGCGGGAACTGAACACTCAAGTGATCTACTGATTTTTTTTCTTTAAACAGTTATATTTGATGTGAGGGTGGAATTAGGTTGTTCATGAAAAGTAGGTTATTTGTCAATATCCTCAACAGCTGATTTTTAGGTCCTGATCCTGCAACATCTTGGGCAGGGCAGACTCCCTTTGCAGTCAATAGTATTATGGTATGGTATGGTATTTATGTTGCAGGGCTAAAGGCCTTAAGAACCAGGCTAAATCTTATTGAAATTGATAGACTCCTATTGACTACAGTAGAAACTGGATTGGGGCCCTAAATCAGAATCCATTACAATAGGTTGAACTTTACATTGTTCAACAGCAGTAAGATTATATAGAAACTGTACTCTTGGCTTGCCAAACATTATCCAATTAGCTGACTCACAACATATTGAAGATCAAAAGGCTCTATACTTGAGACAATGTATTCTGTGTTTGGTGAAATATTTGATGAGGCTCATCTTGTTCTCTTAGACATTGTTGGAAATAAGCATATTTGAAGTGAGGAACACAAAATTGCCACTAAAAACTGTAACTATTCTGAGAAGCATTGTCTGGGAATGATTTTGGGGAGAAAGCATGGGAAAAAGGGGGAACATACATGGCTATAAGGAGGGTTGATTGACCCCTTGCCTCCCAAAAAAGGGTGTGTGTGTGTACTGTGTGGTAGTTATTTCTGCTGCAGCTTGATTGACTTAGTTAAGTGAGCAAAATAAAAACAACAGCGAATCTGTCAGGAATAGCCTTTAGTGAGAAGCACTACTGCTCATTTGGATTGGAATTGGAATGATGGGACCTGAAAAAGAACCTGGACTACCGGAAGTCACAGGCCTATAGCCTGTTGGTAATCATGTCTCCACCCATGAAACAGCCCTCCCTTGTAAACAAAGCATAGTCAGTCTCCAGTTGGTGTGGAAAGAGAAATCATAGGAACAGGCAACTTGTATACTCCATAAGGGAGTGGGTAGGTATGTAAGAGGAGGGGCTGGTTTTCTATTATAGTACTGTAGTTAGAAACCGTGGGATTATTAATCCTTTAGAATAATTTCACTTAACCAAAATACCTAAATTTATCTTTCTCGGTAAATTGAGGGAAAATACAGTTTACTATATTGTGAATCTTTAAGTTGACATGGATGTTGGTTTTCCTTGTTGCTATGGGAACAGTGCTAATGGATGCTGCAAAAAGATCAGAAACATCAGTATTTGATTTGAATCCTTTTCTAGAAGCCTGACACCATGTCCACTGAGGACTTGCGTCTCTGGAGCCTGAAGCTCTAAGACTCTTTTAAGATTGTCTCACTGGTACAGACTCCTTCCCAAAACAAGTCAGTCCCTTTCCCCTGTATGTTTGGCCTTTCATCCAAATGCCAGCAGAGCTCTGTCCATAATGGCTTTCCTGGTTACCATATCTTGGCTTGGCTAAATAAGATGCAGTTATAGAACTTGGGAAACAATAAAAATGGAATGATCAGAAATAGTTTTACTATTACAGCTTAATATGATCTTCATGCTATCAGAAAATTTTGTCACAGAGTGACATAGGCACTCACATACTATAGTGGCAAAGACCATGTAGCTCCCTGGTCAGAGTGGATTAACAAAATAAATCCTAAAAACAAATGCTTGTGTTCCTTTATTTCTTGCAGTTGCCAGTTAGCTTTTTGGAAGTGATGGAGCTGGAAGAAGAAAATACTTCCTAAATATGTAATGTTCAAACTCGATGGTAAATATATGTACAAGTGCTTGAAAGTTAACTCTTTATCTAAATATAAAGAGAAATGCCCAATTTACTATAAGAAGTCTTGTCAGCATAAAATTTAAATTTTGACTGTAAAATATAAATTGACGTTTAGATGGTGTCCTGCATTATACTATTGGTGTCTCAAATACACTATACTCTGCATTGCTGTCCCCACTCCCTCAAGAACTGTGGCAAAACAAAATGTATGTTTTATGAGACTAGCCTCGTCAGAACAATCTTAAATAAATATGGGGTGTGTGTGTTGCGGGGAGAAGTAACAAATTTTACCCTATCAAAGTGTAACATATCAAGAAGTATGAGGCTGGTGTTTATGATATTACTGTTTACAAAATGAGCCTCTCAGACTTTGGCATAACAAACTATAAAAAACTCACTGAAGAGAACAGGAGGACACAGGATAACCAGAGTCCATTCTTACCATGCTCATGAATTATGGACAAAATACTGCATTAGGAAAGAGCTATGGAATGGGATTATACACTTCCATCCTGTGAAAAGAAGATCTAACTCATAATCTTCAATTTGGGTAGGAATTTTAGTAGAGATCAACCCAAAGCAAGACCACACATATATTCACAACCTATTCTTCCTGTTTCGGTGGGAAGAAGGGTTGGGTTTGAATTGCCAGAACCAAATCCAGCTGTATGATATTTGGGTGTGGGTCAGATCCATAACCAGAAATATCCTGTTTCCTGGGAAATAAATGTTTGCAGCTATCATCCATAAAGTCTGATATGCTGTTCCTTGTTTCTGAATATAGTCTACAGCAAAAGGATTTCTTATTAAAAATCACCAAGGATACAGGATCCCTATAATCTTGCAAGACCTCTACTGATTGTCTACAGCTGCAAAAGTTAAACTCTGTGCTTAGAACTGCAACAATGTTGACATGGATTTTTCCTCCAAAATTACAGTGAAGGCCTTAATAAAATGAGCTGAAAATCAGCTGAGGAAGGAGGGAAGGGAGCACTCAGATGGATAGGATGTTTGTGGGGCCTCAACCTATGACAGTAAGACCAGCTTGTGGCCCAGTCTCTCAAGCAGTGTGCATTGGCAGGGAGGGGAAGATTTTTGCACTGATACACTTCTTTCCTTTTTCTTCCAATCATACCACTGGGGATGGGGAAGTGCAGTTTGCCCATAAACTGCTGGGTTATTGTGGAGTGCCCGAAAGACTAGTGTGCTGAACAGAACTGGTTGGAACATTTTTAATAAAATTTCATCTAAACTTACATCCCCACAAAACATTTATCTGTCTTAACAGTCTTGATGGGGAAGAAGTTTTTGGATCCAGGGTTTTTTGGTCATTTCTGATGGGAAAGAGAGAGACTTTCTCACACACACCCTGATGGTTAGGGCACTATACTGGGTGTGGGAAAACCAAGTCCTTTCTCTGTCTGATTTGCAGCAAAGTTTTTCATCCCAGATCATACTGAATCCATCAGAGCAGGGACTTGAACCTGGATTAGCCTCATCCCAAGCTAGTTCCCAAACCATCAGGCTATCAGCATATGGAAGCATATCTTTTCAGAAGTGACTGTCTGGAACCGCTCCCAGTTTCTCAAATTGAAAAGCTCATGTTTTAGTATAGGATTCTTAGAGGCCCACTCAGTACTCCCCATCAGTCAGAAAAGGTAGTTAATGGCTCATCACGTTAGCCAACTATTGCATATGTTATCTCTTAGGAATCAAAATGCCACCATAGGAGCAAGGGGCTGTCGTTACCTGTCCCGTTACTGCCTCTCAAATAGATGGCTGTGAGTTTTCATGTACACTAGTGCTCCTCTTAGTCAGACTGCCCTTAATGAACAAACTAGAAATATTAGGCCAGATCTCAGATGGAGTAAATCCATAATCAACATTATGATACACACCAGCTGGAAATCTGGCCCATTATGTTCCTGCAGTGAAAAATCAGACAGCACCTTCTGGGTTCTAGGTCACATTGGGTACTTGATCAAATGGTAACGAGGGAGGCATAGATGAGATTATCTTGGTTAAGTATTTGGAGCAGAATTGTCTTACATCTATATACCTTCAAAGATAGTACAAAAGGCTTGCATTGATGAGCTGATAGCAAGATTCTTCAACTCTAACTCTTACCAACAAGTTTTTCTAAAACTGTCCGTGGCAATGCATAGCAGCAGCTATACTCTAAACCAGCTATGTTTAAACAGTGGGATTAGTCTTTCCAACATATGGAATGTTGGAGGTGCAAGTGTGAGAATATAACAAAGGAATGAAGCAGGAAATGCTAATAGATGGGAAAGTATCAGAAGTTCTCTGGATGATTCTAAAATCCTGCACACTTCTGATTTGTAAATTTGTCAGTAAATGTGAGCTGTACATGAAATGGAAGGATATTTTGAGCCAAAATGTGATTATGGCAAGTGTAGTGAACAGGGGAAAACTGTGGCTTTAATCAAGAATGCATATTGCATAAGGGTTGCTGGTCTACACATAGTTCTTGTACTCATTTAAGCGTAGAAACCTATATGAAACTAAACTGGTGTAACCATCTAGTGTAAACACAGTTATGCCAGTAGAAAGGTGTAGTATAGTGTAGTATTTTAGTACAGTATAGTATTCAATAGCATATAGTATTTCAGTAAAGTTAATCTCACATGCTCTTTAAAAAACAAACAAAAAAAGTTCTCGAACAATGGCTGTGTTGCCAAATTATTAGTCTAAAGTTATTAAATTTATGCCTAGGGTTATTTAATTTAAATGCTATGGATGAAATTATGGCTGAGAATTTTTAAAATGATGTAAAGGATTTTTATACCCATTTTTCATTAACTCTGGGAGATCTGATGGCAACGGGGCATCCTAATCCCTTAGGCAGCTTTGAAAATCTAAACCCGAAGGCATAATATTGTTAGTTGTACCATTGCCATTAACAGAAGGAGTGAACATGCATACTCTAGCTTCCCATGAACTCCGCTGCAAACTTGCACCTAGATGTCTTTTTTGCAGGTACTTGTTCTAATGTAATTGATGCCACCCCACTGCCAATAAATGTAATTCAACAGCCAACCTTTTTAAAGAGGCAGATTAAAGTATTTTAATGTTGCCAGTGCTGAAACAAATATGCTAAGGCTGCAAAGTGCTTTTCCCCAACGCCAGAAGTGCTACTGACCAGTCTACAAGAGTAATAATGCCTTCATGCTTAAACTTGTATGTTTCTCATCCAACTATTTTGATTGTAAGCTGTCTAGGTTAGGGATCTGCTTTCCTGTGTTTTTGTGCAGGGCCGAGCACAATGAAGCCATTATTCCACTTGGCTCCATGGATTGTGGGTACTCTTCACGTACTGAACTCCTACACAATAGGGAGGTGCGCGTTGCCTTTGTGGGCTGAATATAACTTATCTGTGTGTGAGGAGGGAGATGGGCAGGCCTACTAGCTGCATTTCACTCCTACCTCCAGCAACCAGTGGAGAACCCACTTAGGCTGTGTCTACGCTACATACCACTTTTGGTGGCATATAGGGTGGAGGGCTGGATTAACTTTTTGTGGGCCCAGCGCCAAACATATTTGTGGGCCCTATGGGGCAAGGTGCAGGGGGACAGAAAGTCAGTCTCCAGCAGAGCCGGCTCCAGCTTTTTTTGCCACCCCAAGTGGCGAAGAAAAAAAAAAAGCTGCGATCAGCAGCACTTTGGCAGCTGCTCTACTGCACCACTTCATTCTTCGGTGGCAATTTGGTGGACGGTCCTTCCCTGCGAGGAACTGAGAGACCCGCTGCTGAATTGCCGCCGAAGACCTGGACGTGCCACCCCCCTCCATGGACTGCCCCAAGCACCTGCTTGCTGCGCTGGTGCCTGGAGCTGGCCCTGCTCTCCAGAGTGAAGGGCTGGCTGGGGGCAATGAGGCACAGCGTGGCAGGAGCAGCCCCGTTCTGCACAGCCCAGCAGGAGGGAACTGTTTACAAACCTGCAGCTGCCAGATGCACACTGGCCTGCCCAGTGCTGCCAGCCCCTTCCCCTTGAGGGAGGGCCCACACCACACCGCCCCCCTGCCCAGTGCCCCACCCTTATGCCCAGTGCCCCCTCGCCCAGAGATCTCCACCACAGATCTCTATGCCCAGCCCCCACCCCTCCTAGAGATCTCCTCCGCTGGCCTCCCATCACAACTGCACAGCATCCTGCACACCACACTGGTCGCCCAATGCCCCCCGCCCATAGCCCTCCCCACTGCCCACCTTCCTCACAGTCCCACCATCACAGCTGCAGAGCACCTCATGTTCCTGAGGGGATTCTGCACCAAAAAATTAAAAATTCTGTGCACAATATTTTAAAATTTTGCAAATTTTATTTGTTAAAAAATAAATGTGGAGGCAACAACATGGCAGTGGGGCGCTAAGGCCACTGGTTGCATGGAGGTGGGAGATCACCCTGCAACCTCCCCCCACCACACTCCGGGACAGGGACTCGGCAGTGAGGCTGCACCCGACCCTGACACAGTGCAAGGGCCAGGCCTGCCCCAGAAACACCCTGGGGCCCTCCCCCCGCGTGCCAGGCACACCAGGTGTGGGTGAGCAGGCTCAGCCCGGCAGCAGGATCCAAGTGCAGAGGGACTTAGTGTGGGGGGATCCAGGTGGGGGTAAGAGAGGTCTCTGTGGGGCAATATGGGTGCGGACGGCTCAGTGGGAGATCTGGATGCACAGAAGCTCATTGGGGGGTTCGAGGTGCAGGGGCAATGGGACTCTGCAGGGGATCCAGGTGAAGGTGTTTGAGGCTCAGTGGGGAGGGGCTAGGTGCAGGGAAGGTGGGGTTCATTTGGCTGGGGGTCCAGGTGCAGGTGGTTGGGGCTCAGTGGGGAGGGTGTGTGTGTGGGGGCTCATTGGGGTGGTACAGATGCAGGGGACCTGGGGCTTGTCAGGGTGAGGGTTGGATGGGCCTGCTTGACAGGGGAGCCCCAACTTCTGCTAAGGGGATGCTGCATGCTGGGCTCCAGCTTCCCCCATCCCCTTCTCTTCCCCATCCCATGCCCCTTCCCCACCGCTCCATCTCCTCCCCAGGCTTGGGGGGCAGGGGGAAACCACCCCCCAGCACAAGCCGGCGGAGCGGACTGGGGCCGGGTCGCTCCACTTTCTGCTGCCTGTTGAGTGCAGGGCGGGCCCGACCCCTGCTGCAGTCCCCCCAGCTCGGGGGGGGGGGGAGCGTGGGAGGGAAGGGGCGGGGACGGAGCAGGGGTGGGGGCGGAGCAAAGGTGGCTCAGCTTGCTGGGGGATTGGACTGGCCAGCGCCCCTTCTGACTCTGGGCCCGGTGCCATGGTAAACCCGGTACTGCACATATCTACACATTGCAGTGAAAAGCAACCTGCGTCCACGCTGTGGTGTGTAGCTACGCATGTCAGTGAAAGGCTCTGGCAGAGGGAGGCAGCAGGGAAAGGCTTCAGCAGCTCCCTGCTGCCATCCCCGTGCCAGTCTTTCCCTTTTGCTGGACCCTTTCCCTCTGGAAGGGGAAGGCTCTAGCAGCAGGGAGCTGGTGAAGCCTTTCCCTACTGCTGGAGCCTTTTCGTGCAGGGGGGAGGCAGTGGGACACTACACTGCTAAAAATAGCACTGTAGCTGGGGAGATACAGCTTGGGCGAGTAGAGAGAGACATGTAGGGCATGTACATGGGTACATACCCACACCCTTCAGGCGTGTCTTTACTCACCTAAGCCGCGTCTCACTGTCTACACTGCTACTTAAACCCTTGCAGGGAGGCTACCTGCGTACATACTCTATATGCCGCTGAAAGAAGCATGCCGTATAGATGTAACCTAACACAAATAAAACCTTTGGTTTTCCCTCTCATATAGAACCTCTGGTCTCAATTTCCCACTGCCCTGTACTTTTATATAGGGATTTATGCCAGTGCAAAGTGAATGTAAAATTATATTGTTTGGTGTGGGAAGAAGAGAATCAGGCTTTTCATATGCTGTGAGTTACACAGAAAGCATCCAGTGGTGAGGGGAGACCATTATTGGCATGGTGTAGAGCTGAGATTATTGGGACAGGGGAGGGGGAAATGGTTGGGGATGGGGCTTTAGGAAGTCACAAGGAAACATATCTGCAGGGCCTCTGTATGCACGGGTGTGGCCTCTGGCGGAGATGGAGATGAGAGGAGGTCTTAGCAGAGCTCAGGGCTGAACTTCTGCCTACTCTGTGTGAGGCACAAGATGGAATGACCTGTCGAAAACGCCACAAGGAAGACCTCATTGGATTTTCCTTCCTCAGGTCCTTTCTCCATATTTTTGCCATGGGAGGGGTGATCTGGCTTGTGACAGTGTTTGATATAAAACAAGAGATGGGATATAGCCCTTCTAGGAATGTTCTCCAGAGACTAGGTTCTCTTCCCCTCTAAAAACAACCAACAAACAAACACAACTCCCCAAATGAGACCAAAATCATACAAAACTTTACTGCACACTACTCTCAGTTTTTAAGTTACCCTCTGTTGTTTAGCAACCAATTGGCTTCTACAAAAATCAGTGGTGTCTGAAAGCCTTGGTGGGCTGCAAAGATGTACCTTTGACTTAATGCTTAGGAAACTACTGGATAATGAAAATGACAATGCTTTTGGCATAAACCCCCCAGAAATATCAGTGCTAATCTGATATATTTTATCTGACATGAACTAATTACACATTCAATTCACTTTCTGTAGAGAATCTTGCAAAATAGAACTTCAGTTTCTAGAAGCATACTGATCAATGCACATTCATCCTTCACAATAGAACAGCCACAGCACCAATATACAGCCTTAGTGTAGTCTCTGTTCAGAACTTCTTTTTAGTTTTGTAACCCAGCACCATCAAATCTTTTGCCGTCAAGTTCAACACACATGATTTTCTTGGCGACCAATCCTCTTCTAGTGTCCAGCTGTGACCCCAAATGACTTAATATGCTTGACATCCGAAACACAATGCTGTAGGTAACAGAGCCAGAATGCTTCAATAGACGAGTGTAAAACAGAAAACTGTGGGAAAAGTAGAAAGTAGACAAAATGAGTTCAATCATCTAACCAAACTATGCAAAAAATCCACTGGTTTCATTACAAACATGAAACTCCAGCTAGGTTTCTAAGCCTGTGGGATGGGCTATTTTTCTTATGAGGGGTGGGGGGAAATAAACTCAGGCAAAAGTGGTTTTGGTTGTTTTTTGATTTCAAAGCATAGTTGAAACTTTAAATCTGAGTGGGAGTGGGGGTTGCTTGAGAAGACAGAAACCCACATAGACCTATAATACTCATGTTAGCACTTAAGTATCTGATAAGGATTAGTCTTGCTTAACTTTATGGAGACCTGCTAGTAATTCGTGAAGAATGATACATAACTAAAGCTTGAATATGTCCATGCACTAAGTTTGAGGAAATGGCTTAGTGACCATTGTTTCAGTATGGAATAGATGTTTTAGTCTTTGACTGGAAGTTCTGCCTATAAAGCTGAATAAATGGTCTTTAGGAGTGATAATACCTCACCTTTGTGAAAGGATGGGTGATGAGATATGGAACCTTTCAAACAGTGCTTAATTTGCAATGAAAGAGGTGCTGGGGCTCAAGCAATTTTTTTTTACTTTCTGAACTGACGCGGCAAACCTAGAGGTGTTGGTAATTGGTAATCCTGGCTGGTTAGGGTGTAGCTGGAAAGTAACAGCCAATATAGTTCTTTGGATATTTGTGATACACCCTGTTGCTCTCAGCCCATTCTTGATCAGCAGGTGTGTACATAATAACTGGGCATGTTTCAACTTCTAAACAGAGAGGCCAAGGACTCTGCATGGGAATGCAGAATTAACTTTGCTCTACTCCTAACGTGAATAGCTTCAGGTCAGATTTGAGGCAAAATGGCAAGATAGCTTGAGGAAGCTTGCTGCACCATTCCCATACTGAACTTGCTCTATAGAGAGGGAACAACGTTTTCCAGTACAGTAGCTCTGTTTCCTTCTTACAAAATTTAAGTGCCCTTTAGATAATGGAAAACTTTCTTTCCTGGTAAATCTAATCTCAGCCGTGGTCTTGTATTTCCATTGATTAAAATACAAAATATGTCTGACAAAAGCTACTCTCCATCAGCCCCTAATCCTTTTTATTAGCAGATCTACCAATAGCCCAGTCATGTTATATGAAGGAGGATTGGGCTTTGTTTCTCCAGTTCAGCCCAGTATTTATTTTCCATGAGAAAGTTCAGACTGTAAATGAAGTCAGGTTTTTAATTTTACCATCTGATGGCACTGTAGTATTCCACACACTGTGACTTATATATCTCTGGAAGGTCAGAGATGTGATGTGGCCTCATAGTAAACACTTTAGTTACACATACTTTTTAAACAATTACTCTGAATTTGTATGTCTGATAACACTTTGCAGCGTATTGCTGAGATGTTTGCTGAGGGAGTGTTGTAATTCACAATGCTTGTCAATGTAACTCTCTGAAATATGCGCCCTGGTTCTACAACGGGAAAGTAACCCTCTAGAGTTGTAAAACTTGTTTTCTTTGGCTACTAGCTTGCAGGGAGCAGATCTTGGTCTTCATCTAGGTACAGCATTTTGGTATTTGAGTCCTCTCATCAGAGCCTATCTCCAACAACTGAGGATCCTGAACAGTATCTGTGGATATGACATGTTGGTATGCAATACCCTGGTGACCTTTTGATAAATTTGTTAAATCTAGAGTTTAGTAAAGCAAAACCAACTATAGTGTCTTTGAACTAGTATTCCTAATTCAAAGCCCATAATTCAGTTACTCAACCTGACACATCAAGTCTTCTGGGTCTCCTTGTGCCCCTATTGGCCTCAGCCAGCTTCCTTATTAAGCTGATTGGAAGGGGCTGTCATTGACAGAGCCCAAGCCAGTAATCCACTCCTGATTCATCCTTTCCTGAGAGCAGAGTCTATTCTCCTCCTCTTTTCTGAACTAGGGACACTGACCCCCAGCCCTGTAAAGCTACTCTCTGTGGGCAGACCTCCGTGAAGTCAATGGGGCTCTGCCTGTGCAGAGGTCCCTCCCCTACATGCTGCTTACAGTAGTCGGCACCATCAATTCCAAAGCATCCAGCCTTGAACAAAATTCTAAGGTCCCAGTTAAAATTCAGTCTTCTAAATTTTGAATCATCACCCTTTGAAACAGTTCCCTTAAAATGACAGAATTGCATCCTTTTGTCACCGATTACTGAAATGTGTGTTTAGCATTGCTAACAACTTTTACTATTTGAGTTAAGCAACGCAGTTATTCTTAACGGAGTCCTTTTGTAAAGGCTGTATTTCAGCTTTGCAATATTAACTGTATAACCAGTAAGGCAGGTGGGAAGAACTGTACCGATCATGGCTAAAATTTTCAAAAGCACTTAAGTCCTAAAGATTTTGGCACACAAGTCTTTGGGACTGAGGTTAAAAAGTGACTGAAGTGCTTTTGAAATTTCCCCACTATATAAATAAAAATGAGTACTTCAAAAAACAAATTAACCTTTCCTCTCTTCCTTATGTGGAAAAACCCGGCTCTCTGTTGCAGCATTGTAATAACACATTGATTTATACATTAGTTACCTAGTGAAGAGGATAATACATAATACAAACATGCCATTTAGAAGTGGCAACAGTACTCTGAACAGATTTCAGAACTTTTTTTTTCTACTCTAGACAATAGAAAGCAGCTACTTGTAGCAAAACAGATTTGCTGATTAACCAATAATTGTAGTGTAATCAGGTGGGGGGAGGGGTGGAGATGAATGTCTGGAACAAACTGTCAAAATGGCCTACCAAGCAGCTAATTTCAAGTTCCCATAGATTCAATTGTGGTTCCTTTATGCTCCATAACTAATTAACGTGGCAGTAAGGGCTGGTCCACGCTAACCCCCCACTTCGAACTAAGCTACGCAACTTCAGCTACGTTATTCACGTAGCTGAAGTCGAACTATCTTAGTTCGAACTTACCACGGGTCCACACGCGGCAGGCAGGCTCCCCCGTCGACTCCGCGTACACCTCTCACCGAGCAGGAGTACCGGCGTCGACGGCGAGCACTTCCAGGATCGATCCCAGAAGATCGATTGCTTACCGACGGACTCGGAGGTAAGTATAGGTGTACCCTAAATTTCAAATGACTAATATATTAAAATGCTCTAAGAAAACTAAGAGAGCAACAGAAAGTGCAAGTGAACAATGAAAGGTATACAGTGACAGACTCTTAAAAACTCAGAAGACTGATGGATGAGAATGAATTATGTATGCAATCCTGCAGTGATTTACAATAACTAGTTAGTAGATTACCTTATCAATGTCACAAAAGTGAGGGATGGTAAGACTCAACTGGTGTTGAGTTTCTGCTCCCCACAGAGACTTAAGGATCTCTGATTCAAGACTAAAAAATTCATATCTTTCTAGAAATTATAGTCACTTGAGAGTGATGTCTTTTTAAGATCTGTTCATGTTAATTTGAGGATGAAAAATTGGT
Source organism: Malaclemys terrapin pileata (assembly GCF_027887155.1). Lineage (NCBI taxonomy): Eukaryota > Metazoa > Chordata > Testudines > Emydidae > Malaclemys > Malaclemys terrapin. Next base: position 151,621,231 of record NC_071506.1, on the reverse strand, counting down.
AAGCATGTTCTTTCTTTAGGCTAGCATCAGCGACATTGGCAGCCTCTCTCTCCTTCCACACTTTTGAACATATCATGTACAGGGCACTTCAGCTTCCTTTTCTCCATTCCCACCCCTTCTTTGTGGCCTTATTCAGAGGTTCTTTGTCAGGCTTGTTTCTACTGACAAGGAATGATACCAGCTGCGTCTGAATCTTGAATGCAGAGGTTAATTAATTCTTTAGCTTGCTTCATTTTACTTGGTGCTCATCTCAAGAGAAACAGAGGCATATGTAGTCTATACATATGGATTCTAAATAGTTGACTAGTTACTTAGCACATTATTTGTGCTTTGCAATATTCTTCTGAATGACAGGTTAGTAGTGATAGTGTCTCTGTGTAAAAACATTAATATATCCAATTCACTTTTTATGAACGTTCCACATGTTTTCCCCCTCTCCCCCATATGCATGCAGCATTGCCAACCCTAAGCATTCAAAAATTAGTCATAGCTACAAGAATCATGAGTAGCTTAAAAATCATGAGACTTCAACTGGAAAAAAAAAACTATATATATATTCTTCTCTGTTTTTTTTTTTAACCTTTTAAGGTTCCTGATTTAAAAGTTTTCTCTGCAACTATAAGGTCTAGAAATGAAAGCTGAGATTATTTTGTAATGACTCCTGGAGCTGGTCTTTAAGAAAAACTCCAGATATCATGAAACTTGTGATCAAATCCTGTGGTGACATTGTGCATGTGTTTTTAATATAACCGCATAGAGTTCACATGGAACTGAACACCACAGTTATAATACAAGCTGATTTGCAATCCGAACTCCATGTTCTCACTTACTCGAGAACCTCTACAAATTCTTTTTGATATGCACGACATTCTCCATGCTTGTCTCTGACTTTTTCATCCATGTTTGTAACTTTCTCAGTTTAAAAAAAAAAAAAGTCTACTTTTTTTTTATTATTATCTTTTGCACTTACACAACACAGATGGCTGAACCTGGAAATTTGACCTGCAAATAGTGCTTATTTTTGAAGCCTATTCAAATTTTAAAAAAGAATTTGACTGTCTAGCTGGCAACTGGAAAGTAAGTTCTGAATATGCTCAGTAAATGCTTAGGATGGGATTTTCAAAAGCATTTTGTTGGCCTAACTCTGCTCCCATTGACTTTAATGGGAGTAGAGTTAGGCCAAAGTTGTGTAATTTTGAAAATCTTATCCCCGATGGTTTTTTTTGAATACAGTCCAAACAAGAAATGCATTTCTTGACTTTTTTAAACTGTGCAGATTTAAGTTTGCAGTAACTGTCTTTGTAGTCATACAAAAATACCTGCTACTTGTATGTAAAAAGAAATATATTTTATGTCAAAATTTCAGGCCCAATTTTAATAGAATCATAGAAGTAGGACTGGAAGGAACCTTGAGAGGTCAATTAGTGCAGTCCCCTGCTCTCATGGAAGGACAAGACCATTCCTGGTAGGTGTTTGTCTAACCTGTTCTTAAAAACCTCTAGTGATGGAGATTCAACAGCGTCCCTAGGCAATTTGTTTCAGTGCTTAACCACCCTGACAGTTAGGAAGTTTTTTCCTAATGTCCAACCAAAACCTCCCTTGCTGCAATTTAAGCCCATTGCTTCTTGACCTATTCTCAGAGGTTAAGGAGAACAATTTTTCTCCTCCTCCTTGTAACAACATTTTATGTACTTGAAAACTGTTATCATGTCTCCCCTCAGCTTTCTCTTCTCCAGACTAAACAAACCCAATTTCTTCAATTTTTTCTCATAGGTCATGTTATTTAGACCTTAAATCATTTTTGTTGCTCTCCTCTGGACTTTCTCCAATTTGTCCATATCTTTCTTGAAATGTGGTGCCCAGAACTGTATACAGTACTCCAGATGAGGCCTAATCAGCACTGAGTAGAGCAGAATAATTACTTCTTGTGTCATGCTTACAACACTTCTACTTTTATATAAAGTCAAAGGGGAAGAAGAGACTTAGAGGTTCCCTAAGTTGACCCTTGGTTTAGAGCTGAATAGATCTCAGAAAGTTCATTTGAAACTTCACAGCTGCAGGTTTTAAAAGCATAGCATTTTAAAAGCATACCCTGTGGCTGTTCATATTTAACTGCTTGGGAGTTGGGGTTTCCAAGCAAGATTTGCTGCTTTCCAGGTCTACCAATACTATTCTCTAATTCAACATATATGGACTGCTCACTTACATACAGGACAAAGCTTTTAAAATGGATATTCAAATTGGGAGTGGAGAGGGTATGTGAAAACATACAGTAACATTCCTGCTGCTCCTTAAAGCAATTTATCCAGGTTCTCAGGGTTGAGCCAGTGCATTACAAATCAACAGAGCCAGAAGTGTACCCAGAAGCCTCCTGCAAGCCCAAGAAAGAAACCAGCAGAACTCCACTGGCCATCACCTACAGTCCCCAGCTAAAACCTCTCCAACGCATCATCAGTGATCTACAACCCATCCTGGACAATGACCCCTCACTTTCACAGGCCTTGGGAGGCAGGCCAGTCCTCGCCCACAGACAACCTGCCAATCTTAAGCATATTCTCACCAGTAACCACACAACGCACCATAACAACTCTAACTCAGGAACCAATCCATGCAACAAACCTCGATGCCAACTCTGCCCACATATCTACACCAGCGACACCATCACAGGACCTAACCAGATCAGCCACATTTACCTGCACCTCCACCAATGTAATATACGCCATCATGTGCCAGCAATGCCCCTCTGCTATGTACATTGGCCAACCTGGACAGTCCCTACATAAAAGGATAAATGGACACAAGTCAGATATTCGGAATGGCAATATACAAAAACCTGTAGGAGAACACTTCAACCTCCCTGGACATCCAATACCAGATGTAAAGGTAGCCATCCTGCAGCAAAAAAACTTCAGGACCAGACTTCAAAGAGAAACTGCTGAGCTTCAGTTCATTTGCAAATTTGACACTATCAGCTCATGATTAAACAAAGACTGTGAATGGCTATCCAACTACAAAAGTAGTTTCTCCTCCCTTGGTGTTCACACCTCAACTGCTAGAAGAGGGCCTCATCCTCCCCGATTGAACTAACCTTGTTATCGCTAGACTGATTCTTGCCTGCATATTTATACCTGCCTCTGGAAATTTCCACTACATTCATCTAACGAAGTGGGTATTCACCCACGAAAGCTTATGCTCCAATATGTCTGTTAGTCTATAAGGTGCCACCGGACTCTTTGTCGCTTTTTACAGATCCAGACTAACATGGCTACCCCTCTGATACTTGCATTGCAACAGAAATTTCAGTTCCTTGTTCTGTAGCTACATGATAAAGCATCTCTTCTAGCAGCCATGTGGCATATCCACAGCAATTCTACATTGATTGCTGTGGATATATAATGCACTTGCTGTTCCCTCCACGTGAGCTGAGGTGTTGAAGGCTGTCCAAGCAATGAAAACTAACCAGCCTCCTGGTTCTGATGTCATTCCAGCTGAAGTTTTCAAACACAGAGGAAATTTTCTCATTGACAAGCTTTTTGAATTCTTTTCACATGTCTGGCTTCAAGACATCATACCACAACAACTGATAGATGCCAACATTGTCACTATATATAAGCATAAAGGCTCAAAAAGCTATTGTGGTAATTACCACAGCATGTCCTTGTTCTCTGTGGCCAGTAGGATTCTTGCACAGATCCTCTTGAACCAGCTCCTGGCCCAAATCAGAGTTACAGGGCAGCTTTTGTGCTTAGCGGAGCATTGTTGACATAATTTCATCACTGGACAATTAGAGGAAAAATGTCACAAATAGCATCAAACTTTGTACATTGTGTTTCTTGATCTAACCAATCTTCACTGCAATGCTAGAGGAAGCCCTCCATGGCTCTTCAAATGACGTCTTTATATGCGTTTGCACTGGCAAGCTTTTTAATCTCTCGTCTACGTGTAAATACCAAGGTGATTGAAGTGTTGATCCAGGAGCTGCTCTACACTGATGGTTTCCTTTTGGTGGCACACTCTGAAGCAGCACTAAAGATATTACAAACTGCTTTGCTGTGGCGGCTTGTAACTTTTCCCTACCATCAGTTAAACAAAAACGGAAGCTTTGTACCAGCCAGCTTCTCAACAACCTTAGCAAGATCTATCAAAATGTTTGGAAGTTACCACATTCCAAGCAGTCAAACTGTTTCCTTATCTTGGCAGCATGTAAAACAATGAAATGACAATCACTTATGAAGTAGACATGTGAATTAAGAAAGCCAGCAGCATTGCATATGGTCGCCTTTATCACCAAATCTGGAAGCAATACCAAATCTGCCTATAAACAAAAATCAAAGCATATAATGCTGTTGTTTCACAACCACAGAGCAATGCCATGACAACATGGACCTGTTATCAACAACACATTAAAAGACGTGACAGTTTCCATTTGTGACACCTACAATTGCTGGACATCAAATGGTGGGACTGGGTGTCCAACATGGAAGTCTTGGCCAAAGCTGGTTCAGTCAGTATTAAGATTCATTTGGTTTGATTTGCCCGGACATGTAATTCATATGCCCGACACCTGTCTGTCCAAACAAATTCTATATTCCAAATTAAGTTCTGGCAACTGTAAGCACGGAGGGCAGATGAAATGCTTCAAAGATACCCTGAAACAAAAGCTGCACAAGACAAATATTTCTGATTTGATCTTTGAGCAACTGATAATTGATCATATTGTCTGGTGCTGTGCTGTAAGGGTGGGTGTTCATGACTTTGCACAAAGCTGTTCTTCTCAGTTGGGAGTGCAGCACCAGGTAAGGAAATAACATGCAGCTTAAGCAACAAACCAGGCAAAGGACTGTGGCCAGTGCAGTAAATGTTGTAGTTCTTCCCAAATTGGTCTCTGGAGCTGTGCAAAGACCCATTAGTACAAACTGTGACTGTTGTTGATGTTGTTGTCCTTGAAATCGGGGTGACTAGTGTTGCATTGCTGCATCTGTACTGTTGAGATTTTAATTACATAAATGGAGGAAAGTTTAAAACTTCCGGTTTTCAAAATGATTCTGCCTTATTGCAAGTATGGAGTAGCTACAACTCAACACCTTATGCAGGAGAAAAGCTGCTATATGCATAACTTTGAATTTCCTAACTTGTGTGATTTTTAACATTTGTGTTGATATGGAATTTAAAGAAGAAGGAATGTTGAAGCACTTCTGAACTTCCTCATACCACTCTGCCTGTATTCAAATGATCATTCTGAAACAAATGTCTTTTGAATAGTATTGTGAACTTCTACAGGTATAAACATCCATACAGCATAGCACTGTTCACAACCTCTCAACTTGATTCCTGGAAACATAAGGAAAGCAGCTTACTGTGGATGTGTCAACGTTTATTCTCAAACATTCAGAACTTCATATCTGAACAAAATCACTTCAGCCTCCTTATGTCCATAGTCCCCAGTAAGGGCTAGTGGAATGTAACAACAGTTTGACTTATCCACTTGAGCTTTCTTAACTTGTGAAAACATCCTCCTTTTCTAGTGCAGAACTAAAAGCTGATAGAAATGTGTGTATTTGCAGTTTTAAACTGAAATTTGCATGCATAGATTTGCCTGTGGGCCAAGAACAAGTAGGAAAAAGCTCAACTCCAAAGGCAACTTTACAGAAGCATCTGAAAACCTTGAGCTGCTATGTGTCTCTATATTGTGACTTGCATCATTAATGCAATATTACTAGCATGGAAAGTGCTTAATTAGATTTTATCATGACTAGAGTAAATTTGATTGCTAAATATGCACAGTAATAATAAATCAATGCAACTATCATGTTTGGATGTAAGTAGCACATTACAGTGTTCCTAGACCCTTTCTCATAGAACACGGTGCTTGTATCGATAGCTATGCATACTCCATACAGAGGTGTTCTCAGAAGTGGGGTCAAAATGTGCAACTTTTAACTCTGACCATGTGGTGTGGTTAGAAAACAAGGGATTTTTTTAAATGAATAGAATTATGTGGGTCTTCCAGCTAGAAATAGGTCGTTTAAAAAAAAAAAAAGTCAGTAGCTCTTATATAACAGTTCTCATGAGTTACTTGCCTTTGTAAAGTACTTTGAAAGCAAGTAACACTATAGGGAAACTGAGGTACAGAGTGGTGAGATGACCTGCCAAATGTTGATGCAGGTCAGTGATAGAGTTGGGATTAGAACCCAGGCCCTTGACTCCCCCTTCAGTGCTCTGTTTGGATCAGTGCTTAAAAGCAGAAAGTAAAAGGGGAGCCATAATGAGGACTGGGAAATCCTATTTACTAATTTGAATTGTGGTAGCCCCTGGAGGTTACAGTAAGGGAATAGAGCCCTATTATGTTGGTACTGTGTGTATATATGCACACACTGGAAAGATGGTTCCTGCCCCAAATGTGGGTGGAGGAGTAGATTGAGGAGTGGGGATGTGTGCGGGGTACGCTAGAAAGCAGGGTTGTGAGGCAATATTGAACTTCGGACTCTTGCGGGGGTGGGGAATTGAGCTGAGATAGGTTCGGGCTGTGACGAAGCCTAGGGGAGAGTAATTACATTCTGTCACCCCCCCTGAGGATCATCAAAGTACAACTCCACATGCCCACCCAGTCCCTCTAGCTCCCCCTTTACATGGCTGCGCACCCCAGGGCTGCTTGGTGATGATTTGAGAAGGATAAATAGGGATGTGGTATGGAGCAGAGTGGGGAGCAGGGTTGTGAGATGGTGCATGGGGAAGAATTGGGGCTTGAGTTGCAAAGGTGGGAAGTGAAGAGGAACTCTGATCTAATGAAGCAGAGGTCACAGCTGGCATCTACAGGCAAACCATAGGCTTCACGCACAGTCCTCACCTACAAATCTTCTACTGCCCAATCTCATTCCTTCCCCCCACCTGCTCATTGTCCCTCTGAGAAGTGGCAGGCGAGAATGGGAGTAGATGATGGAACTTGATGATGACTTTGGTAGTCTTGGCTTAATGCAGTTGGGTTATCCTGAATAAGGGGAATAACCCCCAATGCATCTAATTTTAGCACTTCAAAAGTAGTTTATGCCCAATAGTTATTTAGGGGTGGGGGAAGGGCAGAGAGAGAGATTTTTGGAGTTTGAGGATTGTGATGGTTTAGTTAGTAACCCCCCATCCCCAAAGCAAGACGAGGAAACAAGGCAAATTTTCCAAAAAGAAACATTTAAAAATCTTTCTGCTGAAAAAGTTAGAAGCTGTTATCCTAGCAAGATTAAAATTGCCATAAGAAGAGTTAGTGGGCCAAATTTGGAGAGTAATGCAATCACTTAAATACAAGGGATTTTTGTCCTGCTTTAAATGCAAATTGCACAACACCATGGAGTTACTGCCAGTCCCTCCATGATTATAAACACCCTTCTTAGAATCTCTAGGTAGTACATGGGACAAATGCAAATTATGTGGTTGAGTTAGGGGGCTTCTAAAATGGTCCTATTTCTCATTCCTGTAAATTGGCTCACTTCTTTAATTTGCACTGAAGCAGTTTGAGACTCTTAGGCATCCACATTTGGAAATATTGGCTCAGCTTTATGCACATGAATCATATCTAACTTTAGGCTCCCAGTGTGGGAAGTGTTGATCTTAGTGCTTAAACTGGATGTAAACAGGGTGACCATATTTTCCCTGCCCAGTGCTCCCCCTCCCCCCTGCAGGGTCCGTCCCAGCCCTCCCTGGTTCCCACCCACAAGGCTGGGCTGAGGTCCCCCAGCCTCCCTGCTGCACCCCCCAGCCCGCCCCCGCACATGGGCTGCCTGTGGCCACCCTCCCCCTCTCCCCGCACATGTGGGGCTGGCCCAAGTCCTTCCTGCTTCCCGCCCATGCGGGACGAGCCTGAAATCCCCCTCCCCACGGGCGCCCGGGGACAGCCCAAGCCCGCCCATCCACCTGCACCCCTCTTCCCCCCCCACAGTCCTGGTCCAAGCCCCCCCACTGCCTGCCTGTGGATGGGGCTGGTCCTCCAAGACCTTTCCCATCCCGCTGCCCACCCATGTGCAGTGAAAATGCTGCTCGCAGCCTGATTCCCCTGCCAGAGGGCTAGCGGAGCCTCTCTGCCTGGGAGAGCAGGGATCTTCCTGCTGGGGCTTAGCAGGGATCCCCTTTCCTGTGGGCTGCCCCAGGCGCTGGGCAGGGGGCACATCAGGTGTGAGGAGGATGGGGAGCATGCCATGCCCTGGCTACTCACCTGTGCAAGGTGGGAGCTGGTGGGGGTGCTGCCCGGAGGGGGCGGCGGGACAGGAGCAGCAGTGGGAGTAGGGGCAGGAGGTGCTCTTGCTGCCCATCCCTGCTGATGCTGCTGCTGTCACTGGAGGAGGCGGCAAGGAAGACTCCGGTGCGTGCGTGCGCTGGGGGAACCAAAGGGGGTGGGCAGGGCCGCTTGCTGCCCCCCGCTGCCGGCTGGGTACCATGATCCCTTCACAGTACCTTCCTGCCCGTCAGTCCGGCCCCAACTGTTTCGGCACCCCTGCAGGCAGCAACTGAATTTTGGGTGTCCCGTCACTGTTTCTGACCAGACACTGTCAGGTGCCTTTTTCGACTGGACTTTTCAGACAACCTTACACACACCTGTATCCCTCTCTCACACATGGGGGACTAAGGGGGGTGACTGACCGATCAAACCCTCTCTGACTGGTGCCCTCCTAGCCCCGCTGGGTCCCCGGGACAGGCCCACCTCTCCCAGTACCTGGTGTTGCATCTTCCCAGCCAGAGTCTGCCACCTGCTCCCATTGACCAGCTGCCACAGCTCGCAGCACACAGCCAGCATTAGCGGGAAACAGGATGGGGGTTGGGGGGCTGTGCTGACAGACCAGCTTGGGGAGCCCCCTGACCCCACATGCTGCAGCTTCCTGCCACCAGCCTTGCACACTCACCCCCATTGTCGACCCCCCACCTTCCCCCCCACTCACCACTGGTTGGGACACCTGGAAGAGGGCTTAAATACAGGACTGTCTCGTTAAAAACAGGACGTCTGGTCACCCTAGATAACTGCAGTGAATAGACTGGTTGTTTGTGGGTGTTATTCCTGTAGTGCTGTGTGCTCTTTTTACTGGTGGCAGGCTGTTTTTCCATTACAGGAAGCATACTTTTTTGCCCCAAAACAGCTCACCCAGAACTAATTTTCTCTCTTTTCATCCCTCTACTGCTAAATGAAACAGAAGGATGGAGGAAAAGGAGTCACCATTTACTATCACTTCCCTGATCTCCATATTGCCTATAATAGAGCAGGCCCGAGGAGTTGTCAATGCCCACACATACAATTGATCAGGAGGGATATTTTGGTGGATCCATGCTGCTGGATCTCTCGCTGCCTTGAGTGGGAGGCAGGAGAAAGGATGAAGCAGTACACTGCTCAGTACAATAATTTCTGCTTTGCCATTCAGAGTCAATTCTAAACAAGCTTAGGGAAATGCGTATGGAATCTTCTCTAAAGTGAATATCTAAAATGGATAATAGGGGAGAATTTGCAGTTAGGTGCTTAACTCCCATTGAAAGTTGGTGGTATTTAGGTACTTTCCTTCCTTTTGTTCCTTTAGAACACTGGAGGAGATTTTCAAAGTGACACTGGTAACTATCGTAGTTCAGATAGAAAATGTAGGTTTTGTAAAATTTTTCAAAACTCAGTATCAGAGGGGTAGCCATGTTAGTCTGAATCTGTAAAAAGCAACAGAGGGTTCTATTAGTCTTAAAGGTGCCACAGGACCCTCTGTTGCTTTTTTTCAAAACTCAGTATGAATCAAAATCTAAAAAATGGACTCAGGATTGTTTTTTCTGCGGTGCTGGAATTACACAAACATGTATGAGAACCAGAAATGAAATGCACCAAATAGACTAGCGTAATATAATTGACCTCGCTAAAGTGAAGTGAAAAATGGAAACAGCTCAAATGATTGCTGGGAAACATAAATGTAAAACTTTTTTTCCCCAAAGATCTTAATAACCTAAGATGTTAAGATTTCTGACTTGCAACTTTCTCGGTATCTTTGGCCTTGTCTTACAAAACTTTATTAGAATGCAACTGTGTAGAGTTGAGGAAGCTAATATGATGCTGACCCTTGATGATGTCATCACAAAGCTCAATGGTATTTAGCATCGTGTAAACTACTTATGATTCAATCCAGATCCCAGTAAGGCTTAATTGCAAGTAGTTTTATATAATGCAGAACATGACTTGCCTTGTGTACACCTAATTCATTGCTGCATTCTAGCACAAAATTTTGTACTGAAGACAGGCCTAAAAGGCTAAGGATTTTATTCCAAAGATGAAATATAAGCCTCTGCAGAGTCCGTATAGCATATAAATCCCACTGTATGGTTAAATTACCACTTAATGGTGCATAGACTTTGTGCTAGCCCTCTGCAGAGGTGTAAATTTCAACATGGATGCACATGAAGCACTCAACAGTATTACAAGCACACAACAGTACTGTGTATGTATGTGTAAATAGCATGATATATAGCCTCATTCTGAAGCCTTAAATATATCCTGCCTTCCTAAGAAACTATTATTTAAGGACAAAGGTTAGCTTCCATGAGCTATCGATTAGCTTAATGGTCTCTGAGGACTAAGGCAGAGCATATTCCAATAATTAAACCAATTATTTGGGATAATTATTAATAATCCCATATTAACTGGAAGAGGGACATGGCTTAATTCTGTGACACTGCATCTGTTTTAATTATGTAAGACTCTTCCATTTTGTGTTCAGGAGTGAAGAGCATTCACATGAAGGTACGTGTCTAAGAACCGTCCTTCTTTTCCCACGTCTCTTTCCCTCCTTCTTTGTGGTACAGTTATGATGTCAGTATGCTGGAGTCAGGAGTGCTGATTTGTAATATAATTGGAGTCAAATTCTGCCTGTGGATACACATGTGGCTCCCACTGGCTGCAATGGGAGTGCCATGTGTTAGAATATAGATATTCAGGCCTACCTGTAAAGGCCTATACTCTAAGAACTCAGGTGTATTTTTTCTCACTCAGGCCTTGGCTACACTTAGGAATTCCCAGCGCTGTCGCGGCAGCGCTGCAAAGCGCAAGTGTAGTTGTGCTGCCAGTGCTGCGAGAGCTCTCTTGCAGCGCTGTAAGTACTCCACCTCTCCGAGGAGAAGAGCTTGCAGTGCTGCGAGCGAGCGTGCAGCGCTGCAGGCTCTGATTACACTGGTGCTTTACAGCGCTGTACTCGCTGCACTCGAGGGGGGGGGGGGCGTTTTCACACCCCTGAGCGCAGCAAGTGGCAGCGCTGTACAGCACCAGTGTAGCCAAGGCCTTAGCTAGTTACAGGGGTATAAAAACAAAGAATCAAAATCGCAGTTCGCCTGTATATGGGCCTTCTCCCACTAGGATAGTCTAAGGCCTTGGCTACACTTGCAAGTTACAGTGCTGTAAAGCCTCCCCCAGCACTGTAACTCACTCCTCGTACACACTGACAGGGCACTTACAGCGCTGTATCTCCCTGGGTACACCGCTGCAGGTACTCCACATCTCCAAGAGGAATAACAGCTGCAGCGGAGTGGCTATGACTCACAGGTGTGAGTGTAAACGCTTGCAGCGCTGTACTAATCACCTTGTCAAGTGGCCAGTCCTCTTCATTGTTGTGACCGGCTGCAGGAATATGGAAGTGCCGGTGTCAAAGCTCGTACCACAGAGAAAAGCAAACAGTTTGCAGCTTGCTTTGAGTGAGTGAATGAATGAGCAGGGGGCCGGGAGTTCAGAACTTGCAAAATAGAGAGCTGACATGCTCCAAAAAGCACTCTCTCTCCCCCCACACTCCCTGTCACAATCCACGTCCCCCCCCGTTTTGAAAAGCACGTTGCAGCCACATGAATGCTGGGATAGCTGCCCATAATGCACCACTCCCAACACAGCTGCAAATGTTGCAAGTGTGGCCACACCACTGCGCTGTCAGCTGTCAGTGTGGACTGACTGCAGCGCTTTTGTCTACTCAGCTGTACGAAGACAGGTTTACCTCACAGCGCTGTACAGCTGCAAGTGTAGCCAAGGCCTGAGGCTTTGTTCTTAGGTAAGGTCTTTGGCTTAGCAGCAGGGGCAGCCATAAGCTGGGAAGCATACGGTCACATCCTCACATCCCAAACCAGTCACATGGTAATAAGGTGCTATTGGGCTGTTAGGAAGACGATCCTGTCCTGATAGTGCCCATCACAACCAGATAAAGAAACAGATCTTAAGATAGTTAAAGAAAACTTAGTTTGATAGCATCCTGTCTGCCAAGAAATCACTTATCAATGTATGTGATGTATGTTTTATCTTTTCTGTATGTTTTATCTTTATGGCCCCCACTTTTCTATTGTTAATCTGTCTGGTTCTCTAATTGTTTCTGTCTGCTGTATAATTAATTTTGCTAGGTGTAAGTTAATTAGGGTAGTGGAATATAATTGGTTAGAGAATTATGTTACAATATGCTAGGATTGGTTAGTTAAATTTCAGTAAATGATTGGTTAAAGAATAGCTAAGACTATTACTATATAAACTGGGGTCAAACAGGAAGTGGGAAGAAGGGCAATTGGAATCATGTTTGCTAAGAGGGGGAATGGGGAACAGGGACACAGGCAAGGCTCTGCGGTGTCAGAGCTGGGAAGGGGGATACGGGGTAAATGCTCTGCGGTGTCAGAGCTGGGAAGGGGGACACTGGGGAATAGACTCTGTCAGTGTATAGAGATAAGCCCAACTGGTGTGAAGGGCTTTGAAATATGCTTACTTGGAAACTAATCCCAATACACATTGCATCGTCTGCACTTCGAACTTCTGGTCTTTTGCTGTTTGCTGTCTGCGTGACAAGAACCAGGGAAGTGGGAGGGTTGAGGGAAAGCCCTCTAAAACTATGCACAAATGAGAAGAAAAAATATAGTTTGAGGAGTCTTGGGAGCTATTGCAAGTATTCACTACCTCTTTGTAATCCTAGTCCCAGTTAGTGGTTCCATCTCCTTATCGTGTGCTCACACATGACATTTTCAGGCAACCAGCATTGTACGAGAGCAGACTGTAGTCAGAAAGGAAAAGTCTCTGTAAGAACTTAATAATTACTTTGAAAATCTAAAATTATATTCCATAAGTAATTTTTCCACTTGAAATCTGAGAAAAAAATGAAATGATTACTTTACAGTATTGTGCCAAAGTTTATATTCCAAGAACTCTGCCTAAGCTGATGCAGAAAGTAGAATGGTCTAGCTTAGTGGTCTCCAAAGTGGGGTGCGTGCACTCCAGGGGGTGCGCAAGAGGATCCTTGGGGGTGCACGGCAGGAGGAGCGCTGTTTTTGGTTTTTGCTTAGTCAGGCGGGAGTCTGAGCGGCTTTTTTGCCCTTTTTTTTTCCTTTGGCGCGGCATGGGGTGCGTGCTCAAAAAATTTTTACTGATAGGAGTACGCGATCAAAAAAGTTTGGAGACCACTGGTCTAGCTAGTAAATACATAAAGTTACATATAGTTGTAAGTGAGAAACATTAAAGGGATATAATAACAAATTACTTAGATCCCAAAACATACTTTATTTTGAGGGAACGGTTATTAACATAACTTTCTAAAAAAGCTTGTGTATTGTATTTGTGGGCTGAGTTAAGACTACACATCGGTTGCTCAGGATGAGGGTAGGGAAATGTGGGCAGTGTGTGCTGAAAGTGCTGCCCTCATTTTCCAGCACACAGAGGCACCAGAGTGCTCTGAGGAGTCCCTCAAGAACTGAAGTCTTCACCACATCTCTGCTCTTCCCCAGTGCTGCATCCCGCAACTTCCTGTTCAGCTCTGGCTGCTGCCTGGACCCAAGCCTTATATCGTATTTTCAAAAGTGACTAGTGATTTTGGGTGCCCAATTTCAGACATCCAAAAGATAAGATTGGCAAGTACATCTTATAGACGCGTCAATAAATGTGGGCACAGGATATATGGGAGGGACACAATATGAATAGAATACTTGTGACGATGGAATTGTCCTGAAGCATTGAGGCTCTTGTTATCTTAAATATTTCTTTAGCTAGACATTTGGATTGTATATTAAGTATTAGAGAGGTGGTTTGGCCATAAATGGAAGCTGGCCTGGAACCCTGTCGGGTTTCCAGAGGAACTTTGTTGAAACATGTCTCTGTGGAATGTTTTGATTTTGACAAATCAGCAAATAGATAAAAAACTGTCTCATCGGAATTTTTCTGACCAGCTCTGTTTTTCACAACTAATAGTGAAAATTCTTTGGATCTGAACCATATTGGGAGCTCTGGATGTTCAACACCTCTGAAAACCAGGCCATTTCTATTTAGAAGTCCAAATACAGATTTAGGTGCCTAATATTAGGCATCAAGGTTTGAAAGCTTTGGCTAATGTTGTGAAATTATTGAACAATATTTCTTGGGGAGAAATGCACACTGAACAAACCAATATGGCAGCTTGTAATTAGTATGCAAAAGGAATGTGCCAATTTTTGGCTGTTGTTTTAGTTTATTGTTAAAGACCTGGAAAAATAATTGTTTTCAGAAAGGTTTTCTTGTAAAATCTATTTCTATTAAAATCATCTGAAAAGAAGGAGTTTGTCAAAATCCTTTCTTCCAGTTGTGAACAATGGTGTGATTAAGATCTCTGGTCTGGGGCAAACTGACTTTTTGCAATACATTTTTGCAATGTTTAATTTGGTGCAAAGGTCCCTATTATTGGAAGCTGACAAAAGAAAATGATCCCGAAACCTGAAACATCCAGTACTGTAGCCAACGTCTTGCATAGCTGATGGCAAGCTGGACCTCCATTGTGTAGCAAGTTTCCTAAATTCTGCAGCACTCTGATGTAGCAAACTGAAAATTCTATAGCTGCTTGTTTTAAATTAAAAAGGGAAGTTTTGAATGAATTAAACATGAAGATGAATAATTCAGCCAGTGCGCAGTATTTGTTAAAATAATCTCTTATGCTGTTCCTTCACTTTACAATTTTCCATGTACCAAATCTTTCGTGTGGACAACACATAACTGCCTTGTGGAAATTATGGAGGAGGAAATTGGAGTCTTTGGTAGTTGTGCAGGGGACAGTTGGTGCATTTTTGGCACATGGAAAGTCACTGGAGGCAGTTTGGGATTGCATGGCAAACACATTAGTTGATTCTGTTTAAAATCCACAGTAGTGCAATAGTTAACAATGGTGACATTTAAAGATGACTTCTCTGTTGTAGAAAATGCAGTGAGGTTAATGTAGCAGTTCACACCTAGCAGAGCTGTTGTTTCAGAGTGCCTGTGAGCTCAGGAAGGCACATTGGTTTACACTGTGTTCATGTATTCAAGGTTTTCTTTGCAACCATAAGACTAGAAACAAAGCCTTTTTTTATAGACCACTGTGTATCATGCTGACCAATATAGTTTCTTTGCTTCTTTTAACCCCCATGTAATCCTTCTGTTCTTGTTTTATACTTTGATTGTAAGCTCTTTGAGGCAGGGATTGTTTTTTATTGTTTGTGTAATATCTACCACAATCTGTTCCTGGTCCAAAAATGAATAGTAATAAACAATGGGTTACATTCTGGAGTACAATTCTACAACAAGTTGTGGATTCTGCAACAAATGATGTGATCAGAGAAAACAGGGCCGAGGCTGTACAGTACCAGACCAATATGACTTGAATACAAGGTAACAAATAATATGAAACCACAAAATCAAACACCTTGAGCTTTTGGTTTCCTCTGATAGAATCAAACATGCTTGCTTGTTTCTATGGCTACTTCTAAAACCAAAATAGTTTGAGTATCTGAAGCCAAGTATATTATGTCTTCAGTGACCATACGGGCTTCAATATTCAGCTATTCCATTAAAACGCCTCCTGAAACAGGAACGGTGTTGGGAAAAATAAACGACCTTGCAGCATTAGGCCAACAAGCCATGTTACATGGAGCAGAATAACCTATTAGCAAGGCTTGAAGAATGTTGCTATTTGAGCTAAGGCTACTATAATCTGAAATACATATGTATATTTAACTAATTTAATTCCACTCCTACACTTAATATTGAAGTAACACACTTGATCAGTATATCTTGAAATATTTCAGCCACTTAATTGATCAATTATACTTTATTTGAGTACTTTCTAGCTGGCTGGCTTTCTCCAGACGTGGCGATGAACATGACTCATTCGAGCAGATTACATGTGATTTCAGTTTGGTGCTAATTGGATGTGGTGGTTTTGGCAAGTCTAGTATTTTTAATGAATCTGCTGGCCCTGAGACAGAGTTTCATCTCTGTTCTTTGAATAATAGATTCCTCACCTATTTTTCATTACTGTATCAACAGGTATCTGAGATCAAGTATTTCAAGTAAATGTGGACAATATCTCATGTATTTTTTTCCCTTTTTGATCTGTTCGCACAATATTGATAGTTTTGCCATGAGTGTGGGTTTTTTATTTTGGTTTATAGCTATAATTGTCCATTCCCAGCTGGGCTGGTTATTCAGTACCTTGTGGATATTGTTCTATGAAGAGACATTGTGTTTGGATTAACAGAACTTGGCAAATTCTTGAAACTCTGCATTTGACAGTTGGGGTCTATTGTCAATAATCAGAACTTCTGATATTCCATTTCTTCCATGAATTTGGAATATCTCTTAACAGAATCTTTTTGGACATATCCAAATAAATCCTCACTCAGCCTTTTCCATAATATACAAGGGATTACATGACCCTGCCCTGGCTATTCTGTTGGTATTTTTCAGAAGAAATTAAATGTATCGCAGTGCGTTAGTCTGGGGGGGGAGGGTAGTGGAATAGTAAATTACCTTCAATCATTAATCAGAGCTGTATTTTTAAAAATTATGGGGGAGACACACTCCACTTCTACAAGGAGAGAAGTAAGAGTGAAATGTATCCGTCTGAGAGCTAAACACCTAGTCTTGAGATACTACCTGCTGGTAGTGCCATGTTGGCTTGCACATAAAAAAAAAAATGTCAGCTTCGATAAGGAACAAAGGATGGCCTATATCTGCTTAATATGGCATGTGGGAAATTAGGTGACCACTGCTTTTGTATTTTAAGGGATATCTCCCCTTACAATAGAGTTCCTTACCAGACGTGGAAATTCATGACGTTTTTGAAACAGTGCCCATGAGGAAGAGGGGCGAGAGTACCAGCGGCAGGAGTGTATGCAGCCTGAGGAAGCGCAAAAAAGATCTTTGTGGCCAATATAAGAAACAGGCTGACCCTTTCCTCAGTGATGGCCAAAGTCAAGAATCTCCCATTTTATTATCCTATTTCCCACTGCAATAAACAAATGCAATTGCTAGATTTTAAGAACTTAAATGGAACAATTTGGGGCACCTGGAGACGGCTGGCCACCTTCTGTTCTGTTACATCCATGTAATTAACTCCACTGATGTTGATGGATTTATTTCATATATACATCAATATACCTCCAGACTTTTGATAACTAAAATTTCCCAAAGCCGCTTAATTTCTTTGTCTTAAGAAGCCTGAACTTGAGCTAGGGCCACCTTAATCATGTCTATCACGTTAAGCAATTAGGTCAGGGTTAGCATAAGGGTGATTGAGGATAAATGTGAATGGGTGGGGAACCATGGGCTTTTGGCTAAGGATCAGGACTGGGAATCTGACTCTGACAGACTTCTGTTGATTTTGGACTAGCCCAGAGGTAGGCAAACTACGGCCCATGGGACCGTCTAGTCCTGCTGTTGAGCTCGCGGCCAGGAAGGCTAGCCCCCGGCCCCTCCCCTGCTGTCTCCCCTCCCCCGCAACCTCAGCTCACTGTGCCGCCAGCACTCTGGGTGGTGGGGCTGCGAGCTCCTGCCGGGCAGCATGGCTGCGAGAGCTGCTGGCCTGCCCCGGTGCTCTAGACTGTGCGGTGGCATGGCTGGCTCTGGCCGGGCGGCATGGTTGCTGATCCTGGTGCTCTGAGTGGCATGATAAGGGGGCAGGAAGTGGGGGGATTGGATAAGGGGCTGGGGGTCCTGAGGGGCTGTCAGGGGACAGGGAGCAGGGGGCAGTTGAATAGGCATGGGAGTCCCAGGGGGCCTGTCAGGGGGCAGGGGTGTGGATAGGGATCAGGGCAGTCAGGAGACAGGGAGTGTGGGGGGGGTTGGATAGAGGATGAGGTTCCAGGGGGATGGTTAGGGGTGGGGGGTCCCGGGAGGGGGCAGTCAGGGGACAAGAAGCAGGGGGGTTTGGATCAGTCAGGGGTTCTGAGGTGGGCGGGAAGTGGGAGGGGGCAGATAGGGGCAGGCCAGACTGTTTGGGGAGGCACAGCCTTCCCAGCCCAGCCCCCCATACAGTTTCAGAACCCCAATGTGGCCCTCAGGCCAAAAAGTTTGCCCACTCCTGGATTAGTCGCTTCATCTCCCTGTACTGGTGGTGGTGGGAATTTCAGAAAGACTCGTTGGTTTTGTTGTGAAACAGCAAGTTAGTAATTTTTTTTTCTATTGCAATGGAAGTAGACCATCGGGATCCCAATTTTCAGATTTTCAAAAGTGTGAAGTGGGAGCTGTTGAGTGCTGAGGTACTTGTGAAAATCTGGCCCTAAATGTGTATGTAACTCTACTGCTTGACTAAATGCTTTAAACACTAGAACTAAGTTCTTAATACGCACCCTTTTTTTTTATGTTAAACATCTATGGCTTTTTCTAAAAACATGAGTACAGCAAGTCATTGAATTACTGAGCTCCATCAATGTTTGATTACTTACAGTTTGTTGCAATGCCTTTATTAAATGGCAGTTGGCTGGGTAACCTGCAGGAAAGGAACCTATCTATTTATTTTGCAATGTTGAAATTCTGCTTTGAATTGTAGACTTTTGTTGTACCATACTTAAAGCTGGGAATGAGACAGGAAGTAGCTGATGCTGAGGTAGCTTGGCAGCTGATTTTTGTAGTTGGTATAACTGAGACTGACCTGTTACTTCCGCCAGATAATCGGTTGAAGCTTACTTTCATTCTTCTATGGTATGCCAAATGTGCTAGTGTAGGCCTCAGTTACTTAAGCACATGCTTAAGTCCCATGGACTTCAATGGGATTTAAGTATATTCTTAAGTGCTTTTCTGAAGTGGGGTTTGGGGCTTACTGTTTGGCAGTGCTGAGCACCCCACACTCCCATTGAAGTTGAGTGGGAACTCTGGGTGCGTAGTTTCTTCTCAGAAGCAGACTCTTAGTTTATGGGGTCATAGCCTTTCCAGCCTGTAGTCTTTCTAGCCTTCCATCCATCCTGGAAATGTACAGTTCTCTCTATTAAGGATGTCGGTAATGGTCAGTTCTAGTCTGGTTTCAGAGTAGCAGCCGTGTTAGTCTGTATCCGCAAAAAGAACAGGAGTACTTGTGGCACCTTAGAGACTAACAAATTTATTAGAGCATAAGCTTTCGTGGGCTACAGCCCACTTCTTTGGATGCATATAGAGTGAAACATATATTGAGGAGATATATATACACACATAGGTCGCTCATTAAATGATCTGACCCTTTGCTGCAATGTGAAGGCTTTTACTAAATGATGCTTTATATAAAATATGTATGTGTATACAGGAAGTCATAACTTTATAGCTGAAACCCTGAAACAGATGGTTATATAAAGAGATAGGTCTATTGACTTTTTTCAGAAGGATGCAATTTCATTAGAGAGGCACAATTTAATTATGACTCTTAAAAACTGCTCAGTCAGATTTTTATACTGTACTTTTTCCCAGGGTCTGTTATATTGGCCTATTTAAAGACCAGTTGAATTTTTTAAACACTATATTCTGTGAATACATTACTGTAATCCATGCTCTTAGATTTAAAATTTTGTGACACTGTCATCTTAGGTATCCAGCTAATCATGTATATTCCATCTTGGGGGCGTGTTTGACAGTATGTAGTGGGGAGAGGGGAAGGATAGTTACTAATTTACTGATATAGAAATGATTTTTTAAAATAAACTGTGAAGGATACTCAATTCTGGTGCTACTTTCTGGGAGTGATAGAAAACCTCAGGGTGAGTACTTTAATGCAGAGGATAAAGTCCCAGATTTTTAAAAATCTGGCCCGAGAAGCTTTTAGAAGGAGTTGAACAAAGCCTATACATATACACTGATCTTCTTTTAAAACATCTTCATTCTAATATCTGCATACAGGTTATTTTTTCTTAATGTTTCCTCTACCTTTGGATGAACACTACAGTGAAAAAATTCTGAATGGATTGAAATGCTTTTGATCTCCGGTGCAGCTTGTAAGTCTTTTACCTCACTCTACTTGGCTGAACTACTGCTTTGGAACCTCAGAAAATTATTGCTGTTCACCACTCATACAGAAACAGCCTATATACTACTTTGCTTTTCCTATTTCTCTCCAGCGATGGAAGAGCACAGATATCAAAATTCAAGGGATCTCTTCACAATAATACAAACTGGCCCTCTCTTTGAGAGTGTTTGATTACACAAATGAAATTTCACCACATTCAGCTGGTAACAGCTAGAGAGAGTTCCAAAACCAAACTTTGGATTTTGTGTACCCCTCAAAGTTTGGGGAGTGTTTTGAACCAAACATGTCTTTTGAGGCTTGAGGCCCATATCTTTCAACTGTAGCTCAAGCAGTTATGATATTAACCTCTATAGATTTGTAAACTCTTCAAGGACCATCTTCCCAGATACATAGACAGTGTTTAGCATATTGTGGATGCTACCACAATACAAGTACACTATAATACATTTACTTGCGTTGAATGTAGATCTCCATATTTTTCTCATTCTTTTGAAATTGAAAAATTAAACAAAACCAAATGGGCTACACAGTTGGCACACTGCAAAGTGCAGGGCAAAGGCCTCTACATGTACATGTGCATCTGCTTTCTCCCACCTTTATTTGGGGTGGTTTTGATCCTTGAGCCAACATGATCTAATAGATTATTCTTTAGAACAGATTGTTTTTCTTTCCATAATGTCATGTGGCACATTTTTCAGCTTAGTCAGTTGGGCCTAGATTTTTGAACCTAAATTTGAGCCTAAATTTAGGCACTCCACCCCACATTAGGAATTGCAGTAAGTGGCCAGACTTTTAGCAAAGCTGAGCACTCATAGCTCCCACTTAGGTCAATGGAAGCTATGAATGTGTCTCTGAATATACACCATTTTCTTTACCTAAACATGAAAACAATACCAATACAAAGGACTGTCTTTTGCTCCTGCCTCTCATAAAGAGGCCATCTAAAACCAGCGTTATTTCCATAAATGAGTCTTTTCTCCTCCTTTTCTCTCATACCAGAAGGGACTCTGTGTGGTGGCCAAAAATAAAGCAAACCTTGGTATGTTGTCATTAAATTTAAGATTTAAGATGTTTTCATTAAATTTAATGGTATATTTAAGGAATCTTTTTTGCCTTTGGTTTGAATTGACCCAAATGTGCATATTAAAGCTGGTATTTGACCCTTCAATGGTACAATACTCTATGGGAATGGCCTCAAGAGGAAGCCTTGTATATACATTAGACACATAGTTACCTGGCACCAGACATCATGGGCTCTGCTGTAGTCTCTTTCTTCTGTAGTCTTTTACCAACAGACCAGTCTTGAATTCTGCTTGCTAAGTTTCTTCCCCTCTGGTTCCTGCTCCAAACATTTTTTTTAATATTCTGTTCAATTATGTGCAGCAGGAGCCTTTTGTGTCTGATGTACCGCAGGATTCTTTACACTAGATACTGAGAGCCTTCTTTGAAGCATGGCTAGAATGGTGGTAAGCGTTCTGGGGATAATAGCACCCACTTCAGACAATGGTAACAGAAATAAAGACCCACTTCTGGAGGAGGAAATCAGAGATAGAAAGCGAGAGGGGACTTGGTACATTGAGAGAAAGAGTAATTGACTGGAAGGTAGGATGGGTTGGGGAGAAGAACATCAAATCCCATCTTTACCTATAGCGCAAATACACCTCCAGGGTAGCACTGATGGTTCCTATGTCCTCATTTTGTGTTATACCCTGATAAGCCAGGAAAGGAAAAGCAACAGTTCATTTGGTTATAAAATGAATAGAAACAAGGGAACTGGAAAACTTACTGAGAGGATGAGTGATCTTCATGCAGCATTTTCACTTAAGTAAATGACCGTTACTGCATGACTGGTAACAACACTTACTAGCTTAGGAAACAGCTGTCCAATAAGCTGGCCTACAAGTTCCAGAGTGATCTGTCTTTTTTAAAAAAAAACCTTATCTGCTTTGGTTAGCTTATTCTCAAGGCTGGAAAGTAGCAGTCCATTTTTAACTCTAAGCATCTATAAATAGATCTGAAAATAGTTTGTACATCGTTCCCCCTCCTTTCTGTCCTAATGCATAATACCGATTGGCTGCAAGTAAATCTGGGGCACAGGAACCACACAGAAAATACATCAGAACAAATAAAATCTATTTCATAGGTTCTTGAGCATGCATTTTTCTTTAAAGCATGTATTTCTGCTTCTTGAAGGACCTCTACCCTAGAGCATTTTGTGACTAGCAGTATTCAGAGCAAAATAATTTGTTTTAAAAAAGCAAGGTTGGCAAATTGCAATACATGTTATAGTAAAATCTGGAAAAATACAGAAGGTGCAGAAAATGAAATTAGGCTCCTGGTATTTGGGCACTAGTATTGGAAAACAAATAGAGGCTTAGTTAGGGATTGGAAATCTGGAAGTGCACACAGCTCTGGTATAAATCTCTGTTCCTGCTGAATTGCAGAAACCCTCTGAAGCTCACCAGTTGTACAAGCGTGTAAACCACCTTTTGTTTCTATAAGAAGTGCTGGAGCTGAAATCAATGGACTAGACTAATAAGTAGTGAGAATTGGGGAGGCCATGATGTTATCAGACAGCAAACAAAGTCCTTGGCCTTTTTTTTAAATAACTAAGAGGTTGAACTTTCTTCAACAAAAGTAGTCCTTAGGATCCTCCAGTATTGTTCACCTAGGGTTAGAATCCTTTTACAGTCGTTCACCCTTCAATCTCTTTGGGAATAGCATATTACTTCTCAGCATAAGGCTCTTAAGATACATTACCATTGCGGGACTCCACATTTCCCCATTACCCACATAAATAGTTTCCTTGTGATTACTCTCCTGTTTGAGGCTTGAGACCTGACAGGTCACTGTCGATCATAATTTCCAATTTCAACTGAACATATACAGGGGAGCCACTGTTAGACTGTGCATATGCCTTGTTGATACAGCAGCAGGAAATCTACCTCTCTGCAGAAGGGTCCCTTGTCCAGGCTGCTGAAAACGAATGGTCTCCATCGAGATCAGTGGTAATATGCTAATTCAAAGAAATGAGGACTAAAATGGCATATCAGTGCTACTTGTCAAGTAATGTACTAATTAATGGGGGTTGCATTTCAAAATCTGATAGGAAATGGGTAGAACATCACCAGATGGTGTGTAACTTGAGTGTATGATGGATATTTTGGCCACCATGCAGAAGGATGGAATGGATTATCCCCTCCCCGCAGTTGGTGCTATCGCTATTTTGGTAAATTTGATATAGAGTGTTGTTGTATCTTAAAGGGACACTCATAGTTCAACTTCTGCCCTAAAATTAGATTTGTGTTTGCAGTAAAATGCTAATAGAAAGATGTCAAGGAAACAACATATTGCAGTCTTTACAATATAAACATTGCAGGATTGTACTAGAGTAGAATTTGACTAGTCAGTTTCACTTTCATTTTTTTCTAGGTTATCTTCATTTCCCAGGCTAGGAGAAATACAAAAAGAGTATAGGTGGTGCAAATTAAATTAGATTTTTGTAAAAGGAATTTCAGGAAGACTAAGATGTTAAATTTCAGGTTTCAAAGTAGCAGCCGTGTTAGTCTGTATCCACAAAAAGAACAGGAGTACTTGTGGCACCTTAGAGAGTAACAAATTTATTAGAGCATAAGCTTTCGTGGACTACAACCCACTTCTATATGCATCCGAAGAAGTGGGCTGTAGTCCACGAAAGCTTATGCTCTAATAAATTTGTTAGTCTCTAAGGTGCCACAAGTACTCCTGTTCTTTTTAAGATGTTAAAGGGACATAGTTAACTTGAAAGGTAGTCACTTTTAAAAAATGGCTTAAGAGTAATTCCTGATACTATATCTGCCCCTGACTTTCCCTAATAATTGTGAATCTAAAAATACAAAAAAAATTCATATATATTTTTTCTCCCCTATAGCTGTGTGAAAGAACCACCCAAACAAGGGAAACTTAGTAATTTGACTCTACAGAGGAAACTCTGAAATGGAACATGTATTTGACAGTACATTTGATTGTTCGCTGTCTTCTAAATATAAAACTGAAAGAGAGAATTTCCCCGCTCTAATCTTTCATTTATGATGCTCTCCAGGTTGCAACGGTAGTATTACTGGTAACAATAATGGGTAAATATTTTTCAGACAGAGTGTGGATTTTCAAGTTGGGGGCCCATTAATAAGGACATCACCTTTCAATCTCTCCTTTGTTTTAACCAGACCAAATTTGTGTTTCAATGTACAGTTCAGGAGTAAAGATCTTGTTAGCTAAGACTTGAGTCTTTACTCCTTACCAAGGAGATATAAATCCTTACATTAGGGTTACCATATTCTGTACCTCCAAATGGAGGACACTCCACGGCCCCCGCCCCCGCCCCCAGCCCCGCCCATACCCCCTCCCCAACCCCGCCCCCTCCCCAAAGTCTCCGCCCCCTCCCCTGCTTCCCGCGAACATTTGATTCGCGGGAAGCCTGAAGCAGGTAAGGAGGGTGTGGGGGGGAGGAGGCGCAGCCCAGGCTAGCCCCCCCGGCGGCTCCAGCCTGGGTCGGCTCGGGCCCTGGGGTGCCGGCCCCGGCCCACCACCCCCGGCCCGCCCAGCACTGCCGGACCCCGGCTCCCCGGCGGCCCGGCTCCCCGCGGGCCCGGCCGACCCGGCTCCCCGCGGGCCCGGCTCCCCGCGGGCCCGGCTCCCCGCGGGCCCGGCCGGCCCGGCTCCCCGCCGGCCCGGCTCCCCGCCGGCCCGGCTCCCCGCGGGCCCGGCCGGCCCGGCCCCCCGCCGGCCCGGCCCCCCGCGGGCCCGGCCGACCCGGCCCCCCGCCGGCCCGGCCCCCCGCGGGCCCGGCCGACCCGGCTCCCCGCCGGCCCGGCCGACCCGGCCCCCCGCGGGCCCGGCCGACCCGGCTCCCCGCCGGCCCGGCTCCCCGCGGGCCCGGCCAACCCGGCTCCCCGCCGGCCCGGCCGACCCGGCTCCCAGCCCGGACCCCGGCCCGGCACCATGCCCCCGGCCCCGCACCGCCGGCCCCGGCCGAGCACCACCCAGCCCTCCCGATTTTCCCGGACATGCCCGGCTTTTGGGGATTTCCCCCCGGACGGGGATTTGAGCCCCCAAAAGCCGGACATGTCCGGGAAAATCCGGACGTATGGTAACCCTACTTACATCAAATACAGAGGTACACAGCTATTGACAGAAGCCAGAATTTTCAGAAATGATGAGTGATGTTGGGTGTCTTCGCTTTGCACGTCCAGCTTGAGGCATATTTTAAAGGGGTTGGTGGGGATTTGGGGGGGGACTTGGGGGTTCTGAAAGTTGGGTCTCTTGAAGGTGACTCAGGTTGGGGATCCAATCACTAGTACATCTAAAAATCTTGGCGAGAAGCTGTAAGAAAGAGGTATAACATTTTAAACATGTTAAATAGATTATATTACATTGTGTACTACATATAAACCTGCATGTAAAAAATCCCCACATTGGGTTTGTTTCTCTCTATTAGAAAAGCGGTAATAGCCTTGCTGTATTTCAGGTTGTCAGTGTTGCTGTTTCTTAACTCAACCTGCTGTGCCCAAGTATTGCAGCTCATAAGGTTCCTTATGTGACAGAATTAAAACAGTGGGAGATTTTTACATACCATATGTGCTGCAATATGAAGGAACAACAGGATAAATTGCACAATAAGCCAGGTCAGTCCTTATTCCAAAGTCCTTCCTGATTCTTGATTCCATTTTAATTTTGAATGTACTGGACATATCCACTTAATCAAACTTGAATTTGTGTGCACATTTTTGTCCTCTGTGCATACACACCCAGTGAACAATCTGCCTTCTTAGTGGGAATGAACTATGTAAGTCACAGGACATTGTTGTGAAGTATATGCAATCTTTTATGTTGGGTAAAACATAAATCCGTTCAGTGTCACGGTTAGTTGGGTCAGCACTTTCATTCTAAAACAGTTTGAATCAGTTTATAGCTTGGCTGTAAAAATCAACAACAAAAAATTCTTTCTAGGCTAAAACTTGGCCTGTGGTCTCAGCTCTGGATCAAAATATAAATAGCCGAGTTATTAACATGTGAAATCTGGCTACTGAACATACACTATTTGTTTGTGGTTTTTGTTATACCAAGCACCCCTAGTATGGATCAGTGTTGTCAAGTTGCTTGTAGGTGATGGATTCATTTCAATCACTGAGAAGCAATGACCACTTTTATTCTCAAGGCCTCTAAAAGCATTTCTGGGGACTAGTAAATCCATAACAAATTTTGTTAGGGACTGAGTATTAGTGGACTTTTGTGCTAGCCAGACATGGATATAGCAACTAGGGTTTGTAAGGATTCAAATTTAGTATTTGTCTAACTTGAATGGTACTCCTGAGCTCTTCTTCTTTTATTCCTCTTGAATATAGGGTGACCAGACGTCCCGATAAAATTGGGACTGTCCCGATATTTAGGCGTTTGTCCCACATCCCGACCGATGTTTGGTCGGGACGCAATTTGTCCCGATATTTCGCAGCACTTTGCGTTTTTTTTGTGTGTGTGTGCTCCTTTCGGTGACCCCCCCCATGTGTCCTGATATTTTCTTCCTCTCATCTGGTCACCCTACTTGAATACCTTTCTGAGACATAAGAGGATAGGGTTGCATGCTTCCTCTTCCTCCCTTTTCAGTTCCTCCTGACATAAATTGGAAGGTGGAGGGGTAAATAGCACTAGCAGATGATTCTTCTTGACTTCATGGGGTGATGATTTAAGGATCTGGTGGCACAAGTATTGCAGGGCCTCTGGGGCTGGGCAGATAGTGCCCTGATAGGTGTTTGGCAAGCTAGTGGATCATTGTGTTCAGTAGCTAATCACTGATCAAGTTACTGCATTCTCTGCTGGAATAGCCAGCACCCAAACTTTCCAGCTGTTGGTGTGAGAAGTAGTAAGGAATTTAGCTTTGAGGAGGCGAGGTAGAGGTTTTTGTTAACCGTCTTTTTTCTCTTTTTTTGCAGAACTCCAAACATGGGAGGCAAACTTAGCAAGAAGAAGAAGGGGTACAATGTCAATGACGAAAAAGCTAAAGACAAGGACAAGAAGGCTGAGGGAGCAGCTACTGAGGAAGAGGAGACTCCAAAACAGAATGAGGATGCCCAGCAAACCACAGAGACCGCAGAAGTGAAGGAGAACAACAAGGAGGAGAAGGGTGATAAAGAGTCCCAGGCTGCTGCCAATAAGACAGAAGACAAAGAAGGGGAAAAAGAAAAAGCCGTGAGCCAGGAAGAAGTCCAGAAATCTGAAGCAGAGAAGCCAGAGGCTGTTGTCGATGCAAAAGTGGAGCCACAGAAGAACAATGAACAACTGGCACCTAAGCAAGAGGAACAGACTTCAGCCTCTGCTCCTGCTACCAGTAGTGAAGCACCTAAAACTTCTGAGCCCAGCAATGATGCAAAAGTTTCCCAGCCTTCAGAAGCCACAGCTACTAGTAAAGCGGATGACAAGAGCAAAGAGGAAGGGGAAGCCAAAAAGACTGAGGCTCCCGCAGCACCTGCAGCGCAAGAAACTAAAAGTGATGTGGCCCCAGCTTCAGACTCAAAACCTAGCAGCAGCGAGGCTGCACCTTCTTCCAAGGAGACCCCGGCAGCAATAGAAGCACCTAGTTCTACTCCCAAGGCTTCAGCGCCTGCAGCCCCACCAGAGGAAGCAAAATCTTCTGAAGTTCCAGCGACTAATTCGGATCAAACCATAGCAGTGCAAGATTAAATTGGACAGCCTGTTGAAATTAACCACTTAAAACAACCTGTGTCTTTTTTTTTTTTAATTTTTTCAGCTATACTAACTTGTTTCAGATCTGAAATAACAATATGTATTGCCCAGGGGGGAAAAAAAGGATGTCCCATCAAGTTGGGAGGGAGCAAGGGAGGGGGGAAGAATCCAAATAGTATTTTTGTGGGGAAATATCTAATATACTTTCTGCCAGGATTTAAAAATAATAATGAAAAACATGGATGTCTGAAAGTACAGCACATCTTTTGTATCTGAACTGCTGTAAATGCACTCCACCAATGTATCAAAATCTTTTTTTTGTTCTGTAATGGGGTTTGGGAGTGATGCGTTTGATTCTGCCCGCTGGGCTTGTGCCAAGGCAATCAGATCTTTATGAAAGCAGTATTTTCTGTGGGTGTTTTTTTTTTTTTTATTTACAGCCTCTTATTTTGATATATTTTTTATGCAGTGGATGAATGCCAACTTTCAGACAAAACCCACTTAGCTGTCCACATTTTTCTCAATGCCAATCCTCCAATTCTTCTTCCTCTCCAAATATTTTTGGGAGTAAACAGCATTCTCATCCTACTTAGCCTACCTAGATTTCTCATGACGAGTTAATGCATGTCTGTGGTTGGGTGCACCTGTAGTTCTGTTTATTGGTCAGTGGAAATGAAAAAGTCTGCGTTCATTGCAGTTCCAGTTTCTCTTCCATTCTGTGTCACAGACACCAACACACCACTCATTGGAAAACAAATGAAAAACAAAATGTACAATGGATGCATTGAAATTATATGTAATTGTATAAATGGTGCAACAGTAATAAAAGTTAAATAATTTAAAAAAAATAAAGGTGTAAAGATTGATAGTTTATTTAGACTAATTCTTCATATTTACCCCTGACAGCCTGGCATCCACAATCCACATATTCAGAGGAAATGGATGATTATTTGAGGGCAAATAAAAATCACTGTGGTCAGAATTCAGCTACCCACATTCACAATTAGTACCAGTATAAAGTGCTACTCAGCATCAGTAAGGATATTCGAATCTGACCCTAGAGATATTTTGCCATAAACTCTCACATGTGGCACAGAGCTCCATGAGAGATAGTGAGTGAACAGGAAATACTTTATATCCTATGCATAAGCAGAATATAAAGTCTGTCATATGCCAATGCCATTTTTAGTAAAAATAATGGCTTTTGAATATGCTCACTTGCTATTATACACAGCTACAGGTGTCCTGGTTGATTTTAAGTTTTACTTGGTGTAAGATGAATAGTCCATCAGAAAAAAAAACTGATACTTTTTTTTGTAAAAGATGCATCTTTTAAAATGATGCAATAAAGCTTAATCCTAGATTAGTTAAAATACTTCTTTCACTATTAAATTTGGTTAACTTCTCAACGCTGCTATGAAGCAGATGTCCTTGAGCTCATGACTTACAGTAAGCCAAATGCTGCTTCCTTCAAATATGGCTATAGGTGTGTAAGTGAATAGAATTTATCAAATCTTTCTTTCAATAGAATTTTCCATGTCACGTCATTTTTAAAATCAGTCTGAACTGCAAGATAATCACAGGCAAGGTGTCCCTGTCTGATGCAGCTCAAGATTACCATATACAATCTAGAGTTCATAAAACAAGATTTAGAAAGATTCCTGCTCTGGGATATTATTCAGGGGCATCATAGTCTGTCATTCACCATACTCAATCTGCTGTTCAGTGATAATGAGAGAAGCAGGGCAGTAGTAAACAAAAACAGAGTAACTTTTAGACCTATCAGATGCATGAATGGATATGTTAAACAGGAATCTTGTTTTAAAGGTAATATAGATAATACACACATAATCCAAATATCAGAAATCATGACTCAACATGCTTCCTTTGGGTTTATCCTTGAAGGGTTTACACAGAGAAAGGGGGGGGGGGGTTCATTTGTGATTAAAAATATCTTAAAATTGCATTCTGAACATGTTGTAGGGTTTATGTATTTCATTCACATAGAGGGAACAAAGCACCATGGGCCTGATGCAAAGCCCATTGGAGTCAACAGAAGTTAGTCTTATTGACTACTGACTTTTGATCTGGCTCCAGAGGCTTAAGTGGAACTTAAGGCCAACACAAGACCAATGCATCCTTGTGCACATTGGTGAATTTCACTCCTAGTGTGTCAAGATCAGATTTGCTTTTTCATGTACCAAAACTTCAAACAACTCACTGTTGATTACTTTTTAAAAATTCAAAGTAAATGTGTCTTCTACTGAATGACAATACCTAAAGAATAGCAGAGTTTAGGCAGCCAGTGTGCAAGTTAGTCCACCAAGTTCTGTCAATACACCTGCCACATCCTTTCCTTGTCAATCTTTAGGGTTCCCTGCAAAGTCTATTGCACCAACGTGGATACATTTTTGGAGATTTTTTAAATTCTCTCCAGCACTCATCGCCATAATATCCGAGCATCTTCCAGTAGTGCATTAATAAATGTGACTATACATCTTGTCATGTGGTGTTTGTTCTGTCCTGGAGATGGAGAAGCTAAAACAAGAACCCCCAACTATTTTTTCTTACCTTGGTTGAAACTAATTCAAGATAGAAAGAGGTAATGCACTGAATCTAGCAGACAAAGGTACAAAAAGACTCAATGGCTGAAAGCTGATGCTAGCCAAATTTAGACACTAAGTAAAGTGTGCATTGTTCAGCAGTGAGGGTAATTAACCCCTGGAACAACTTACTGAGGGTTGTGGTAGATTCTTTGTCACTGGATTTTTTTATGTCAAGATTGGATTTTTCCCTGCCCAAAAGCTATATTCTAGGTCAAACAGGAATTAATTCAGAGAAGTCACATGGCCTATGGGGAGGGATAGCTCAGTGGTTTGAGCATTGGCCTGCTAAACTCAGGGTTAGGAGTTCAATCCTTGAGGGGGCCACTTAGGGATCTGGGGCAAAAATCAGCACTTGGTCCTGCTAGTGAAGGCAGGGGGCTGGACTTGATGACCTTTCAAGGTCCCATCCAGTTCTAGGAGATAGGATATCTCCATTAATTATTATTATACAGAAGGTCAGATCAAAATGATCACCATGGTCTCTTTTGGCCTTAATCTTTGAATTCTCTTAGTTATCTCTGTTAATATAGTATGTGAATCAACCTGGATTTATTGGGACAAAATCTGCACTCTGACCCTGCTGCCTTTGAATGGGAAAGCAGATGCTGAAGGAGAATAGGTATGTAACTTGTTGACTATGGTGATACTCAAATAAGCATATTCCTTCTTCAAACACGTGGCACCTCATGGCTGGTAACAGTCATACTCCAGTGCTACACTTTCACCTTCTATATAATGTGTAGAAAAGCATTTTAATCTTTCCCAACTTCATACAGACTGAACAAATACTTTAGCTTTTGATTGACCCTGGGATATAGAGCAATTAGAAGAACTTAGATGATTCCTCACATTAATGCTTCATCAGTGATGGGAGACAAATGAAGTAAACCCAAACACTCCACAGCAGTATCCACATCAGACAGACTCAGCAACACTTGGCAGTAAATCCACCCACAAATTCCACAGACTTTGCAGTATGGCTGTTTCCTCCTTATCTTGTAGATGACAATGGGTATGAGGTACTTTTGCGGACAGTTAATCACGAGACATGTGCAAAGAAAGTAAACACATGCTTGCACTTGAAAAATGGGGAAGGGTGGAGGGAAATGCAACCACAAGTAGGTGTCTTAACTAACCTGAAATGGCTGGGCACTTCTTTTGCTATTGTACATATGGTTACAAAATTGATTCTGTCACTGCAGTCAAAACTTTAGGTGACTTGTATGTATTATACTAACACTTAGACACCCCACCAGAGATCTGGTCTCCATTGTGTACTCTTGCATTAAGAGACAGCCCCTGCCCCAAAGAGCATACATGCTGAGCAGACATCAGATGGGGAAAAAGGAATTGGTTTTCCTCTGGGAACCTGAAGCACAGAGATTGATATGCCTGTGGTTACAGATAGGTTGACCAGATGTCCCAATTTTATAGGAACAGTTCC
This sequence comes from Malaclemys terrapin pileata, assembly GCF_027887155.1. Lineage (NCBI taxonomy): Eukaryota > Metazoa > Chordata > Testudines > Emydidae > Malaclemys > Malaclemys terrapin. Next base: position 151,589,240 of record NC_071506.1, on the reverse strand, counting down.
GATATTTGGGACTTTGTCTTATATAGGCACTTATTACCTCCCATCCCTTGTCTGGTTTTTCACACTTGCTGTCTGGTCACCCTAGTTACACATCAAGTATCAGAGGGGTAGCCGTGTTAGTCTGAATCTGTAAAAAGCAACAGAGGGTTCTGTGGCACCTTTAAGACTAACAGAAGTATTGGGCACATAAGCTTTCGAAAGACTCTGTTAGTCTTAAAGGTGCCACAGGACCCTCTGTTGCTAGTTACAGATGTGTCTTGTGCAGGTAGTGTGACATGCTCCTTAGCTAAACCACTACATTACTTTGGGCATCAATCAAGGACAGATTTCATTTAAAATAAAATCCTATATTGCAGTACGTTAGAGGTGTACCATAACATGTGTCAATGAGACCTTTGCTGTACCTAGAACCTACATAGCCTAAAAATGGGTTGTCATGTTTACAGAAGGGTTGGGAAAATGTCAAAAGATTTGGCAAAGCATCAAAATATTGAGATGGATTAATGCTTACTAGTTGGATCTTGCTCTGCATTTTAATACGTGTGGGCCAATTCTGCTCTGTCACCCCTGGGTAATTCTGAAATAACCCCATTGAAATGTTCATACCAATGACAGCAAAATTTGTCACTGTAGTATGGTCTTGGAATTGTCATTAGACTCTGTACAACTGCATTTTCAATGGCTCCTGTGTTTCAAACTGGTGTGCCAAATTTTTGGCAAACAAAAGGTGTGTTTCAGTATCTGTCCATTACGGAATTAACTTTGGTATAAGTTACAAGTGACAGACTGAATCTGGAACATAAGTGAATCGCACTGGGTTCTTTTCAAAGGGATAGGATTTCACTTTTAAATCCTATCATTTTTCAATGTGTAGTTATATTTTTATACCCTGAATTCATTTTTAAATAGTTCTTCTGGACCGTCAGCAATACTCTGTGGTGCTGCCATTTTGTAATGTAGGTTGTTATGTTGATTATGGGGCAGTGAAGCACTTGGCAAAGTCACAATAGCATGCACAGTCTCATGCCTTTACTACTATCATTTACTCAGAGACTTTGAGGAAATCTAGAGCCCAATCCAGTTCCCATTTAAAGTTAATGTGGGACTATTTCTATTTACTTTAATGGGAGGGCTATCAGGCCCATAATGTCAGATATACACAGTTTTACCTGAAAGTTTGGTGTAAATTCAGGAATAACCCAGCATACTGTGAAGAGGTTAAAAAATGTGTACACACCAATGTTACCAAAATGTACTTACCATCTGTTAAGTGTCTTGGGAACCAAAGTGAAATGAGTTGGTGATCACATTCCAGTTCCTTGTGGGCAGTAGAACCAGAGACCATCAAGGTAAACAGAACTGGTTTACAATCACAGCTAGAGCTGGGCAGGAAACAGTTTTCTCATCCCATGAGAATTTAAGATTTTAAAAATTTTCCCCATCCCAAATCTGGACAAAAAATGGAATTCTCAAAAATATTCACTAACTGAAAATTGGAACAAGTGCTGCCCACACTGTAAATCCTATAGCATTAGAATGGTGGAGGCTCTTAATATTTAATGTTTTGAATACAATCCACAAAGTGGCTCTCTGAAAAATGGGTTGTTTACCTACAGTACTTCCCAGAGGAAATCTACAACTGAGATTGACTTCTGTACCTGAGACCACAAAAGAGACTCAATGTAACCAGACTAGAAGGTAGGCTTACGGTCCTATATTTCAACTACATGTGATCGGAGAATTCCATGATACCTACCCTCCACTAATTAGATTTTTCCCTGCTTCTCAATTGTGTTTGGACAATTTCAGTGGCCTAGGATTTGGAACCAATGAGATCTCACACAATTCATCAATCAAATGTGGCTAAATGGATCCAGTGGGCTGGAGAGGTCACAGATTTTTATATTGATGAAAATTGGTACAAGGTTGAAAGAGCAAACCTTTTGTTTTACAATAGCCCTGGATTCTGAAATGGAATGCTGTAAGCTAAAAGACCCTGCATAGATTTCAAAAGATATCATGTCTGTGTGCTAAACACATTGTTGTTTTAAGCTCCGCTGCCCTATCTGATTATCGTGATTTTGTCAGCTGCACTTTATTTTTATTTTTAAATAAAAGGAAGTATTACCAAGCGAGCCTTTTGTGTTTCAAAAGACAAACTACAGTAGCTCATAATCAGTATGGTGCACAGGAACAATTTCAATCCCATTAAACCTTAAATAACCTTTCATAGTATAAGAACTTCTAAAATGTATTATTTAAATATTTTATCTGACATTTAAAACATGTTCATTGTTGACTGAAGCTTCAATGGTACTGATCAGTCCAGAAAAAGGCAAATTTTCAAAGATTAGTCATAGTTGAGCATTTGACAATCCATTTAGCATCTTACTAATTAGATTCTGAGCCAGATCCTCAGCTGCTGTAAATGGGCATCATTTCAGCCAAGTCACGGGAGCTACACTGTTTACACCAACTCAGTATCTGGCCCCCTGTACTCAAGACTTGTCCTCCATTTTAGTTTAATGAGCTTAGAGTGACCAGATGTCCCGATTTTATAGGGACAGTCCCGATTTTTGGGCCTTTTTCTTATATAGGCTCCTATTATCCCCCACCCCCTGTCCTGATTTTTCACACTTGCTTCTGGTCACCCTAAATGAGCTATTTCATACAATTGTGCAAAAATATTCTCGTAACTATAATTTTGCATTACAATATGCTGTCAGGCACAGGATGCTAGAGAATTAAACTCTTATTCTTGGTGATAACTTAATTACTGATAAATTTGGATCTGAATTGCAGTTGTTTATTGAGTACTAATTATATGCATGTGCACGAAGTCTCATAGCAGATTTCAGAGCTTATTCAAGACTTTTCATAATCTGCTTTTTATGAACACTGAAAATTGTATATATCTATGAAATTAGTGGGAAAAATTAAAGATACAAATGCATGCACACAGAGTGAGGGGAGAAAATTCATAATATAAAGGGAAGAAAGTGATATATATTTTTTTATAGGTATGAGTTGTAGGATGGCTGTATTATTTGAGCAGTGAAGCAGTATCTAGTACTCCAGGTTTGAATTTTACCCCACTCCACCTGCTACGTTTTGTCATAGCTTACCTGTACAATACATATTGAACCAGATCCTCAGGTGGAATTTTGATATTGTCTTCCCAAAACATCTTCAGTTCAAGTAAATGGTACAGTTATGGTTCTGTGACAAATAACGGGAGAGAAGTTAACATGCATTGAAAGGAGAGAAAAGAGAAGTGTTTGGGAATTTGATTAAATTGATCATTAATGAAGCAGAGAGGCATAGTAAGAAGGTTCTGGACAGTAGAAGATGCAGGAGAAAATAGTCTTTCACCACAGTAGTAAGATTGCATGGAGGTAGAGAGAAGAGACCACGACATGAATGGCTAGAGGAGCTAGGAAAAAAAAGGTCTGTCAGATGCTGCAACAAGTTCATGGAGAGCTTTTAAAAAAACATTAGGGCAATCTGGAAAATGAATGAGAAGCCAGTGAAGTAATTTGACATAGGAAGCAACATTCTGCACATGCTGCCACCTGGAGAGGACTAGGATCTGGGGAAGCCTTAGATGAAGAAATTACAATAGTTAAGATCAGAAATTAAAGCCTGCATTCTGATTTCAGCAAAACTGGAATTAGGGCAGTGAGTGTCATACATGGATGACACCAAACACAGGACAAGTGATGGTAACTCAAAGATTTGAGATTTAATTGACAAATGTCATGCCCACAGGAGAATTCATCTATTCAAATAGATCAGTGTGACACACATGGTTACAACAACACTGCACATGATGCAACACATGCCATTTTGACAAAAAGAAAATTTTCTGCACCATGAAATGTCAGAAATGAAATTACAATGATGTTTCTCAGGAAAATCTGTGAGGGATTGGAGGTGTCATTTTTGCAGACAGTGATCACAATGATCACTGCCGACTGATCAGCTGAAATAAATAGGAGCTAGTTACCTTTGAGGATCTGGGGCCCAAATCATTTTGAAAATGAGATGTAGGATATTAAGCCAATTAGGCACCGAAATATCTTTAAAAATTGGGCCTTGTAATATTGTCAGTGGAATTGGAGTCAGAGAGCCCATGTTTATGGTGGGGGGGGGGGGGGGGGGACTGTTAGTGATGAGATAGCAAGATAACAGAGAAGATGGGGAATTAGACTGGAAGCAGCTCAAGCTACATGGACAGAACAGTCCACGGGGTTTAATAATGTTCTGCTTGTTCAATTTAATCTGCATTCAGCTTCCTTCTTTGTGAATGATGCCTGGTGGCAGTGGGTGAGTTCTCTGCAGTGCAGCACCTGGCAACGTGAGCTATGGAACTCAGTCTGAAACTTCCCCGAGGCCTGGATTTTGCAGGCACAAACTTAGGAGGAGGAGTTAGAGCTGTGTACAGACCTAGCCACGCAGGCGGACGACAGCAACAGAAAAGTAAAACTCCTCTTTTACTTCATTGGGGAACAAGGAAGAGAGGTCTGTGCTAATCTGAAGCTCATCACTGCCTAAAACCACACAGCTGTCCTAGCAGCCTTGGGGGACTATTGTTCCAAAAAAAAAAAAAAAAAAAAGCAGAATGAAACTGTGCAGTGACACAGGTTTTTCGCTCGATACCAATCCAAAGGGGATGGGATAGAGTCATCTGTTACTGCTGAGTGCTATGTGCAATTTGGGGATTTAACAGACTCCCTAATTTGGGACAGGATAGTCTGCCACACTTGAGATCACCACCCACGGGAGTGGCTGCTCTGGAAGGCAAGCTCACGTTAGACAACACTTAGACATGAGGCATGGAGTGGAAGCTTCAAGAGAAAGGATGGAAGCCCTAGGAGGCCCCTCACCCTCAGAAGTCCATGTAGTGAGACAACAGCAAAGGAGAGCAGGGGGCCAGAGTTCCATGTCCATAGTAAGATGCATTTCCTGTGAGAGAGAATATGAATGGGGAAAAGAGAAGTGCCCCACGAGGACAACATTGCAAGGAATAGGGCAAGTTGAACCATTTCAGTAGAGTGTGTAAGAGCAGAGGAAGGTCTTGGGAAGATTCAGTCAGACTTGTACAAGAGGGGGCAGACGCATCAGACATCTTGACTTTCTCCAAGAGCAGGTCAGGTTCAGACTGTCAGGAAAGGAAAGCAACAAGGACCAATATTAACCTCCATGCATGCAGCAGTGTTAATAGGGAAACACCTTGTGATGTTTGAACTGGATACTGGGGCCTTCTGCAGTGTGATTCCTTGGGGTGAATTGGACTCGAACACACCCATTACAAAGAGCATCCACAGTCCAATAATGTACAATGAAAGCATAATGCAGCCTGTAGGAAAACTTAACCTCATAATAGCTAACCTGAATAACAGACTGTTCCTTCATGGGGAATACAGTCATACAAGCCATGGATCTGATCAGGGCACATTATCAGAATTTTACAGCTAGAGTGCAAGAAGCGAAAGGGGGAATCTCATGGACAATGGAGACAACTTTAAAAGTATATGGGGACGTTTTCACAGGTAATGAGTGCCTCAAAGGAAAGCTATGACTGGAAGTAGATCCCACAGTGGAACCTGTGTGCTTACCATAAGGAAAATTCCAGTGGCACTATGTAATCCAGCACTTAGGGAGCTCAAAATTCTGCAAGGCAGGGATATCATAGCACCCATCAAGGCCAGAACAGCCTGGGTAAGCAGCATGCTGGTGGTAAAGAAACCATCAGGCAAATTATGTATCTGCATAGACCCAAAGCCACTGAACTGGGTATTGAAAAGATGTCACTATCCAGTCTGTGATGTGAGGAATTGTTTGTGACACATAAGCCTGGATAAAGAGTCCAGCACGCTGACAACCTTTGAAACTCTGGCATGCACAGCCTTCTGCAGTGACCAAACAATGTGCATAAGCCCAGCACCAGAGGTGTTTCAGAGAAGATTCATCCGAGTGCTGGAAGGACTGCCTGGGGTGAAAATACTTACACATGATAGTCTTATTGTAAGTAAATGGACCAGTGATAAAGAAGTTGAATGAGACCATGACAGAAAACAACAAGCTTTTCTTCAGCGATAGAAGGACAAGAACATAAAACTCAACTCAGAAAAAGTGTAGCTCAGATAGCATGAGGTGACATACATTGGATGTCAGCTCGCAGCAGAGGGACTGAACGCAGAGCCTAACAAGATCAAAGCAGGCAGCTCCAGTAGATGTGACAGGGTAACAGCAATTCAAAAAATGATAAATTTTCTGTCCAAGTTCTGTCCACACCTGGCTGCAGTAGTGGAATACGTATGTGAGCTCAGAAGGTAGGGCTGTTGAGTGGGACTGGGCAGGTCCCCAAAGAAAACATCAGACATGCTGTATAACAACCAGGACAGTAATTGATGCTCCAGTATGATACATGAGAGAAAGGACTGGGTGTAACTCTTTTGCAGTGGCAGTCCATCGCTTATGTCCTGTCAGAGACTGAACAGGGGTAAGCCCAAATGGAAAAAGAGCTTCTGCCTGTGGTATTTGGAATGAAGCAATTCCATCAGTACACCTCTGGCCGCCCACTAATAGTTAAATCAGACCACAAACCCCAAGACCTAACAATGGCAAGGTCCTTTCATAGTGCTCCAAAGAGATTGCAGCACATGTTGATCAGCCTCCCACACTACTAGGTATAAATCAGATATTGTGCAGGATGATTACTGGTGTTAGCTGACACCCTGAGCAGGGCATATATAGCCAGCATCTGTGAGTTGGAGGAAGACAATCAAGACATGGAATCTATTACAACGCTGCACTTGCTCCCAGTTTCAACAACAAAACTGTTGGAAATCTAAGAGACTAAAAAAAAATAGGCCATTCAACTACAGGCAGTCAAGGAAGCAACAGCAGGGTTGCCAGAAGACAAAAGCCAAGTAGGAGCAGATCCATATTTTCAAATTAAAGAGGAGCTGAGTGTACAGAATGTAATAATATTTTGAGGACAGAAAGCTGTTGTCCCCACCTCATTACCTAAGGATGTCATGGAAATAAATACATGCCTCACATCTGGGCATTAAAAGCAATCTTACATGGACTCAAGAATGTGTTTACTGGCCAGGAATGAATACACAGCTATCAATGTTCACGAAGGGTATGACATCTGCTGGTCATGTGCTAACTATGAGCAGAGAGAGACTTATCACATAAGCTGCCCAACTGACCAGAGGAAAAGGTGGGAGTGGACTGACTTACTGTCAAGGAAAAGCAGTACTTGATTTATAGTGGACTAATCAATTTTTTGGGGATGTTGATGCCCTGCCTGATACAAAAAGCACATCAGGGACTAGAAAACCGAAGGTCCATTTTGCAAGATACGGAATTCCAGACACTGTATTCACTGACAACAGACTCCATTTTACCTCAGAAGTATTTGCACGCAAATGGGAGTTTGAGCACCCACACCCCAGAGTAATGGTAAGATGACTCACCTTTGAAAAAAGCTAAGAGACTGATACACAAGGATGTTTCTTCCGGTTCAGATCCCTTCTTAGCATTTTTGATAAACTGCAATACCCCATCACGGCGGGGGGGAAGGGGCGGCAAAGCAGTCCAGCACAGGCCCTGAGAGGATGAAGGCTCAAAATCTTACTACTAATGAGGACAGACCTGTTGCAAACTGAAGGATGGAGGCATCAGCAAGAGGAGACGGCCATGAATCAGAGAAAGCAGGCACTAGAGTACCACAGGTCAGCCAAGGACCTCCTGGCCCTGGAGACAGGTACTCCTGTGAGAATCCAGCTACTAGAGCGACACCAAAAGAAGTGCACTAAAGGAGTCATGAAATGGCACTCAGGTCATACAAGGTGATTACACAAGAGGGGCAAGTGATCCAAAGGAGCAGGAGATATGAGCGTATACACACAACACTGAGAGAGAGTCTATAGAGATCACCATAGAATGGAGAGATGGAGAACCATGTGGAGGCCATCACCACTGGCAGGGAGGAGACTCCACACAGCGTTTGCTAGACTAGAAGAGAAGTGACAGAGAGAGGTCATTGCTGTTGTCATTGCCTGTTGAGGAGATCAAACTATGTAATCAGCTGAGTCTGTGGTAAAGAGGAGATTCCAACATGGCTATGTGCTAACAACCTCTGGCTGAAGGGACACAGGATGAGGGTCTGTGTGTCAATTATGTGGCTTTAATGCTTTATTAAAATGTTTGTAAAATAGGGAAAATGTATCATGATCAGTGGATCTAAAGTCAGAGGGCCCTTGTTCCCTGGAGGGATTGTTATTAATGAGATACCAGGAAAACAGGGAATGTTGGGAGGTAGGATGGAAGCAATGCAGCGACATGGACAGCATTTAATAAAGTTTCACAGGTTTAACTTAACTTGCATTCAGTGTCACACTTTGTAAAAAAGCAGGCTTAGCACTTAGCCAGCTATCTGGGCATTCCCATGTTTACGAGGAATTGTTGGATGACGCTCTATGTAACCTCCAACGCCACCCTTGTCACTGAGGTATGGTTAGGGAAAAGGATGCATGGCTGGAGCCTCACTCTGCTTTGGTAATCCTCATTAGGGTCCTAATTAGCAATCTTGATTAGCAGGGCATAATTTAGAATACACCTGAGGCTGCTTTAATCTGTTGGCAAACTGGCTGGCAGATGGATGTGGAACTGAGAAGTGACAAAGGAAGTGCAAAGTCACCTTTGTCTCCCCACTTCCTGTGGTCCTGCAGCAAGTGCTGCTGGGCCAAACAGCCTGTGTGCTTTTCACAGATGTAGGCTCATGAGGCACAAAGTTCGGTTTCCATAGATTTTGTATAGAGCTCCTGCAGATCCTGTCTTCTTCATGAAGAGGCCCAGGTTCCAGGAACCGAGGGAAATGTCTCTTTGCAGAGTAGGAATTGCTCCTCTTAATTCAAGCAGAGCCACATACTGATTTTTTGGGGGTAATAAATAATGACCCAGATTCTGTTCACTGGTTGATTTTAAAAGTAGTTGCTCAAGACCTACACTGAGGTAAATGAGATCTGAATCTCTCCCCCCGGGTTTTAAACTGTTCCATGAGTATGCTGCTTTGTGAGGAAGGTAAATGCTGCTGGCGCCTTCCATTGTGTGGAAAGATGCCAACAGAGAGAGTGAGTGAGTGTGTAAGTAACAGAAAAACCTGCATGCAATTTATCATACATTTCTCTCCACTCCCTTTCTGCATCTCTGAAGGCAGAGGAGGGAGAAGGGACAGGGCTGCCAGTACATGCCCACAGCTGTCATGATACTAATTTGCATTTTGGAACACTTAAAGGGCCCAATGGAGATTGGGACCCATTAAACTAGGTACTGTACAAATGTATAATGAGAGAGAGAGTCGAGGCCCTGAGGAGCTGACCCTGAATTCCTGCAGTGTTGCTGTAGGTCTCAACCAGGGCTGGTAAGACTGACCTTGTATTTGGCATGACATATATTGGCAGCCCTGTTCATGCATTCTTCTGCTTTCAGCTGGCCTATGGGCAAGGAGCTGCAGTTGCTCCTCCTGGCCAATGCAGTGCCTGGCTTCAGGAAGCTGGGACCTCTGCTTCTCCACTCCCTCACCCCCACTGCTGCTAAGTCAACATCAGCCTATGGGGCACGGGAAGTGGCTGCTGCTAAGGAGGTGAAGGAACCAGTAGAGAGTATAGGCTGGAGGGTAGTGAGGAACAGAGGACAGAATGGGGGTCAGAAATGGGGAATCTGGCCGATTCCTCCATCCCCAAACTCCTTCCTCCCTAGGGCCCAGACACTGTCTACCTCCAACACTCCCCTCTCCAGGCTGCCCCGTGTTTGCGCCCTCCTTCCCACTAACACTGTCTCTTCTACACCAACCCCCATTCAGCATTCCAGCTCCCTCCAAAACTGTGGTTCTCACTGATTTCCCAGGTGCCTTGGTTACCTTCCAAGCCCTTGAGGTGCCTGGGGAATAGGTTCCTGCCTTCCCACATTGGCTGCCACTGACTGGGGGAACCTGGAGGGGCAATCAGTGATTTTTTTCCCCTGACACATGGAGCTGCACAAAATTTGGCAGTTGTTCATCACCCACAAGTGTGTGTGCTGATACACAGTTGGGTGCAGTGCACAGTGGATCTCTCCTTTCCCTGTCAACAACATTTGTCTAGAGGAGCTCACTTCTCTCAGAGGCTCCTGATTTTCTCCTTGTTTATTATTATGTTGTATTTGTATTACCATTGCATTAGGAGCCTTAGTTATGGACCAGAACCCCATTTCGCCAGGCTTTGTACAAACACAAAACAAAGACAGTCCCAGTCCCAAAGAGCTTACAAGCTCAGTATAAGAGAGGAGACAACAGATGGTTATAGCCCAAAGAGGGAGTATGAAGAAACATTGAGACAGAGTTGTCAGCATTATAGGCAGTAGTCTCAGCACACTAGTGGCTTAACAGTTGTTGTTTGTTGCAGGCAACATGGAAAGAAGGGGTTTGAAGGAGTTTTATGGACGTTTATGGGGAGCTCCTCCCAAGTGTGAGGGTGAGCCTGGGACTGGGAGAAAGCACAAAATGTGAGAAATGGGTGCTGGAGGCTGGCATCTCATTACTGATTGAGGGATGATAGATGGCGGGGGGGGGGGGGGAGGAAGGGGAGCCGTGGAGGGCTTGGAAAGTGAAGACAAGCAGTTTACATTTAATGCAATAGAGATGGGGAAGTCAGTGGAGGGCTGCGAAGAGAGGAGGGACATGGTCAAAGAGATGGGCTGGGAGAATGATCTTAGTAGCAGCATTCTGAATGGGCATGAGCAGGGCAAGCTTGCGTTTTTGTCACGGACCGAGACGAGGCTGTTGAAGTAACTGAGATGAGAGCCTGGATGAGAATTTTAGCTGTGTGGATGGTTTGGAAAGGCTGTATCTTAGAGATGTTATGCAGAAGAAATAGGCAAGATTTAGACATAGCCTGGGCATGAGGACCTAGAGAGCGATCTGAGTCGAAGATAAGGCCCAGGTTATAGGCCTGAGTGACAGGCAGGATGGTGCTGTTGTCCACAGTGATTGAGAAAGGAAGTTGGGGTGAGGGCTTAAGGTGGGGAAGACCAAGCGCTTCCTGCCTTCCCTGTCCTCAGTGACACCTCCTCCTCAGACATTCTCTAATTTCACCCACCTAATTAGGTGACAGCAATGCTGCTCTTTCCTCTCAAACTCCCTACATATATGGCAGATTTCCCTTGCTTCAGTACTACAAAATCTATTTGCTTGCCTTTCCTTCCTTCCCTCAGTCCAGCTTCTATCAGCTCCCTCCAACTCTTTATGACATTATTCTCTCTCCTCTCCCTAAGGTGCACACAGCTTTACGCATGCCAGACAGCATTTTCCTCAATTGCTCAGTGCTTATATCTGGAGAAAAGAGCACGCTGTGATAGGTATTACAACCTCCTGCCGTGTCTTGGTGGGGACCATATTGCAATCTAAGTTTAAAACACAAAAACCTAAAAAAAACCCATTATTTTGAGATGGGCCAGATGGTGTGAGCTGTAGAATATTCATAGCCCTTTGGACTGATGCAGGTGATGTGTATTTGTGTGTTCCTAGAATCACTAGGGGGCAATTAAGTCAAAATCCCAAGGCTGGCTTTGAAGCTTGTCCTCCTGTGGAATAAAGGGAGGGAAGGTTTATCTGTTTTCAAGAGACTAGGAGACAAAGCAAGAGTTTTGGTATAAAAGGCTAAGTTTAAAGAGACTTGGGTTTAGCATACAGGGGACCCTAATCCTTATTTGAGGTATGGAAAGATTTTGGCCTACCTGGACCCCATAGGACTGATGGTCTATTTCTGTATCAGAGGGGTAGCCATGTTAGTCTGAATCTGTAAAAAGCAACAGAGGGTCCTGTGGCACCTTTAAGACTAACAAAAGTATTGGGAGCATAAGCTTTTGTGGGTAAGAACCTCACTTCTTCAGATGCAAGTAATGGAAATTTCCAGAGGCAGGTATAAATCAGTATGGAGATAATGAGGTTAGTTCAATCAGGGAGGGTGAGGTGCTCTGCTAGCAGTTGAGGTGTGAACACTAAGGGAGGAGAAACTGCTTCTGTAGTTGGATAGCCATTCACAGTCTTTGTTTAATCCTGATCTGATGGTGTCAAATTTGCAAATGAACTGGAGCTCAGCAGTTTCTCTTTGGAGTCTGGTCCTGAAGTTTTTTTGCTGTAAGATGGCTACCTTTAAGTCTGCTATTGTGTGGTCAGGGAGGTTGAAGTGTTCTCCTACAGGTTTTTGTATATTGCCATTCCTGATATCTGACTTGTGTCCATTTATCCTCTTGTGTAGTGACTTTCCAGTTTGGCCAATGTACATAGCAGAGGGGCATTGCTGGCACATGATGGCATATATAACATTGGTGGACGTGCAGGTGAATGAGCTGGTGATGTTGTAGCTGATTAGATAACACAGAGTCCGTCTGGGCAATACTCACACTGGGTAATAGGACTACTAGAGCCTCTCCGGGGATAGTGCTTGGAGTGTGCTATAGACCGCCAGGATCGACCCAGGATATGGATAAGGAACTATTTAATGTGTTTAGAGAAGTAATCACTAATAGAAACTGTGTAATTATGGGGGACTTTAACTTCCCAGATATACATTGGGGAACAAACGCTAGTAGCAATAATAGGGCTCAGATGTTCCTAGATGTGCTTGCTGATCAATTCCTCCATCAAGTGGTAGTTGAACCGACGAGGGGGGAGGCCATTTTAGATTTGATTCTGGTAAGTAGTGAGGACCTCGTTGAGGAAGTGGTAGTAGGGGACAATTTGGGCTCCAGTTATCATGAGCTAATTCGTTTTAAAATACATGGGAGGAGTAACAGAATTAAGTCAAAGACTAGGGTTTATAATTTTAGAAAGGCCAATTTTAACAAATTAAGGGGACTGGTAAGGGAAGTGGATTGGGGAAACGTATTAAGGGATCTAAAGGCAGAAGAAGCCTGGGATTACTTCAAGTTAAAGATGCATGAGCTGTCGGAGGCCTGTATTCCAAAAAAGGGAAAAAGATTACTAAGCAGGAGATTTAGACCGAGCTGGATGAGCGACCGACTCAAAGGGGCGATTAGGAAAAAACAGAAAGCGTACAAAGAGTGGAAGAGGGGAGGGATCAGTAAGGAAATGTACCTAACTGAAGTCAGAGAATGTAGAGATAGAGTGAGAAAGGCCAAAGGCCGTGTAGAGTTGGACCTAGCGAGGGGAATTAAAAGCAATAGTAAGAGGTTTTACAGCCGCATAAATAGGAAGAAAGCAAAGAAAGAAGAAGTGGGACCGCTGAAGACTATTGCCGGAGAGGAGATTAAAGACAATCTAGGCATGGCGCAATATCTCAATGAATATTTTGCATCGGTGTTTAATGAGGCCAATGAAGGTATTAGGGATACTAGCACCACTACAGAGGGGCATTCAGGCTGGGGGATTACTGTATCCGAGGTAGAAACAAAACTTGAATGCCTTAATGGGGCTAAGTCGGGAGGACCGGACGATCTTCATCCGAGAATATTGAAGGAATTGGCGCGGGAAATAGCAGGCCCATTAGCGATAATATTTAATGAATCTGTAAACTCAGGGGTGGTCCCGTTAGTTTGGAGAATAGCTAATGTGGTTCCTATTTTCAAGAAAGGGAAAAAAAGTGATCCGGGTAACTACAGGCCTGTTAGTTTAACATCTGTAGTGTGCAAGGTGTTAGAGAAAATTCTGAAAGAGAAACTAGTTGAGGACCTGGAGGTTAGTGGCAATTGCGATAAATTACAACATGGTTTTACGAAGGGCAGATTGTGCCAAACGAATCTGATCTCCTTCTTTGAGAAAGTAACGGATTTATTAGATAAGGGAAATGCGGTGGACCTAATATACCTGGATTTCAGTAAAGCGTTTGATACTGTACCCCATGAGGAATTATTGGTTAAACTGAAAAACATGGGGATTGATATGAAAATCCAGAGGTGGATAAGGAATTGGTTAATGGGGAGAATGCAGCGGGTCGTATTAAAGGGTGAACTGTCAGGTTGGAGGGAGGTTACTAGTGGAGTGCCTCAAGGTTCGGTTTTGGGACCCATTTTATTTAATCTATTTATAACTGACCTCGGAACCGATTGCAGGAGTGGGCTGATAAAGTTTGCGGATGATACGAAGGTGGGAGGTGTTGTAAATTCAGAAGAGGATAGGGATATCCTGCAGGGAGACTTGAATGAGCTTGTGAATTGGAGTATCAGAAATAGGATGAAATTTAATAGTGAAAAGTGTAAGGTGATGCATTTGGGGATGACTAATAACAATTTTAGTTACAAGATGGGGACGCATTGGTTAGAAGTAACGGAAGAGGAGAAGGACCTAGGGGTCCTTGTAGACCGCAGGATGACTATGAGTCGACAATGCGACGTGGCGGTGAAAAAAGCCAATGCTGTCTTGGGATGCATTAGGCGAGGTATATCTAGTAGGGATAAGGAGGTCCTGCTTCCGTTGTACAAGGCGCTGGTGAGACCTCATTTGGAGTACTGTGTGCAGTTCTGGTCTCCCATGTTTAAAAAAGATGAACTCAAACTGGAACGGGTGCAGAGAAGGGCCACTAGGATGATCAGAGGAATGGAAAACCTGTCGTATGAAAAGAGACTAGAGGAGCTTGGGTTGTTTAGTCTGACAGAGCGAAGGCTGAAGGTGGATATGATTGCTATCTTTAAATATATTAGAGGGATTAATACAAGGGAGGGAGAAGAATTATTCCAGCTCAGTACTAATGTGGATACGAGAACGAATGGATATAAACTGGCCGTGGGGAAGTTCAGGCTTGAAATTAGACGAAGGTTTCTGACCGTCAGAGGGGTGAAATATTGGAACGGCCTTCCGAGAGAAACGGTGGGGGCGACGGACCTGTCTGGTTTTAAGATTAAGTTAGATAAGTTTATGGAGGGAATGGTTTAATGGTAAAACATAGTAGTCAAGGAAAACCAAGCAATGGTAGGTAAATAGTATAATGGCTGACAGGGGTCAGGCTGGAGACTCTTGCCTATATGCTCGGGGTCTTACTGATCGCCATATTTGGGGTCAGGAAGGAATTTTCCTCCAGGGCAGATTGGCTGAGCCTCTGGAGGTTTTTTGCCTTCCTCCGCAGCATGGGGCAGGGATCTCTAGCAGGAGGGTCTCTGCCGATTGAAGTCACTTAAAACAGGATTGGGGACTTCAACAGCAGAGTCCAGGGAAGGGGTAGGGACAGTTTTATGGCCTGCAGCACGCAGGGGGTCAGACCAGATGATCATAATGGTCCCTTCTGACCTTAAAGTCTATGAGTCTATGAGCTGATCTGGTTAGGTCCTGTGATGGTGTTGTTGGTGTAGATATGTGGGCAGAGTTGGCATCGAGGTTTGTTGCATGGATTGGTTCCTGAGTTAGAGTTGTTATGGTGCGGTGCGTGGTTGCTGGTGAGAATATGCTTAAGGTTGGGGGGTTGTCTGTGGGTGAGGGCTGGCCTGCCTCCCAAGGTCTGTGAAAGTGAGGGATCATTGTCCAGGATGGGTTGTAGATCACTGATGATGCGTTGGAGAGGTTTAAGCTGAGGACTGTAGGTGATGGCCAGTGGAGTTCTGTTGGTTTCTTTTTTGGGCCTGTCTTGTAGCAGGAGGCTTCTGGGTACATGTCTGGCTCTGTTGATTTGTTTCTCTATGTCCTTGTGGGGGTATCGTAGTTTTGAGAATGCTTGGTGAAGATCTTGTAGGTGTTGGTCTCTGTCTGAGGGGTTGGAGCAGATGCGGTTGTACCTCAGTGCTTGGCTGTAGACGATGGATCGTGTGGTGTGTCCGTGGTGGAAGCTGGAGGCATGAAGGTAGGCATAGCGGTCGGTTGGTTTTCGGTATAGGGTGGTGTTAACATGGCCATTGCTTATTTGTACTGTGGTGTCTAGGAAGTGGACCTCCCGTGTAGATTGGTCCAGGCTGAGGTTAATGGTGGGGTGGAAGTTGTTGAAATCATGGTGGAATTCTTCCAGGGTCTCCTTCCCATGGGTCCAGATGATGAAGATGTCATCAATGTAGCATAGGTAGAGAAGGGGAGTGAGTGGACGAGAGCTGAGGAAGCGTTGTTCCAGGTCAGCCATAAAAATGTTGGCATATTGTGGGGCCATGCGGGTGCCCATGGCGGTGCTACTGGTCTGGAGGTACATATTGTCACCAAATTTGAAATAATTGTGCGTGAGGATAAAGTCACAGAGCTCAGCAACAAGTTGTGCTGTGTCATCATCAGGGATACTGTTCCTGACAGCTTGTATTCCATCTGTGTGTGGGATGTTTGTGTAGAGAGCCTCTACATCCAGAGGTTGTGGCTAGGATGGTGTTTTCTGGGAGGTCACCAATGCATTGTAATTTTCTCAGGAAATCAGTGGTGTCACAGAGATAGCTGGGAGTGCTGGTGGCGTAGGGTCTGAGTAGGGAGTCCACATATCCAGACAGTCCTTCAGTGAGAGTGCCAATGCCCGAGATGATAGGGCGACCAGGATTTCCAGGTTTGTGGATCTTGGGTAGTAGATAGAATAACCCTGGTCGGGGTTCTAAGGGTATGTTGATTTGTTCCTGTGTTAGTGTAGGGAGTGTCCTGAGTAGATGGTGCAGTTTCCTGGTGTATTCCTCAGTGGGATCTGAGGAAAGTGGCCTGTAGAATTTGGTATTGGAGAGTTGTCTGGCAGCCTCCTTCTGGTAGTCAGACCTGTTCACGATGACAAGCACCTCCTTTATCAGCCTCTTTGATGATAATGTCAGGGTGGTTTCTGAGGCTCTGGATGGCATTGCGTTCTGCACGACTTAGGTTATGAGGCAAACGATGTTGTTTTTCCACAATTTCTGCCTGTGCATGTCGGCGGAAGCATTCTATGTATAGGTCCAGACTGTCATTTCGACTCTCAGGAGGAGTCCATGTGGAGTTCTTCTTCCTGTGTTGTTGGTGGGAGGGTATCTGTGTATCAGTGCACTGTTCAGTGTTATCTTGAAAGTATTCTTTGAGTCGGAGGCGGTGAAAGTAGGCTTCCAGATCACCGCAGCACTGTATCATGTTCGTGGAGGTGCTGGGGCAAAAAGAGAGTCCCCGAGATAGGACAGACTCTTCTGCTGGGTTGAGTGTGTAGCTGGATAAATTGATGATATTGCTGGGTGAGTTAGGGGTACCCCTGTTGTGGTCCCATGTGGCAGGTAGGATTTTAGACAGCTTACGGTCCTTTTTCCTTTGTAGAGAGGTGAAGTGTGTAATGTAGATCTCCTGTCTTATTTTAGTAAAGGCCATTTGTGTGGAGGGTTGGTTATTTGTGAAAGTCTCCAGGTTGGAGAGATCTTTCTTTATGTTTTTCTGTTTGCTGTATAGGATGCTGATCAGGTGGTTCCTCAGTTTCTTTGATAGTGTATGGCATAATCTCTCACTGTGGTCTGTGCAGTAAGTAGATAGCAATGGATTTTTCACCTTCTGTCCATTTGGTATGAATGGGCAGTCACTACGCAAGAGATTAAATGGACACAAGTCAGATATCAGGAATGGCAATATACAAAAACCTGTAGGAGAACACTTCAACCTCCCTGGCCACACAATAGCAGATGTAAAGGTAGCCATCTTACAGCAAAAAAACTTCAGGACCAGACTCCAAAGAGAAACTGCTGAGCTCCAGTTCATTTGCAAATTTGACACCATCAGATCAGGATTAAACAAAGACTGTGAATGGCTATCCAACTACAGAAGCATTTTCTCCTCCCTTGGTGTTCACACCTCAACTGCTAGCAGAGCACCTCACCCTCCCTGATTGAACTAACCTCGTTATCTCCATACTGATTTATACCTGCCTCCGGAAATTTCCATTACTTGCATCTGAAGAAGTGAGGTTCTTACCCATGAAAGCTTATGCTCCCAATACTTCTGTTAGTCTCAAAGGTGCCACAGGACCCTCTGTAGGTCTATTTCTGATATTTTTAAGTGCATAGGACCTTTTGATTGTTTTTATATATTTTCTCTGTATGCTTTTGTGCTTGCTTTGGAAGACGGGGGAGGGATAGCTCAGTGGTTTGAGCATTGGTTTGCTAAACCAGGGTTGTGAGTTCAATTCTTGAGGGGGCCACTTAGGAATCTAGGGCAAAATCAGTACTTGGTCCTGCTTGTGAAGGGAGGGGGCTGGACTTGATGACCTTGCAAGGTCTCCTCCAGTTCTAGGAGATAGGATATCTCCATTAATTAATTAATTTTTTATTTATTTAGCTGTGTGGTAACTTATAACTATTGGCACACAGTGGTCATAGCCCTTGGAGAGATAGCACAGCATAGGCACTTGCCACTAGGCACACTGCATGGCAGAGCACTGTGCAGCCTTAAAACCCTGCTCAGAAGGAAATGGTAAGTGGGTGTCTGTCCAGAGACAAGGAACAGCTGGAGGCCTGAGACTTAGCTGGGCACTCCTGGAGCAGAGGAGGAACACAGATGCAGTTATCCTGTACTGTTACACATGTGAAGCACTCCACTCTTCTGGAGAGGTTTGCATGAGGATCCTTGCTCAAAGAAGCAGCTTGCCCTAAACAAATGTTCATGCATGAAACAGTGATATTGCAACTTCCTCATTATGTGGATTATTTTAAATGGGGGCTTTTTTTTTAATTATCTCCCCCCACTCTCATTGTTAGAGAGTTAAAATGTTTCATTCTGAAAACTAGAAAAGGCTCTGCAGATCCCTGGTGACCATTAGCTAAATAAAGAAAGGCTAGACTATCCTTGTACCCTGAGAAGTAATGTACTCTGCATGCAGTCCATTGACTTCAGTGGGAATTCTCATGGTGTAACTAAGCAGGGTCGGCTCCAGGATTTTGGCCGCCCCAAGCAGCCAAACAAAAACAAAACAAAACAAAAAAAACCAAACTCCAAGCAGGAGTGAGGGACCGTCCGCAGAATTGCCGCCGAACAGCTGGATGTGCTGCCCCTCTCCGAAGTGGCCGCCCCAAGCACCTGCTTGGTAAGCTGGTGCCTGGAGCCGGCCCTGGGTGTAAGGAACTGTCCAGTGTAATGAAGGGGATTACAATGAAGCCTTAAATAAATACCACTGTGATCCACTACAATTGTTGCAGAGATTTGGACCATTACTCTGAAATACCAAGGTACTTTTTTTTTTATAAAGGGGCCTGAACCTAGAATAATGCTTTTTAAAGCTTCTTTTATTTTTTCTCTAGAATGAATCCTTGTCCCCCACTCTGCCTAAATACCAGAGAACAATGTGGAAAACTCCGTTTTCTCTTGTTTACATTCAGCCAAACCACACATTGATCATTCACAGCACGAGAAACATTATCCCTTGTATTAGCTGTGACATGTGTTTGAAAATAATTTTTTAGATTTACAGTTGGTATTTCTACGTCTGCTGTTGGTAATGACCATCTTGCTAGGAAAAACTAAAACAATGGGCCAGACCACCAGCTGGTATAAATCAGCAAGTGGCTATGCCGATCTATATCAGCTGAGGGGAGGGCCTGATGCTATTTTAATGAGCTTTATGTACAGTGCAATGCACAGTTGATAGCTGTTGCAAAATGCTGCTCAGCCTGTGAACTTTCAGGGTCTGCCCTGTGCAAAATGGGTGAGACTTTCTTTTAAGAAGCACATCTGCTGATCAGGCAATCGGGGCAGCAAGTTGCAATGATGAACTGTATAAAAATGACCTGGAAAAATCCCTGCATGATATACAGTGCTGACTGCTGAGTAATCATACCACAGAACAGCAATTTCTTTGTGCTGGGCTGTGCACAGAGATATTAATGCTGAGTTAACACACAGCAGGGGGAAAAACCCCACACAAATGTAATTTTTTTTAAACCTCTGATTTTTGTGTATGGGGTGCAGTGAGGTAAGAGACTGAGCTCTAGTTAGACTTTCTCAACAACCTGTATCTCTCCCTACACTATGTGGAGTGGAAAGAAAGGGAGGGCCACACACTTTTCAGAAGTGATTCATCTGGAAGTACAACAATTAGATCTGTCTTAAACTCAGCATCTGGGGCTTTTGAGGAGTCTTGCAAACACTTTTTCACTTTAAAACTTTGTGGGTTTGCACCGCTGCAATTTGCTTTGATGTCATGCCTCCAACAACCCCAAAACTTCAAAGCAACATCTGCTAAAACAGCCACGTGTTTCCTTGGTTTTGTGTCCAAACCATTTGAAGCCACCATATTTTTGCACATTTCCCACCTGAAATTATAAACTGCCTCAGGCTCATGTGGGCCAAATTCATTGAAAGGTTGGAAAACTTGGCCTAAGGGCCACCCTACATGCAAAGCATGTCTTGGTTTAACTAAAATAATTTAAAATTTAATTAGAATAAGCTCTCCAATTTAATAACCAATTGTAGTGAACCAAGTCAAATTTTGTGTGTGTAGGTAAGGCTTAAGTTTCTGTTTTGTAATGAAAAATAGAACTGTGCAGGGCTTTTCTGCGTGGTTATACCTAACACTGGCACATTGATACTCAGGTGCTACACATTCCTGCTAAGTTAACTCACTTGGTAGCTGAACAAGTGGGTGTCTGACCCTATCACTCTATAGATATTTTCTTTGTAAATGTGGACACATGAGCGGGTGTGTAGTATTTCAGTCCCTGTCTGTCTCTATTTAGAAGATGCACAGAAAGTGTCTAATCTTTATTGAACACCTTTATCTTTTTTCAAATAAGAAACATTAATTATTTATCTACAACTGGACCTGTCAGGAGGAGTTACTGAATAACTTGGATGGAGGGCAGGGTTAGCAGAATTCCCTGAGCCATTGTATCAAACCTGAGCACATAAACAGAACAGATAGAGTTGCTATTCTCTTGGATGCTATGAACAATGGCCAATGGCTGACAATGAGCAAACCACTGTTCACTGTTTTTCTCTTGAAAGTTGCAATGTTTTTACTTTTTTAGTAGGGGGCAGAGTAAAATGATGCTGTAGTCCCTCAAATGCTCATAATTTGCTGAACGGAAAACTCCCAAACTCCCGCTACAAGCTCACTATTTATCAGTAAGAAGGATTCTAAGCTCCCTTTAATGCTAGTTATCCTTCATTTGTGCAGACACAATATTGTCTTAAAGGAGTGAAGTTGTTTAAGAGGTGCACCTGGTAACTTGCAGGGAGATCAGTGCATCTGCAGATGGAATTGAAAGGATCTCTAAGTCCTAGCTTTCATGATGTAAATGGCAATACATATGCTTCCATTGTACATAGCTGTCATGATGGGCCTAGTCATTTCGCACACTGTGCCACGGTGGCAAGTGGTAACTGGGATCCCATGCTGCCATGTGACAAGTACATCCAGCCCTGCTGTAGCTAATAACCTATACAATGGCAGATATCACCATTCTGTTTAGTTTAATGAGGCATTTAACTCTCAAAAATGGGAGTTTGTATTTCCCACCTCTGCTTCAATTACATCTCAAACCACTGTACAAGCAGATAATGATACATGCTATCAAGGAATGCTGGGAGGGAAGAGGAACATCTTTTTCTTTAATGTTTTCCTGGTTATTCAACATTGGGCAGTGTCTTTACAAAGATTGTTTCTTTCAAAAGGGTACTGTACTTAATAGTCATCTTTTTAATTATTAGGTCTCAAGGGCTTGAGTTTGGCCATTGATTTCAATGGGCGCAAGACTTGCCCATAATGAGGCAGAAAATGACCACCAGTGTTCAGCAAAGTTCTATCGATACAAGAAGAAAGTCTGAAGTTAGTCTACAGCAAGCAGCTCCAGATAATCTTCAAATGTAGAGCCAAATAGTTTGTGTCATACTGTAATTGGCAGTCTGCCCCACTTTGTCTATTATGTAGATGGACTGGAAGCAACATGATTTTGAAGAGGCCCACATGTCAGACAAAATGTCTCTAATCGTTTCCACTAGTAAAATGTTCTTTATTAACTGTAACTGCTGTTCTAAGGATGGACAGTGTGCTGCTACACAATATTTAAAAAAAAAATCCTTTTCACTAGTACTAATAGAAATACATTTCTTTCCAGGTGGTGTGATCTCTTTACTTAGACCAGTACCAGAAAGATACAGCTTGGAGTTCAATGGGAGCTAGATTGGTAATATTATTCAGTACTTTTTACAAAAGTGGTGAATTTTGGGACCCTGTCATATGAATGATAAAAGGAAGGACTGGTCTAATTACACTTCACAGGTATCGGGAGAAATTTTATGCATGTTTTTATAAAACCCTCTAAGTTGCCTCAGATCACTGCACACTGTAAAATTCTGAAACAGCACATAACCACTCCTCCATATTGTCAGATCACTGAAGTAGTCAGGTCTGAGGGCCAGGAAAGGTCAGAATGCCAAGAGCTGGATAGCAGGGGAAAAAAAAAGTTCTGCCAACCCTTACCCCAGTTAATAGTAGTTTATCCAGTGTTTGCGCAGCATTTGATGAGAGATCAGCCATTCTGAATCGAAGGGAAGTTCTTTGGCTGAATATTAGGGTGGGGGAAGCAGAAGTTCTTCAGGAATACATTCTACTCCCTCTCATCCACATACCCCCCCATCCTATAGTGCACTGTTTTGAGTGTACCTCATTTTTAGAGTCCAAGAGGATTCTGGTTTTAAAACTCAGCAGTCTGGCTAAACCAATTGGTCTTGTTTGAGAGAAAAAAAATGAGGTTGTTATGTCTGGTCTGGCCTATGGTTTAGCATGGAAAGCATCATCCTGGAAGAGAAACCAATATGGTGAGATGCTGCACTTGAATAGCTTTAAGATTTATATTTTCTTGTAGCTTTAGTAGTATTTATTCCCTTGATTTCTCCCCATATATAGGAATTTACTGTGTCTGTGTACATGTTACTGTATCAACCTTTTTTTCTATAGTACCTACGTTATTCCTGCACATATCCATAAAATACAAGCCAATATTTGGAAAAGAGATTAAATGATTGGGTTGAATTCAGGAATGACGTAAACGGTGGTGTGAATTACATTGGTGTAAATGAATGTCTGCTGATTTAATTTGCCTGCTGAGGACTTGGGAGGACAGGGGATATCAGGAAAAGCAATGAATAGCAGGGTCTGAGAAGGTATAAGATGAACTGGGGAGAAAGAGGAGGATGCTACTTTATCTACAAACTCCTATTTTTTTCTCTCTTCACATATAGGCTCTCACCAATTCTTGACACTTCTCCTGCTATAATATTTCTAAAATCCACTGTTGTGTGATTCCTAGTTCAGCCTTTGGTTCTGTACCATACCCTCCTCCCACTCCCTTGCCTTCCTGACTGACAATTCTTTTCTACTTCAATTGAATCCTCCAAATACACCAGAACTAAAATATTCCTTTCCCCACACTGACCATGTATCCCTACTGGTTCACTTTATGTTTCTGCAGCAAAGACATAATCATTTTAGACTCTTGTACCTCAGGTATTGAAAGAATGTCAGGAGGAGAGAAAATTTTTTTCAGTAAAAGTAGATCTGAACAAGGAAGATATGGGAACAAATGAGGCCAATAGAGAACAGGTGAATAGCACATCTTTTTGGTGTTAGCTAAATGCCTGGTCACTAGTTATTGATGGGACAGTTTGGGAAGTGGTTGTAAGAGCAAAATAGATGCATTAGGCCCAAAGCCAAAAAAGAGGCATAAGTCAGAGGTTTAGAAACATGGCTCACATTTACTGAGTTCTTAGAAAAGGAATGAAAATATTTTGAAGTACAAGGTCATAATGGTAAACTGATGGATCTATTGATTTCTCGTTGTATGGCCTTTTCATGAAACCTTGAATACGGGGACTTGACTGCTTTCTCTGCATGAAAAAGGAGTAGTTGTTGTTTTGCTTCACACTCTAGAAGGATCCACTGTACTTTATTATATGATCCATTACCCTCTGAACTGTCAATATTTGTTCTATTCTGTATTATGTGGTACTTCTTTGTACAATGAATAAAGACTAAGTGGCCTAACCCTTCAACCATTAAGATCCATGGGAGTTTCACCATTGCTTTCAACAGCAGCAACATGAGGTCCTTATAAACTAGGGTCTGATTCTTCACCATGGTGGTCAGTGGAAGTGTAGCCACTGATTTTAGTGGGTGGCAGAACAATCCCTAAGTCTCATAAACTAAGGAATTTTACAAGCATCATTTTTTATTTGCTAGTGAAGTCTAGCTGAACTACAGTTGTGAACAAAGTGGAGGGCACTAAGGGTTAATGGAGGAGGACAGAGTGCTTAAAAGAGTTGATTGCCAAATTCCTTTGACCTTTACCTCAGGGGATAGCTGATGCTAATTTCATTGTCACAGTGAAAGGCAAAACAAATAGATAAGTACTATGCCTGCCTGGACAATGATATGTAGAAATCTGAATTAATGTGCAGAATAATCACAGTTGTCATTTGATTACTTATTACAGTCTGTCATATGATGGGCCATCAGCTGATCAGGACCGCATGTATTCTGCAGGACTGGAATCCATTCATCAATTTGGAATTAGGATCCAGAATCTCATCTTTCAATTTTTTAAAAAAAATTGTTTCTAGCCTTCATGGTTGTGAAGAAAATCTTAAAAATATGAACTAATGTGCATTGTAGCAAAGTTGTTTTCTGCAAACAGCTTTTAACAATAACTCTGAGAGTTGAGAACTGCCCCATTCATTTCAGTGATATAACAGTGAAATCCTAAAATGGCAATTTAAATATCAGCATAGTGTAATCTTTCACTGATCATTTTAGCAGAAGTATTCAGTTACTGTGGTTTTTCTTCAATCTCAAACCACCTCCCAAACCTTCTTGGATGCTAAGAGCCCCAACTGCCCCATGCCCAACTGCCAAAACCTTTAGCTTCCTCTTGACAACTTCTCTGATGTGGTAATGCATTATCTATACCAAAAAAAAAAAAAAAAAAGAAAAAAGTTGGCACATTGAAAATGTGGGGACAGTGCAAATGAAATTGAATCTCGTATCATAACATGTAATTTCATATTTAATTAAATGAATCCTCAACTGCTGTAAATCAATATAGCTCCACTGACTTCAGAGGTATGCCAGTTGACATCAGCTCAGGATCTGACCTTTAGTTCAACTGCTACAGAATTACCATTAGGCCCCAGAAACAGGGACCCTTCCTGAAGAATTTAACTTGGCTTGCCACATTGTACACAGAGCCATGGCAATACCACTTATATACCTACTTTGTAAGAGGTATTTGAAAATTAATAAAGTGCTTTGAAGGTTTATGACACTGTACAAGTGATATTTTTACTTTATTATTAATCATCCAAATGGCCCTACCATCAATCTCTGAGGTTTGAGATTTATCAATCCCTATTTACGAGTTTCCATTGAACACAAATATCTGATGTACCATATCTTGTTTGAACACAGGAAATTATTGTTGCCTTTAAAAGGCAAGATTAGTTTGTGAACACTGAGAAACCTGGCAAGGGAGGGACTGTATTTATACAATGGGCGTATGTTGTAAATGAGGGTGTTGAAAATTAGATTTCCATGTTTGCTGATGACAATAACTAGAAGGAACAGCAGATATTAATTGCATAGCTCAGTGGTTTCCAAACTTGTTCTGCCGCTTGTGCAAGGAAAGCCCCTCGTGGGACGGGACGGTTTGTGTACCTGCTGCGTCCACAGGTTTGGCTGATCACGGCTCCCAGTGGCCGCGGTTCGCTTCTCCAGGCCAATGGGAGCTGCTGGAAGCGGCGGCCAGTAAGTCCCTCAGCCTGCGCCACTTCCAGCAGCTCCCATTGGCCTGGAGCAGCAAACTGCGGCCAGTCGGAGGCGCGATCGGCTGAACCTGTGGACGTGGCAGGTAAACAAACCGGCCTGGCCGGCCAGGAGCTTTCCCTGCACAAGCGGCAGAACAAGTTTGGGAACCACTGGCATAGCTTCTTCCTAACAACCCCTTAGTAGAGCTGATTGGAAAACAGAATTTCCATTCTGCAGAAAGTTCTGACATGTTGAAATTTGTTGTTGTTCTCAATCAGAACAAAAAATTTCCAGAGACAAGAAAATTCTGAAAAAAATTGATATGGAAACATCAATGTTTCATTTTGATACTATCAAAATATTAGAGAAGATCAAATTTTAGAATTAATATTTTGATATAATGTCAAAGTAGGTGCAAAATTAATTGAAATGATAAAGGGGAAGCAAAATGTTAACATTATTGAAAAAAAGAGCCCAAATGATTAGTTTTTATTCCCCCCCCATCAA
Source organism: Malaclemys terrapin pileata (assembly GCF_027887155.1). NCBI lineage: Eukaryota > Metazoa > Chordata > Testudines > Emydidae > Malaclemys > Malaclemys terrapin. The sequence continues at coordinate 151,563,030 of NC_071506.1, read as the reverse complement.
AGGTTTGCCAAAAATCAACACATCCCTGTGAAACATTTAGATTTTAATTCAACTCTTTTTCCATGGAAAAGGGTTCCACTGAAAGTTTTTCAACTAGCTCCATCCCTTAGATAGTTGTATATTCCTTTGCTAATAGATGGCAAAGTAGATAAACAGAGAGCATGTTTTAGGGCAAGAACTAAAGACCAAGAGAAATGCTGAGCACTCACAAAATTCATTGACTTCACTAACTGTGCATGTACTCAGAACAGTGCTTTTCTGAAAGGGGAAGTTTTGCTGAATCAGAGTCTTAATGAGGGTCTATCTAATGGTTAACTACTACAGGACAATGATAAGAAAAATTCTTGGCATAATGGTGGAAAAATCCTTAGTTCAATTGCACAATGAGCTGAAAGCTTTAAGTGAAGGTACTGAGCTACACTGTTTAAAGGAACCATTAAAAAGAAAAACACATAATATTATTTTTGGCATATAAATCATATTTAAATTCACTTGAACTTCTCTGTCCCCTGCATAGTAGTGACTGACATTTTAGAAAAAAGAATAGGCTCTTTTTTGAGGCGGTAAGAGGTGAGGAGCAAAATGTAAAAAAGTGACCATGAAGATATCAGATTTCAACGTATTAAATCTAAATTTATGGTGCATCAGGAATTTAAAGGTCAGATCCTCAGGTGATGTGAATTAGCATATGTCCATTTATACCAGCTGAAGATCTGACCCACAGTATCTCTGCCCTGGAAGAAAACAGAGTTTTGGCTACTTCACAGAAACATTTATACCTGAGAAAGACCCAAGGAGTTAGAGATGCCCTCTCCCACCCCTAAGCAACATAACTAACTATGAAAACATGAATCGGGGCAAAATTGTCGAAGTGGAAAAAGAATGAGTGCTTAAGCAAAATACGGCTCATATGGCTGTCAGTAGCAAGGTGATCACCAAGCTAAAATAAATGACAATGTTCCAGGGGACAAACATTTCATTTTTAAAAAAAGGGATATGTTTGAAAAAGAAAGGAAAAAAAGAAACAAGGTTAACAGGAAGTAGAGATGGGGCCAATCAAAATCCCAGATCAGGATTAGAGTTTACATTTCAAATTCTTTGAAGGACTCCTGTTCTCTGTTAGCACAATGTCTGATTACTGCCAGGGCCCTATTACTGCTAATACCTGTTGGGCAAAAAAGCCAGTTCCTGATAGCAGTGGAATTTTTGTTCTCATGATTCATTTAAGTGGTATTGACTCATTGTTCCGGTGCAAGCATGTTTGGTGTGTGACAAAATTAGTTGTTTTACAGATTAAGCATTAACACAAATATACAACAGGATCTCCCAACACCACGTTACATAACTCTGCCAGCACAGTCACAATTTTAGTGCCCTATTTATTTAGTAACAAAAGCATTTATGCAACGTTATCACAGCACCCAGAATGAGCCATTGGCAACCCCCTAGAAGAAGCTGCCATCAGTTATTGTCATTTTCTAGAATGGCAGTTCAGCAATGTAAAACCTAAGAAACAATAAACCCAGAATAAAAAAAATCCAGCCTTGGCAGGCTCTCATTTTGAGGTCAGGTGACTCATTTAAAGGGCAATCCAATTCAGTCATGAGACATTTTTTGTAGCCACAGCAGCTTTCCAGCATTTGCTGCAGCTCCCAAGTGTTCATTGTGTTATTCATCAGATTTATGAATGCATTGTTCAGAGTTTTAAATTACAACCCTTGGAGAGCATCAGGTTCATACAGATACCCCAGTGGCAAATGGTAGGCACCTCTTAGCAGAACAAACAAGTTAAACGGAGGCTCTCTTTCTTCACTACAGGAAATTGTTCACTTAAAATACCTCTGTTTTAAAAGAATATCTTAATGTCCCAGTTGTGTGTCTTTATGTGCAGGTAGCTAACTCATATTTCCTAGCTCTGAACACTCTTCTGTCAGGGGAAAAGTTTACATCTGGAGCCAAATTGTGGGCCAGACCTTATAGCACAAGGATTCTGAACCAGAACCCTGATACTGACTCAAGGTTCAGGAGCATTATGTAAAACTTGGCTTGGAAAGAGTTGGCTCCCATTTTGGACTCATTGCTATGTTTTAATTAGCATTACTAAGGCTAAGGCTCTTAATAGCTTCCAGTGGCAAAGATCATTTAGCAATCTATGGCTATACTTTCCTTCCATCATGCACAGAAATCCAACTGTCATCAGTGGAAGTTCTGGCACAGATTGAGAGCAGTGATATGTGGACTTTTGTATGGAAATAAATCAGCTGTAGGTTTGCATTACTGGAAAAGGAGTGTTTAGGGATTCCCAGTGTTAGAAAGGTCTTTTTATTGTTCTTTTCACTCTGGAAAGAATCTTCTTGGCAGTCTCAAATGAGATTCTAAGGAGTGACTGGACATAGAAACTGACCGATCCTCTCATCTACAGGTAGATCCTCCAGAATATTCATGAGGCACACTGATGGAATACTGAGCACAGGCACATTTTCCTTCTTCAGAGACAGCCTTTCTACAAGGTGAGTTTGAATACAGAACCTAAGCTTTCCAAGGTACTACCCTCAAATATAATTAGGCATTTATAAAGTTCTTACCCTACACCACATGAGGGATAGCTCAGTGGTTTGAGCATTGACTTGCTAAACCCAGGGTTGTGAGTTCAATCCCTGAGGGGGCCTTTTAGGGGATCTGGGGCAAAAATCTGTCTGGGGATTGGTCCTGCTCTGAGCAGGGAGTTGGACTAGATGACCTCCTAAAGTCCCTTCCAACCCTGATATTCTATTTGAAAGCTAGGGCTGAAGCTAGGAGGCATTGGTCAAACCTTGATTAGGTCATGCTTGGGTCTTGAATAAGGGCTAAGATTTGAATTTAGGTTTATGCAGTGCTAAAATCTTCCACTCTGGTCTCGTGAGATTATGGCCCCTAATGGCAAAATTCTTGTGAGATCAATTGTTCATGCAAGATCTTTGCTATTCTGGCCACAACATAATCAGATTTAAAGTTAGACGACTTTGCTTTTGGATCTGAACCAGAATCAAAGTTGTGCAGATTGGTTTGGATCAAGGGTTTCAGATGTGAACCCCCACAAAATTGGGTAAGGCTCTGAATTGAGACCTTGTTTGAGCTCCTCGGACATTAGGAGTAGGGAGAACCAGGGGGTGTTGGTTGGTATAAAGCTTAATGGTTATTCATTTCCAAGAGAAATGGGAAGGTACACACCAAATGCAGGATGTGATGTGCAGAACTGGTTTCTCCTTTCCTTGGAACGAATAGATTTATGCTGGAGGAGCGAGGTTGGCACCTTGGAACTGCAGATGACTGCAGAGAGACTCCACTTTGAGTAGGGTGGAAGGGCTGATTGATCAGAGCCGGAAGGGAAGGGACTAGGTGTGATAAATCGGGCCCTATCAAATTCATGGTCCATTTTGGTCAATTTCACGGTCATAGGATTTAAAAAATCATAAATTTCATAATTTCAGCTATTTAAATCTAAAATTTCACAGTGTTGTAATTGTAGGGGTTCTTACCCAAAAAAGAGTTGTGGGGAGTGAGAGCCACAGCCACAAGGTCATTGTAGGGGGTGTTGCGGTACTGCTACTCTTACTTCTGTGCTGCTGTTGGAGAGTGGTGGCTGCTGGCCGGGATCCCAGCTCTGAAGGCAGAGCCGCTGCCAGCAGCAGCACAGAAGTAAGGATGGCATGGTATGGTATTGACACCCTTACTCCTGCACTGCTGTTGGCGGGGCTCTGCCTTCAGAGTTGGGCGCCTGGCCAACAGCTGCCATTCTGTGGCCGCCCAGCTCTGAAGGCAGGGCAGAAGTAGGGGTGGCAATACTGTGACCCCCCCTAAAATAACCTTGTGACCCCCTTGCAACTCCCTTTTGGGTCAGGACCCCCAATTTGAGAAATGCTGGTCTCCCCTCGTGAAATCTGTATAGTATAGGGTAAAAGCACACAAAAGACCAGATTTCATGGGAGGAGACCAGATTTCACAGTCTGTGACATGTTTTTCATGGCTGTGAATTTGGTAGGGCCCTAGTTATAAAGCCTGCTTCAGTTTTAAAAGAGTGTAGCCTGGGAGCTTAGTATAGACAGAGGGCTGCTCTAGCTTGGGAATGAAGTTGGCCTTTAAAGTCTAGTTTAGTCAGTGCCCTGGCCAGCTTGAAAGATTTGTTCCAGTCCTGAAAGACTTTGATTAACCTGTAAGTCTGGCTTAGGCACAGGCTTGTTCCAGTTTTTTTAATACATTCCTGCCTGGATGTCTGATTTAAGAGAGGAGCCTGCTGCTCTAGATTTTACAGAACAGAGATTATTTGGGAAATCTGGCAAAGGCAGAGTCCTGCTCCCATTATGAAACATTGCTTACCTGGGAATTTAACCTAAGATTTAGTCTAACCTGGGGATTTAACTGAAGCAGAAGCTTGCTCTAGTCTACCAGGGGAAGCTTGATTTAAGGCAGATGCCTGTACTGGCCTGAAAACATTTTGCTTAGCCTGGACAAAGGCTTGCTCTAATTCTGAGTGGTGTTTTTTTTTTTTTGTTTTTGTTTTGCTTTACCTGGGAGCTACATTGTCATTAACTTGTATTGGCATTTTTGTAACCTGAACTATTTCAGTTCCCATGGATCTTAAAATTAAGAAGATTTTTTTCTACGCTCCCAAGTCTTTTTTGTCTCTTTTTCTCTTCATGGGACCTGCGTTGGAATTTCATATGTGTCAGATTGCTGTGTGTGATTCCCTTTCTAGCAGAAAGATGGGAATTCAATTGCCAAAGTTTTTCTTTTAAAATAAATTAAGAAAATTGTTGGTTACGAGAACAAAACCATAGTAATGGAAAGGAAAATCTTCATGGACTAGCATTAGATTGCACGAAAGAGAAGGAGAAAGATTATTACAATAAGGATTGTATGCTCTGGACTAAAGAGAGCTGAAATAGGATAAAAATGATATACCTGTCTCTGAAGAGCAGATGGTGGTCTTAGTATTCTGCACCAATCATCTATATCAGATATATTGGCCAGAGCTTGGCTACCAAGGTTACAAATGGCTCAGAACTAAAGCTCATTGAAATCTTATGAACAAAATATTTTTTGTTGGAAAAAATGGTTGCTTTTTTTAAAAAAAAGATATTTTTGCAAAATTTTATTTTATTTTCCACTTTTTAATGATAACCAAACCCAATTTTAAAAACTACATTCATCTTTTTAAATTTTTTGTTTTATTTTCAGTCCCTTTTCTGTGGTAGAGGGGAGGAAGGGGGAAAAACAAACCAAAAAGTATTAAAAACTTGAACTCTCCAAAAGTGGAAATTCTTATGAAAAATGTTGAATAAATCTAAAAATCAATCCTCTGAAATCTGCCAAATGAAGTTTATTTTGAAACTTTTTCATGAAAACTCCTCAGTAGTTTCTTCTCAGAACCCAGCAATCATTGATTGATTCCTAATGATTCTGTCAGAACATATGGAGCAAAGTGTTCTCTCAGTAGCTTCTACCCACTCCTTTCTGTGGACTGAGCTATGGTCCTGCTATCAACTCCACCTGAAAAACTAATTTAATTAGTCTGGGCTGCACCACTTTAAATCTCAACTGGTTGCTGGTGGAGGCAGGCCAAAAAACCAGCAGTATTTAATTACAGGATAACGTTTTGAATTATATAACACTTTCCAACTGAAGCGCTCAATATAATTTACAAATATTGAGCTTCACATCACAGCACACCTGAGAATAGAACTGTAGGAAAATGGAATTTTCCCACCTCATGGAAAATTTTGACTTTGCCAAAAAACTGAGTGTTTTTGAGACAAGATAAAAAAGCATTCTCAGTTTTCCAATGAAAAAAATCAAAATTGTTCTAGGAAAGCAAATACTTCGAGGGAAAAAATTAGTTTAGTCAAAAACAGTTTTCCCTTGAACAAGATTTTGATAGAAAAATTTCAGCCAGCCCTATCTGAGAGGCATTTTAAAGATGGGACAACTAAGATTCAGAGATCTTAAGGGAGTTGCCTGAATTTCCACAGGAAGTCTGTGGCAGACTAAGAATAGTACCTATATCTCCATACTGACATAGACTCCTGTTCCTCAACCACAAGACCACCGTGCCTCTTTAAAAAGAACTGCCCTAATTATGGCTGTTCTGTGATATTTTTAAAAAACCTGATATAAGCTTCAAAATGCAGCCTCAAGTTGTGGGAGCCCTGTAGACTTGGCAGGCATAGAATTCTCCTATTAAGTTTAGAAGAGGCACTTTCTCACTTCCACCTGAGATGGCAGTGGCCAGTAAGAAGCAGCAGTGGGTGGGAGAGGGCAGAGGCCATAAAAGAATTGCACTTCAAAGGAAAGAGAAAATGGCCAAGCTTTGCAGCAGCACTGAAACGTTTATGAAAAATGAGGAAAAATCCTGTCAGAGTTATCCCTTCAGTGCACTATGAAATGGATAAATATAGGACTGTCAAACTAGATTAAAGAGACTTGATGGTATTTACCTTACAAGGAAAAGCTTGACTTTCATAAGACCTGTAGGACCATTGATTTTATGGTGTTCTGCAAATAACACCATGGAAATACCTGAGCTATTTTCCAGAAAATTGTGACCAGTGTAGAAATATTTTGAATTAGCCTGAAATGTGATGAGTTGTAGCTAAGGGTTTAGTCAAATGTTTTTGAAAAGTTGTTTACCTTGGTGTCCTTGGCCCATGTTCTTCTCTTGATTGCACTGGTGTGAATCCAGAGTACAATCCCTTGAAATCAACGGAATTATTGCAACAGAGTAGAATTTGGTCCATTAACTAGACTTACTTTAAAAAGCAACAGAGGGTCCTGTGGCACCTTTAAGACTAACAGAAGTATTGGGAGCATAAGCTTTCATGGGTAAGAACCTCACTTCTTCAGATGCAGCATCTCTGAAGAAGTGAGGTTCTTACCCACGAAAGCTTATGCTCCCAATACTTCTGTTAGTCTTAAAGGTGCCACAGGACCCTCTGTTGTTTTTTACAGATTCAGACTAACATGGCTACCCCTCTGATACTAGACTTTATTTGAATCTGCATATAACATTAAGGGCTGAATTCAGTGGAGCTCTGCCAGTTTACACAAGTAGAGAATTTAAACTATATGTCAACAATCCAACTAAGTAAACCCCCCCCAATACATCTGAAAAACCCTCAGTGCAACAAATACAATAAAGCATATGAGTCATCAGTACTCATGTTTGTGAACAAATATGAAATAAACAGATGGTTTTACTTTAATTTACTGCTATTACTTTACACATTCACTGTAATTTCTGGAACAGAGAGGAACTACTACAGAAGACTCTACTCTTCTAAATGAGAGTGGGATTTCTAATATGTCGACTTAACCAGGGCCGGCTCCAGGTTTTCTGCCACTCCAAGCGGCAAACCCCCCCGCAAAAAAGCCGATCGGCGGCACTTCAGCGGTGGCTCAATCGCGTCGCTCCACTCTTCGGCAGCAGTTCGGCGGCGGGTCCTTCACTCCCTCTCTTCCTCTTCGGCAGCACTTCGGCGGCAGCTCAAAGAGGAAGAGAGGGACTGAGGGACCCGCCACCGAATTCCCGTTGAAGACCCGGATGGGCTGCCCCAATAGTGGACAGAGTGCCGTCCCTTTGTATTGGCTGCCCCAATTCCTTAGCTGGTTCCTGGAGCCAGCCCTGCACTTAACTGTAGGGATACACTGAAGCCTGCTCAATGCACATATCCATAACCATCCCACCAAAGGCAAAACTCTTAGGAGTAACAAGAAAATTATGGAGGGCCTGATTCAGCTCTAACTTACAGCAGTGTAAATTGGTAGTAGATCCATTGGTGAATGGATTGACATAAGTGCAAAGCCAGTATCAGTAAAAGCAGAATCAGGCTTAGACTCTCCACTTGCTTTTATACCCACCAATGAAATGATGTCACCTCTTATCCAACTGAAATGATCTTAAGCCTACTACAGCTACCAGATAATGGAGTTACTTCTTTAACTCAAGAAGTACAGACCCATACTTTTGGTGCTAGAGAGCCCAGATTCTATTCTTGGTGGTGGCAAATGAGGAGGGATTTTACTTAAAGACTGGAGTGACTATCAGAAGCCTTAACAGATCAGATAGAGTTGCTAGAGGAAGGAGTAGAGGGGGGCTGATAAGACAGTTGCTGTAGTGTTTCCTGGGCAGAGTTAGTCTTATTATGTTTTTCTAAATGCAACATTATATGTAGTCAGATTGGCCTGTATTATATATATCAAGAGAACTACAAAACTAAAAAAAAGAAAAGTAAGATCTCCATTAATGAGTGCCTGGTGTCTACCTGCACAGGAGCTATTTTCATGGAACTCTGTCTCCCCAAATGGCTGCCTGCAGCTGCAGACAGCAGACTCCTAGGACCAGAAGGACCAGCCCAATGGTAATAGTGGGTGGCTTTATGCCACCTGTGCACCACCAAGATTCTGGGCTGCCATAGAGACCAAAATGTTCTCCAGTGTAAGTTAGAGCAGCCCCAAAGGATGCCCTAACTTATGGCAGTTGATCCCATAATATCTTCTGCCCAAACTCTCCATAGCACTGAGCTTTGGGGCTACTCCCTCTCCCACCCAGTATACCAATGGTTGCGAAGAGGTCAGCATAGGGCCGCTTACTTCAGCCCCACACTGCTCCTGTGGCAGGGTGTCATGGTGTATGCACACCCCATTCCCCTTTTGGGCAGTGTAGTCTCCCTGGTGGCTCTTGGGGCAGCTGCAGTATGGCCCAGAGGCCGAGGTTACAGCCTAATGGCTAGACTCAATATGGTGGCCCTCAGACCCAGGGCTGCACAGCCTAATGGCTAGAGTCAATATGGTGGGGGAAGGTGAGGGCCACCACCAGGGAGGTGATGGCCTGGGTAGGGGGATCTGGACCCCCTTGACTCCACAGGGCCCCAACTCAGGGCCCTAACAGTGATGGAGAGGTCCATCACTGGGTCAGCAGGGAATCCCACTGAAACACACTAACCTCACTTGGGTGGGAAATAACACTCGTTCACCCTCCCCGAGTCACTTCCTACCATCATTCTAGAAGCTGCTGTCCATAGGGCATCAGGGTCTCCGAGCTCCTCAGCGTGGATGGTGCTCTGGGGCTCCTTGGGCTCCAGGCCTCCAATACGTCTCGCAGGGTCTCTGGCTCTTGCAGGCAAAGGCTGTGGCAGCTCTTCAGCTGGAGCTTCGGCCGAAGGTGCTTCCCCTCCAGCAATTAGCCCAGAATGAGCTTGACTGCTCCCTTTTATACTGAGGCAGCAGTTGGCACATGTCGAGCACTGCATGAGGGGCGGGACTTCCACTGCCCATAGTGTGGGGTTAACCATTTTCTCTCTAGTGCAGGGTATGCACACCCCGACACACAGGGAAAATATCCCCTGGCCCTTTGTGGCTCATTTACAGCCCTATTTTCCACCAGAGCAGTGTATAAGGGGCCAGGATCACACCTCTGCCAGAAACTGCAATACACAGAAAATGAGTAAGGATAACACTGCTCTACAGCTAAAATGCTTCTGAAATAAATGTAGTCAAACTTTACTAATTATGGGTCACTGAGAACAAAAATGATGCTTAAAATTGTTAATTGGCTCTAGTTTTCAAGATATGCTATTGGGTCAGTATATATGACCCTTGACTTGGGAATGGCAGAGGATAAGTGAGTTATAAAGGGAAGGGATCTCAATTTAAACCAAAAATGACTAAAATACATCTTTGACTGGATCTATGAATAAATCTATGACTGGGTTTGGACAGTACTTGCTTTATAGGCAAAACAATGAATGATGCAATCTGTAGCTGGTATTGCGTCATACATGATATGAATTGCATCATGTTATTCCTAGAAGTCATGGATGATGCAATCATAACGAAGCTTACATCACTCTGCTGAACAAATTGCCCTATATCAGAGCTAGAAATCATACAGTGTCATGCTCTCTTATTTGTCAGTGTTTGATTTTGCAAAGGGACACATTTCTGTTTAGCCAAAGTGAGCAGAGATGCCTCGTACTTGTGTAAACTGTGCAGATAACTTCTGCTATGTTTGTGGTGAAGTGACTTTTGCATCACAAAAGCACAGTATAACCACTATGGTTAAGAAAGCCTATCACCTTTATTTTGGCTGCAAAATTGGAGATGAGGATAAGAGGTGGGCCCCACACATATGCTGCAACACTTGTGCAACAAATCTTCCACCAGTGGTTGAACAGGAAAAGGAAATCTATGCCTTTTGCAGTGCCAATGATTTGGAGAGAGCCAACAGATCATACCAGCAATTGTTACTTCTGCATGGTGCCTCCAGTTGGGAAAGGTGTGTCAAAGAAGAAAAAGTGGACTGTGCATTATCCAAACATTCCATCAGCTATACGCCCAGTACCCCATGGAGAAGGACTGCCAGTTCCTGATGCACTAGAATCATTCTCACTTGAGTCAGACGAGGAAGAGGAAGAGGATGAAACTTCGGGTCCTGAACCATCAATGTCACAGGACCCACATTTTCTCCCATCCTCCTCCTCTGAACCACACCTCATAACACAAGGTAAACTGAATGACCTTGTCAGGGATTTGGAACTACCCAAGAGTAAGGCAGAGCTGTTGGGCTCCAGACTACAGCAGTGGAATCTCCTGGCAGGTGATGTTAGGGTTTCCATGTTCCGTGACCGTCAAAAGGATCTTGTCCCATTCTTCTTCATGGAAGGTGATCTTGTAGCCTGCAACAACATCGATGGTGTGATGGCAGCCCTCAACATTGTTCACGATCCAGATGAGTGGAGACTGTTCATTGATTCATCGAAGACGAGTCTTAAAGCTGTTTTACTGCATAATGGCAATGTTTTGCCATCAATTCCAGTTGGTCATGCAGTCCATATGAAGGAAACCTATGACAACATGAAACAACTTTTGAGGTGCATAAACTATGACCAACATCAGTGGCAGCTTTGTGGCGATTTGAAGGTTGTTGTTCTCTTGCTTGGTCTGCACACTGGATACACAAAGTACTGCTGTTTTCTCTGCGAATGGGATAGTCGTGCAAGAGATTCCCACTACATCAAGAAAGATTGGCCACTCCGACAGTCATTGGAGCTTTGGAGGAAAAGTGTTCAGCATCCACCACTTGTTGAATCAAGGAAGATTTTGTTACCACCCTTACACATCAAGCTGGGTCTGATGAAGAACTTTGTCAAGGCCATTGACAAAACACAAGCAGCTTTCAAGTACCTCCGTGGAAAATTTCCAAGGTTAAGTGAAGCTAAGATAAAGGAAGGTGTCTTTGTTGGTCCTCAGATTCGTGAACTTCTTCGAGATGATGCATTTGACCATGCACTGCATGGCAAGGAAAAGACGGCATGGAAAGCCTTCCAGTTAGTGGCAATACATTTTCTCAGAAACAACAAGGCAGACAACTACAGGTTGTTGGTGGAAAACCTCCTCAAGGCATACAAAAGCCCTGGTTGCAACATGTCACTAAAGATACATTTTTTGCACCCTCATCTAGATTTTTTTTCCACCGAACTGCGGAGCAGTGAGCGACGAGCACGGCGAGCGATTTCACCAGGACATTGCAACAATGGAGAAACGCTATCAGGGCAAATGGAGCCCATCAATGCTTGCAGACTATTGCTGGACAGTGACAAGAGATGCTCCATTTAATGAATACAAGAGACAAGCCAAGAAGCGCCGAGTAGACTCTGAATAGGACTAAACTATGTACATAATAGTTTTTTGCCTTTTGTTTCATAATAAATGTTGTTTATATAACCCTTTTGCTGATTTTTAAAGTGTTACATAAACAGGACAGGTGAAATATTATCATGTAAAGCAACCATAAACACATGAAAAGACCTAGGTTTACAGTTTATGATTAAAACTCTACTATCTCCACAATATACATAGACATAAAATGTTAAAACTTAAATATCTTAGAAACAGTAGCCAATCAGTTGTTTTAATTGTCATATTTGAATTCAGCACATCAAAATACATAATAAATAGCACATTTTATCTCTGAAGCAGACGACTTCTCAAAAATTGTAGACCAGTGTAACAGATACAAACTACATACACCACTGTTAGGCAGGAAAAATGGATCCTTTTGTTCAGGACTGATGCACTGACATTCACATGACTGGAGCATTTTTATATTTCTGCTCTTCAAAGGCCTGTTACTGTGCCTAATGATGTCAATGGCAAAAGCTTCCATTGACTTCAGAGATGCAGAATCAAGCCTCATATAATTTTTTTAAAAACCATGTGTAGCAGAGATTTTGATTCCCTAACATATCACATTATAATATTAGACGTTAAAGACAAGTTTAGAAGGAATGTGTGCTTCTGGCATTATAGTCATGTCAGATTTTACATGACATAAAATGGAAAATTGTCATTAAAATTGGTAAACTGATAACACTGTTGTGGCAAATATTTCTAGGATTAACAGCTGGTAAATTTCAGAAAGTCCCCTCCAAGCAGTGGAATAGCAAAACAACACATTTCAAACATTAAGATAAAGCTAAGGAGTCTCAGCATTGTTGCTTATACACTGCATTTAAAAAAGACTGTTGTGGATTCTGAAAATACAGTCCTAGCTCCTCACCCCTCTGCATTTCAGTGAATGCTTCCTCCTCCTTCACACTGCCTGAATGACTGAGGTGTGAAGGAGGAGGAAGGTCACTGAGCATAGGAAAGACAGGCTCCCTCCTCTCAGTTCCCACGCCTGACACCACAGTAGCCCTGCCAGGTACAATTGCAGGGAAAGTCGCACTCACCCCATGTAGACTTGGGTTGGCGCATGCTCAGTGCAGATGCAATCTTCTGAGAATTTAGCACTCAAACAGTAACAAGTCTCTATTGAGTGTGTGTGAACTGAAATAGTTAGAGGCTCATAAATTGGTCACATTTGGGTGGATTTTCATGGGGATGGTAAAAACCCCTGACACCAGGGTGACCCATCTGCCAGATAATTAAGTCACTGCTCCAAAGCATGAAAGTGTTAGAGTTTTCAATGAAATGGCTTAGGGAAGTTTTTATCATGGGCAAAACAATGTATTTTTCACTAACTTGGTTCTGAGAAACAATCTTTTCCCTGAATTTTTCAATATGATGATGATGATGATTGATTATTATTAAATGAATTAATAATTACTAATATTCAGCCCGAGGCAGACACACAGCATGGAAAATTTCAGCCCAATGATTAACATCTGGCAAAGTTACAAGTATAGGCAGAGCTACTGTGCCTCCCATAATGTATATAGTTTTGAAGTCAGGTCTTGCAGCATGGAATACTAGCTTGAGATAAAGTGTCCTGAATGAAAAAGGTCTGTGAGAAAATAAAATCCACCCACATTGGTTGCTATTACAATGTGGAGTAAGGTGTTTTGGGTGGTTTTGTTTTTTAGTCCTAGCTTATGAAAAACTATTTGTTAGAGCAGATTGAAGTCAAATATGAGATACTAAAGTGCCCCAGTATCATTCTTTCCTAATATCTCAACATTCCAACAGGGGGCAATTGCCACGTGCACTGGAGACTAGAGTGAAACCTCCACTTTGAAGTTAGCTGAAGTTTCAGGTTTAATTGGACATTAGAGCTTTGGGCATATTTTGTTTATTTAAGTATTCCTGTCAATACACGTACAGGCTGACAGGATAATGACACAGATACAAATTCAAGTTTCTTATCAGACAGAAAAATGCTTCCATCCCTGTTTTGGAGAAAGACGGAAGAAAAATACTCCAAATCAACATATTTTTGTTAGCTCTCTCCCCTGGTTGTTGCAGTCCTTTTTTGAGTTTAATATTTACAGCATGTTAACAACAAAAGAGGGTAAATGTCATGGACTGTGCAGTTTACTGCACTCTTCATTATAAAGCTGTCTTCTAACTTTGCTGTGATTAAGGGTTTGCCCACATACCCAAAAGAGCACTCTTTTTTTTACAGGGAGTTATCTGTGACCCTTGGAGAACTGTTACTGGGCTGAAATTCAATTTAATAGATTTTAAAGCCTAAAGGGACCATTAGGATTCTCTAGTCTGACCTCTTGCATGACACAGGCTATGGAATTTCACTCAGTGATATATGCAGGGTTCAGTATGGGAAGTTCATAGTTCTTTACACCTAATTTGGTTTAACTTGGTTCTCTTAACTTAAAAAAAAACCCTATATATTAATAAAAGCTAAAATATAAAAATGGCAAATGTGGCTGTTGTTCAGTAATTTCTTGGTTCTGCCTCACCAGGAATCCCATTAGAATTGTCTTTCTGGGAATATTTCAGTCCTGTTTATAGAGCCTTCAGTAATCTCCATGAGGCCATTTAGAGGTATCCAGGCCTCATCCCAGCCTGTCCACTCCTCCCTGGCCTGTCCATTCTCCATTCCCTCTTCCCTTGTGGATACCCAAGCCTCTAGCACCAGAGAGAGGTCACTGACTACTGAGCGTCACTTCTGCACAAAAGGGACTCTTCTCACAGGATTCATAAGATGTTATTAGACCCAATGTTATTACACCAGGATAACCAATGATGTCTTGGTATTATTATTATTTGAGTAAAAAAATTCCACTCTTTGGCAGGACCATCTTAATGAGGAATGACAGAGCACTCCAGATACCAAAGTATGAAACATTTGGGTGGGTTGGAAGAGGAGCAGGCATGGAATAATATTTTTGTCTGTTGACTATGAAGGGTAAATACTTTGTGAGCTATGCATATGCTATAACTGAAAAATTAAGAGAAGAATAAAATGGGTATTTTTTCATCAGATATATACCCACAATGTGCATGATTAGAGTTAAGATGCGAAGATGTTTTCATTATAAAAGTCAGTCTATTCAGAGAAAAGCTTCACTTTAGGATGAAACTACACGTATGATACTGTCATCTGAGAGCTACTTTTCCTTTCTTTTTATCCCATCTAATTAAAACACAATGGGTAAAATCCATGAAGTCAATGGGAGTTTTGATTTCAGTGGAGCCAGGATTTCTCCCCATATTTTTTATGTTGTTTAATTTCAAAATTTTACAACAATGTGATTGAAAAGAGAGACGTCAATACAAAGTTAAAGGTTAAGAATAATAGATTTAAAAATACTCTTACCATTTTAATAGAACCTTAGATTAATAAATTTAAACTTCTGATTAAACTTTTCATTATTTATTTTGTTTGTTTAACTTTTGCGATTTTTGAACATGGAGAATAGATTAGTCAGTTTTATTTTTATTCCCAGCTTTGAGGGGCAAAAAGATTCTAAGTTTCACCTATTAGCACTGTGCTGCAAAGTTTGTTCTTATATTTATTTTTCCTCCCAGTGGTAATTTATTTTTATAAAAAGCATGCAAAGATTTTTGATACAAATTTGGGGCCGGATTTGCTCTGTCAGTGTCCCTTTAACTAGCTAAGGATTCTTTTTTTGTGTTTCTGTAAGTCAAAATGGCTTTGATTTTAAATAAGAAGTTTTACAATTCATCCATAATATATTCTAATCTCTCTTTCTTTCTTTGGCCTTATTGACTCTGCTAATTCAGTCTCTGTTGTGGAAAAATGCTTTGACAATATTTCCAGCTGGATACAATACAGCTATCTTGTCCTCACTTATAGGAAAACAGAAATTGTGTTTTGATGGGGAGAAGTAGCTGTTATGAGAATATTTTCTCTTCTTTCATGTCCTGGGTTATCGATATTGAGAAGAATTGGTCAGAAGTAGCAGGTAAATTTCAACCATGTTCTTTGGACCATGTTTCCTCCATAGAGTGTGTTGCACATTGTCTGAAAGTCTTACTGTCAAATATATAATTTGCGAGCCTCTACATTTTTTGAATTTTAATAAAGATGCTTTAAAATATTTTTTATTGTGTTTTAATTCCATTTTACTATGTTATGCAGCACCTCAGTTGCGGAGGGAGGGAGCACTCTGATTTGGTGCATTAACAAATGGGGAGAGGGATAGCTCAGTGGTTTGAGCATTGGCCTGCTAAATGCAGCGTTGTGAGTTCAATCCTTGAGGGGGCCTCTTAGGGATTTGGGGCAAAATCAGTACTTGATCCTGCTAGTGAAGGTAGGGGACTAGACTCAATGACCTTCAAGGTCCCTTCCAATTCTAGGAGATAGTATATCTCCATTATTTTTTTTTATTTTAACAAAATGACTATTTCTCCCTGTCATTATTAGAAGTGTGATATTCTCTTTGAAATCAAAAGGATTTCATAAAAACTAATGGTAAGATAAGACCAAGCAGGGGTAGGGAAATGGAGGAGACAGGAGCTGGAGTCAGGGAGAGAGAGAGAGAGAGAGAGAGAGAGAGAGAGTGAGTGAGCATGTGGTGGGTTAACTTAGAAAATTGAGGGTAATGTAGCAAATGAAATGAACAAAACACATGTGCAGTTCTTTAAACATCTTAGATCTTGGGCTGAAATCCTGTCCCTTTGCCAGTGCTTGCTTTCCCAAGGGATGAGGCATACTTTAAGGCAGGGCTTAAATTCTGAGATTATTTCCTGGAGCCCACTCACCTCCCGCATTTGGGAATCTGGGCTTCAGCTGCAGGGTGGGAGGTCTCAGGGCTTTAGCCTCATGGGGGGTGGGGAGACTTGGGGCTTCAGCACAATGCGGGGAAGAGGTGCTGGGGCTTGGGGATTTAACCCCGTAGTAGGCACCGGGGCTTGGAGATTCATCCCCATTGGTATGTGTCAGACACCAGGGCTTCCATGGGTTTGAAAATATTTACTGGAGCTCTGCTCTGGTGGGCTGCAGCTGAATTTAAGCCCTGCTTTAAGGTATGTAGCTAATTAAACCTCTTGTATTTTCTGAACTTCAGAGAGTGTCTGTCAGTATCCTGTTAGAAGGGTTTGTTTAATGTGTGGTTGAGTTTTAAGAGGATCTTTTCCTCAAGAGACCATCTGACTCTTTATCACTAAACCAACTGAGGTCAAGCAACTTAGTAATTGAAGGAAGCAGTAAATTTTTAAGATCCATGGATTCCATTCAGGCATTTGTTATGGGAAAATTGTAAATATTAGAAACTTGCAGAGGTCCTGACCCTCAAACTTGCAAAAACTGTGTCTGTGTCAAGGTGATTAACAATCATGCATAAAAATACAAACATATTTCATTTTAAAACAAGATTACAGTTTGAAATCTCATAAAATATTGGGACCTGTTTGTTTTGGCACCAAGACAATTTCATCTGTATGTTTTATTTGGGCTTCCCTCAAAAAACAAACAAACAAAACCCCCCAAATATTTAAATCTGCTCAAGAAGGGGAAACATTTGAACTGGGGGTATTTCCCAATAAATACATGGAGAAAATGCTAGAAGAGACACCATCAGAGAAGCATATGTCCTCCCATCCAGTACCCCTGGCCTTACTTAAGACCCAGATCCTGAAAAGATATATGCATGTGCTTAATTTAATGCACTGTGAGTAGTCCCAGTTGTATTAGTGACATTGGCATCACACACATATTTAAACAATACATGACATTGTTAACCATGAATATAGGTTTTTGCAGTATTGAGGAGTAAACTTCTTTGTGAGCGCTGAGCCTAATAACTTGTTAGCTTTGTGGGCAAGTATTGGATATTGCTTGCTGAGCGGTATTTTTAAACAGTTTCAGAGTTTAAGGATCAAAGCTGAAGAGACAACCATCTCTCAGCCTTCAAACCAACTTCCAACCGGGCTCTACCCAAAGTCTCAACAAAAGTTAATTTTAGTATTTACAATTTGCATGCCATCTTTTCAAAAAGTTTAATTTTAATTCCTACATTGTCTTAAGGTGATACGTCTAGGAAAAAGGATGTTCATATTTCTTTATTAACAATATACCAGCCATCCAGCATTCCCATAGAAATTAACCATTTGATATTGCTTTTAAGGCATAGTCTTGAGGGGTACCATTCTTGCTATTAAAAAGTCACCATTTACCAATAGTTACTACTGAGTGATGTGTGTGATATCACAATATTTCCTCTGTACTTAGAATCGAAATCAGTTGTGGCATCTCAAATACCACTCTGTGTGGTTGACAATGTAATGGTAACCACTGTAGGTTAGAGGGAGAACAAATCTATTTCTACTTATGTGTTGTTTCATTTCCCTTTTTCCTCTGCTCTGCAATTATTTCTTTCTGAGGCAGATTAAAGAGACTAAGGACATGGGGTACCCAAACTCATTTGTTGGCGAACTGAGGGCTTATGAAAGAGGTGAGGTAGACTTTAAGTGAGTGCAAAGGAATACTGATCTAGGAATGTGAACCTCCAAAGCTCTTAGAGGTCCTTTTGTTTAGTTTTTATTAGACTAGAGCCTCACAGTTTTTTCACCAGTCCAAAAGCCAGTTTTCATCCAATGATTTAAAGGCCAACTGAAATCGCTACTCCTAATGCCAGAAAATCTAAAAGAGGTCAGAGAACAAAGGAACCCCCCCGAGCCAATGAGAAGATGCGCAAAGTACTGTAGATTTGAATTGGGTGCGTAGACCCAAACTGTTGATGGTGGAGAGCTGGTGTGTAATTAACTAGCCAGCACAGAGAGGCAGGGAACCTTTTCTGAACTTGCGTAACCCATCTCTAATTGGATAATTTTTAAAATATATATTGCAAGTAAAGTCTTGAGCCTTTTAGAATTGATTTTCACACATGTTCTTTGTGTCCTGGATGACCCCTTAGACAATCCAGAGGGATCAATTTTGCTCTTTCTCATTGGCAGGATTGTGACTATATTAATTATTATTATTATTTATTATTTTTTTTATTTGTATTATCATAACATCTTCCAGCCCCAGTCAAGGACCAGGATCCCATTGTGTTAGATACTGTAAAAGCACAGAGCACCAAATTGTTGCTGCAATACTGCTGTTTGAATGTTTTCATTTACACTAGCCTAACATTTGAGGGCTTAGTTCTGTCTTGATATCAGTCATAGTTAATGTGGTTACACCAGGGTTGAATTTGGCCCGGTGAGTTCACACGGACACATTAGAGATAGAAACAGTGGATCCTAAATGGCTGCACTTTCTGCAATATTTTAGAGTACTACGGTGTTTTCCAGTCAGTTGAGCGAAAGCTGAAATGAACAGAAATAAAGGACACATCCGCATTTCCTGTAATTAGATTATTGGTTACTGTGTAAAAGGCTCTGTATTTATTGCCTGAGTGAAGGTACTAAATTCACTGCCATCTGGGCTACAATGGGAATGACGTCTAGCAAAAAAAAACTTTCTTACAGCTTTAAATGCTTAACTCACATTTACTGGCCTAGTGGCTGGGAGGAAGCAGTGGATGTGATTTATCTTGATTTTTCTAAAGCATTTGACACAGTCCCACATGACGTTGTCACGAGCAAGCTAAGAAAATGTGATCCAGGTGAAATTACTGTAGAGTGGGTGCACAACTGGTTGAAAAACCATACTCAAAGAGTAGTTATCTATGGTTTGCTGTCAAACTGGGAGGACCTAACTAGTGGGTTCCCAGAGGAGTCTCTTCTGGTCCTGTACTGTTCAATATTTTGGAGGACGGGATTAGAGTTCAAAGAGATCTTGATAAATTGGAGAATTATTCTGAAATCAACACTATGAAATTCAATGAAGACAAATGCAAAATACTACTCTGAGGCTACATCTCTACTTGGAGCTGGGGATATGATTCCCAGCTAACATAGAGATGTTTGTGCTAGTTCCCATTGAGTTAGTATGCTAAAAATAATACTATAGCCATGGTAACACGGACAGCGCCGAGTAGTGGCGTGGGTCGCCACCCTGAGTATCCTGGGCCACCATTCACCTCTGCCCATGCTACCACAGCTACACTTCTACACTTAATCCATCTCCGCGAGAGGCTGTAGCTATGTCAGTGGGAGAAGCTCTCTCCCTCCAACACAGCGCTGTCTACACTGGTGCTTAGGTCGGTATAACTACGTTGCTCAGGGGTATGAATTTTTCACACTCCCGAGCAATGTAGTTATACCAAAGTAATTCTGTAGTGTAGACCAGGGCAGGATCAATTCCACTGAACTCAGTAGCTTTGTGCTTGCTCACACCAGCAGCCTGCCCCTGGAAGTCAGTGGGAAGTTTACACAGGATCACACCTCAGGACTGAATTTGGCCTACACTTTTAGGAGTAACTGAGCTCTCTGGCTTTACTCCCAATTAGAATAGAAAAGGCTGGGCAAGCTTAACTGTGGAGTTGCTACTAGTGATTAAGTAGTACTGAGGCTAGAGGTGGGTCAAAATGCCATTTCTCACGGCAAAACTAAAGGTTATTGCAGAATTTCAGAATCATGAGGTCAAAGTTCACAGAGCTGGTTCACACAGCCAAGCTTCTACAAAATGGTAAGCAAATTATTTATTGAAAAGTTTCTTCAGTGTACACTTCAAAGTACAACCACAGGAAAAGACAGATTGGTTAGATAAGATTAGAGAGAAAGTGAAACAAAAATGAATTAGTTAGAAACACCTAAATGGGTGTTACTTCTACAATCAGTGGGGTAGGGGTTCTACAGGCAATAATCTCTTTACTACACAACTGCAATTCATCCCCAGAGCTGCTCTAGCCTGTGTACTGACTGAGGCAAGGTCCTATGGAAAAATAGCATGTGATCACGTAATTAAAGACTATATCATAACGCATATGCACAACGGGGCTCAAGTAAGGTTGCACAGGCAACCTTAATTCCAATATTTTCTAACTTTGCTTCACTTTTCATCCTTAATAATGATTTTTAACAAGGATTTTTGTGTGCAATTCCCTAGGTTTTAACAAAACCCAAACTGATGGAATTTCTGGGGGGTTTTCAATGTGGCATCATATTGACACCTTTGTGTGTCAGAATCAGGATAGGAAACTAGATCAATGGCATAGATCTCTGCCCCTTGTGCTAACAAAGTAACTGACAGCAATAGTAGGTTGTCATCTTAGATGTGGACAAACATTAGAAGGAGATGAGGCGCATACTTTGCCAGTGACTTTCACAGCCACTTGCTGACAGCAGAGGAATGGTGAGATTTAAGATTCAGAGATTCATAGATTCTAGGACTGGAAGGGACCTCGAGAGGTCATCGAGTCCAGTCCCCTGCCCGCATGGCAGGACCAAATACTGTCTAGACCATCCCTGATAGACATTTATCTAACCTACTCTTAAGTATCTCCAGAGATGGAGATTCCACAACCTCCCTAGGCAATTTATTCCAGTGTTTAACCACCCTGACAGTTAGGAACTTTTTCCTAATGTCCAACCTAGACCTCCTTTGCTGCAGTTTAAGCCCATTGCTTCTTGTTCTATCCTTAGAGGCTAAGGTGAACAAGTTTTCTCCCTCCTCCTTATGACACCCTTTTAAATACCTGAAAACTACTATCATGTCCCCTCTCAGTCTTCTCTTTTCCAAACTAAACAAACCCAGTTCTTTCAGCCTTCCTTCATAGGTCATGTTCTCAAGACCTTTAATCATTCTTGTTGCTCTTCTCTGGACCCTTTCCAATTTCTCCACATTTTTTTTAAAATGCAGTGCCCAGAACTGGACACAATACTCCAGCTGAGGCCTAACCAGAGCAGAGTAGAGTGGAAGAATAACTTCTTGTGTCTTGCTCACAACACACCTGTTAATACATCCCAGAATCATGTTGGCTTTTTTTGCAACAGCATCACACTGTTGACTCATATTTAGCTTGTGGTCCACTATAACCCCTAGATCCCTTTCTGCCGTACTCCTTCCTAGACAGTCTCTTCCCATTCTGTATGTGTGAAACTGATTTTTTCTTCCTAAGTGGAGCACTTTGCATTTGTCTTTGTTAAACTTCATCCTGTTTACCTCAGACCATTTCTCCAATTTGTCCAGATCATTTTGAATTATGACCCTGTCCTCCAAAGCAGTTGCAATCCCTCCCAGTTTGGTATCAACCACAAACTTAATAAGCGTACTTTCTATGCCAATATCTAAGTCCTTGATGAAGATATTGAACAGAGCCGGTCACAAAACAGACCCCTGCAGTACCCCACTCGTTATGCCTTTCCAGCAGGATTGGGAGCAATTAATAACAACTCTCTGAGTACGGTTATCCAGCCAGTTATGAACCCACCTTATAGTAGCCCCATCTAAATTGTATTTGCCTAGCTTATCGATAAGAATATAAAGCGAGACCGTATCAAATGCCTTACTAAAGTCTAGGTATACCACGTCCACAGCTTCACCCTTATCCACAAGGCTCGTTATCCTATCAAAGAAAGCTATCAGATTGGTTTGACATGATTTGTTCTTCACAAATCCATGCTGGCTGTTCCCTATCACCTTACCACCTTCCAAGTGTTTGCAGATGATTTCTTTAATTACTTGCTCCATTATCTTCCCTGGCACAGAAGTTAAACTAACTGGTCTGTAG